>NC_134867.1:17982323-18285353 GCF_049852395.1 Peromyscus maniculatus bairdii
CTTCTACATTTATAATCCATCTACAAAAATAGGAGAACTCTTCTGGGGCTGGGTGTTTACATACACAAGTCCTTCGGTTCAATTGCCCGGAACCCAAAACCAAACAAAACCCAAGGACGGAAAAAAAAAAAATCATCCCAGCATCATGGTAAACATGAAATTAAAAAAAAAAAATCCAGAGGTTGCTCCTGGACAACTCTACATACCAGAACCCAAGCTTGGTGAACCTAAAGGCTGTTTGTCAGACTCTTGGCCATGCTTTGCAACATTGACCAGAACCCAGGACAAAGCAGGAGCTCTAATGCTTGTTGAATAAGTGAGGAAGCACATAAAATACATGTAGATGTTAAGGTATTTATTAGTCTTTAATACAAGAACATACAAATAAAGAAAAGGTCCTCCAAAAATTATACCAAACCAAAGACAATATCACACTATAAAAATTATATATAAGAATTAGTGAAATTTACCCCCTGGAATGAAAGGATGGTTCAACATACACACAAACCAATAAATGTGATACATCACATTTACAGAACAAAGGGTAAAAATATGATCATCTCAACTGACAGTATATCATACATCAGTCTTAAAACATAAGGCAATACTGTTATTTGTAACAATGTTTAAAAGCCTGGAAGACAGTATGCTTAATGAGTACCCTGGTCAGTTTTTGGGAACTTGGCACAAGCTAAGGTCATCTAGGAAGAGAGAGTCTCAAGGGAGAAAATGTTTCTAGCAGATTCCTATAGGTAAGTGTGTAGAGCATTTTCTTGATTAATGATTGATGTGGAAGGGCCCAGCCCATTGTGGGCAGTGCCACCCATAGCGAGGTGCTACTGGGTACTATAAGAAAACAAGCTGAGTAAGCCTTGGGGAACAAGCCAATAAGCAGCAATCTTCCATGGCCTCTGTGTCAGTTCCTGCCTCCAGGTTCCTGCCTTAAATTCCTGTCCTGACTTTCCTCAATGAAGAACTTTGACCTGTAAGACGAAAAAATGAAAGGTAAATCTTTCTATTTTCTCTAGACTTTTTCTGCAAAGAAAAAGACTATGTTTCTTGCCAAAGAAACAAAAATACATTGTGTATATACTTTAGTCTGAGGCCATGTAATTGAGTGCACGTGGACTGGAGAGCAAGAGCCCATCTCAAAAAGAAAGCAGAGGAGGCAGCAGAAAATGCCAAACACTGGAGCCTAGATGACAGCAATTTATATCCTGCTTCAGCTTCTCCGAGCACAATGGTAAAGCTCCACATAGCGTGCAGACCACGTGGTGGTAATTGATTAGTAATGTCTTCTATGGACACAATGACAGGGCACTGTTGACACGAAAGCAGAGTCTACTTTAAATAAATGAGGAACTACTTATGATTCCTGGTCCACTTCGAGATCTTAGTGATATATCTAGGATGCTATTATGACGGTGGCATTGTGTTAGGCAGGGTTCATCAGAGGAACAGGGACAGACTGGATAAGATGCGACTCATAAAGATTATAAAAAGGAATTTGCTAAACCACGAGGTCTGAGGAGTTCGACAATCTCCATCTGCATAGTGGAGAGACTGAGAGCCTCCTAGCTACCTTAGTCTGTCAAGCTTGGAGCCTAGAAGATTCCTGCAGTTGTTGGTCTTCAGTAAACATTGGAAGCCTGGAGAAAGCTGCAGTCTGATGTCAGTGAGAGGTGTCGCAATAGCAGTGGTGGGGGGCAGCAGCAGGGACAGACTCGCTCCCTAGCAAGAAGCAAAGGCAGGCAGGCAGGCAGCAAAACTGCCTTTCCCCTGGGCCACCCACTGATAGGTGCTGCCACTCTGAAAGAGTCTCTCCCCATCCGTTAATCCTTTCTGGACATATCCTCACAGATTCTTCCCAAGGCAGATCTCTTCATTGATTGCAGACTGTGTCAAGTTCACAACAAAGATTAATGATCACCATCACCAAATAGGACTTGATTCAGCATCGGCTGAGGGAAATGCAGCTCACAGAGACCCCTGGAAGAAGAGGGTGCTTTTGGTCATGTGACTGAAAAGCCAAGGAACAGTCATGACTGTTTTCTGCCCTTTACCAAGGAAAGAGCCTCTGTTCTCAGCTATGATGAACCAATTGCTTTCTCAACAGTTTTAAGCTGTGTCCTACTGTCTCAGTCTCTGTCTCAGTTGTACTAGCAAATGGCACTTCACTGACATGTTAGATACCTGGGATCACATGACCATTTATGTGAACCATACATGACTATATAGAGCAGTCTTTGTAGACCACACAGACCACCATGTCTGAGACACCAGACTGAGAATAAAGGGGCCAGAACAAGGGTGACTCCCCAAAGAGCAATCAGGATATGACTTGCCAAAGAAACAAGAATGTATAGGCAGCCCAAATAACAGGTGTACATCTCAGGGCCCCTTCACTTAGCAGGTGGGAAGGAAGCAATCGGGGTGGGCGGGGGATATATTGGTCAGCCCTAGGCTGCACACTTCATGAGATTGGCTCACGGAAACCCTTAGAGCAAAGGGCCCAGGCAATGGGAGGTCAGCAGTACTGGCATCATGAAGTGTTTTGGAAAAAAAAGCCAACTCCTTTGTTTGAAAAGAGGAAGTTGCTGCCATTGAAGTGCCCAGAAATAGAATATATTTATCTCAGAGCATCCACTGCTCTGTATATATTAAAGCTTATTCTAGATTGAAAGACAGCAAAGACACACAAACATCAATCTTAAGGGGAAAGGGAGATAAGTAGTTTGATTTAAAATTATGTAACAAATTCTTATTTTCAAGTTCACATGCATGCCAGCTGCAGGTCTTTAGTCAAGATGAGTAAAATGTACTCACGTTCTCTGGGAATGAAGAATGACGGACCAGGCACAAATTTTGTTGCTATGCTGTTTTGTGTTAGCACTGCTATGAAATGTGTAATTCCAAATGATTCAAGATCAACAAGGTGTGTATGATGGTGTGTGTCTGTTATCTTAGACATTAGGAAATGGAAACAGAAGGATTGGGAGTTCAAGGCCAACCTCTGTTCTATAGCAAGTTCAAAGCCAGCCAGGGATATATGAGACCCTATCTCAAAACAACAAAAGATTCCCTCTTTTGGGGTCAATCCCAGTGCTCACTGAGCCATCTCCCCAGCTCCCTCATAGTCCTTTTTCATTTCCCGACTTTGTTGCTGTTTTCTGCTTTAAATTTTTAACCACACCCACCCAGTTTCTCAAGATGTCGAGGCTCTTGAAATGTTCCCAGTTACACCCTCCCACGTCTTTAGATGGACACTTAGGTAGCAACGGGAGTAACTTCCTGGGAAGGCTTTCCTAAGAGTCCTTTGTTCAGCCAATATTTACAACTCACCATCTTTGTTTTCCTCTGCAAAGAGAACAATAGAGAGACGGTGAAATGATGAGGCTGGTGAGATGCTGTGTAGGTTTGAAACAGCTTCCTGAGATGAGATGAACTGGATACCAACTTGATTTTAACTAAGTCCAATATAGAGGGATGGAATGTACCATCTTGTCACTGCAGAAGCAAAGGCCTTTGAATGATCAGCAAATACCTCATGGGTGACACAGCTCTGCTCACCTTTTTGTGCTTGCATCTTTGGCTTCTCAGCTGCTGTTAGTGGGGTATGATAGATATTCACATAGATAATGGGAATTTTTCCTGCTATCATTCAGACCTTGGCATCTATTGAGTCTATGAACTGTGCTAATTATTGAAGAGCAAAGATAAATTAAAAGAGACTAGAATTGATAAAGTAAATTTCATTCAATTCATTGGCATGTTGAAATGTTCATTTTCTCTTCTAGAGTCTTTGGGGGTTTTGTTGGGGGGAGGGGGGAGAGAGAGAGAGAGAGAGAGAGAGAGAGAGAGAGAGAGAGAGAGAGAGAGAGAAACATAATACATTTATGGAGGCCAGACAACAATAATGATATCATCTATTGTCTCCACTTCATTGTTTTGAGACAGGGTCTCTCACCGAATCCAAAATTGATCAGCTATTTTGACTGGCTGATTATTGAGCCCCAGAAATCCTCCAGTTCCCACCTCCCAGTGTTGGAACTGTGTTCTGGTTCACCCAACACACCAGACTTCCATCTTTCTCACTTCTCTTTCTGGTCCCTCCTCTTAATCTGACTTAAGTGCATATGGAGGTTTGTTTCATTTTATTTTTAAGATTTACTAGTTTTTACCTTTTGTGTGCATGCACGCATATGTGCCACATGCATACCTGGTACCCTCAGAAGCTATAAAAGCATGTCAGATCCCCTGGAATCTAGGGGTCAAACCTGCATCTTCTGAAAGAGCAACAAGTGCTCTTAACCACAGAACCATCTCTCCAGACCCAAATATGGGGTTTTATGACTCTAAACAATTAATGCAACCTACCTGTATTAGTTTCATGTTGCTGCTATAACAAGTAATCACAAACTTAAACAACATTCTTTCATTTCGTTTTGAAAACCAAAAGTCTGACAAGGGTCACATTCCTCCTGGAGTTCTAAAGTACAGTTTTTGTGCCTTTTCCAGCTTCTCCGAGTTGCCTGCTGCCAGTGCTCTTCTTCAGTGTTCTCTTTAAACTAACCAGAAAAAGGTCTCCAAGGTTCAAAGATATCATGATTACTCTGGGCCCACTTAGATAATCTGCATGAATCTCTCCATCTCAAAGTTTGACCTGTAATCACATTAAAAAAAAAAAAACTATATAAGGTAACAAATTTCACACACAGGTACTGGGTTATTGTTTTGTCTGCCATGCCTACTGACTTTCAATTTCCACATCTGTGAGACCTTTCAGGTTGCTGATAGAATAGAACCTGGCACCAGGAGGGGGCCTAAAGCCTCATGCAGCACACATCTTTGTAAGCAGTGGGTACCACAATGCAGAGGATGATACAGGAGATGCAGGTAGATGATTTCAAATGGGAAGGGGAGCCGTGTGAGGAAACCCAACGGTACTGAAATAAGACTGAAATCACATCCAAGGATGAGCTACCCACAAGCCACTGAAAAATCTGAGCAAATTCTGAAGTCTAAAGGCGGTTGTGAGTTGCCTTCACTCAATAGGAGATGGCTGGGGAATCTTACCTTCCTTAGTTATCTTTCTGAAATTAGAGTGAAAATTGTTAAACATGTGAATACAAATAAACATGGTGTGGAAACGCATACGATTCTATCTTTATATTCAATCTCTGGTTTAAGAAGAGACTTTCTTAGGTGGCATTTGAGGTGGGTGGGCACAAGAGAGAGAGAAAAGAAGAGAAATGATGCTGGAACAGCTCAGTGTCTGTGTAATCAGACTTGATGGCTTGTCCCTGTTATTTCTGCACTCAGCTCAGAAGCCCAGCCTGGAGAAAATAGCAAAATACTGTCTCAAAAAAGAAAGAGCGTTCATCCTCATCTCTCATCCCACAGAGAAGACAGTTCTGAGAAATAAATGGCTTTTCCCATCGAAGGTGACTCGGATGCAGCCAGAAAACCTAAAGAGGGACAAGATAAAGATGAAATTGACAATTTTCAAATAACTTTCATTTTAAAAAATTTTTAATGACTTATTTATTTTTATTTCACATGCATTGGTATTTTACCTGAATGTATGTCTGTGTGAGGATATTAGA
Source organism: Peromyscus maniculatus bairdii (assembly GCF_049852395.1). Classification (NCBI taxonomy): domain Eukaryota; kingdom Metazoa; phylum Chordata; class Mammalia; order Rodentia; family Cricetidae; genus Peromyscus; species Peromyscus maniculatus. The sequence goes on from NC_134867.1 coordinate 17,987,930, forward strand.
TCCCCTGGAGTTACAGACAGTTATGAGCTGGGAATTGAACCCAGGTCTTCTGAAAAAGCAGTCAGTGCTCTTAAATGCTGAGCCATCTCTCCAGCCCCAAATTTCTAAGAAAATAGTATATAATTTCTCTTATTTCTCTTATTTCTGTTATTTTACCTTGTGCTAAAGTATATTTGTTCAGTACATTTAGAGACTTATTAATTTCATTTGTTGCAATTTTGTCTTTCCAGTATGTCTTATTTGAATCTCAGTTCAATACCAAAACATTTCACAAATTTTCTATAGCTAATCTCTTCTTAATTTAAACCACTAGCCACAATTTGTGTACTTAAATGGTAGAAGAAGAGTTTCCATAGTGAAAGTTAAAGTCCCCAAAGAGGTCTTTACCTTGCCCTGTAAGAGAAGTCCCTCAGTGAAGCATTTATCTAATTATTATTTTTCAATGAAAACACTGGGAATCAGAGAGTAGGGGAAGAACCTAATGATCAGAGAAGTAACAGAGCAGTCACCAGTGATCTCCTATCTCTTCTGTTCTTCTATCCAAAAGGCTGAGGTCCTCTTTCTGCCCCGCCTTACTACTTCCTGTCCCTTATCTGTCCTCACTCCTCCAAAACCTCTATGTTTAATTTTAGTCAGCTAGTGGCTAGCTCCAGCCTCTAATTCCAAGCAAGCTTTATTGTCAGAATATAAGCAAAATATCATACACCTCAGGACAAGGACTCAGGAGGAAACCTACTTACTATTTATCTGGCTAACTGTTGTGTCAATTCCAGAACTTAGTTCTACACAGTGCCCAATATTAAAACAAACTCTTGAGAAAGTATCATTTTATAATAGACGGAGCCCCTACAGTTTACTTTTCTGCACTCGTTATATGGAAGTTCTATAGAAATATATCCTCAGAACTAGTAGATAACCATGATCACATCTGTCAAACTGATCCTGTAACTAACACTTTGGTAAAACTAACTCGACTGGCTTCAAACCAGAATTATTTATTTTGATTTGCTTTTTCTCGGCGCTGTAAAGTTTGAACTCAGATGGGTGTATGCAAAATGCCCACATGCAATTTGTGTGTTTAAACATTAGGTTGGCGTGTGCTGTTGCACAGAGTCCCTTGAAACAGAGAGCAAGAATGCAATCGTGTCTTAGCTGGAAGATGCTGGTCCCCTATTGCCAGCTGACTCATACCCAACTGCCACAGCCATGGCAAGTGGAGACCTTGCCAAGTAGACACACACTCTCCAGAACCAACTGAAGGTGGCATATAGAAAGAACCCTTGTAAACGGGGCAGAATGACACATATCGGTAACCTTAGCACTTGGGAGCTGGATGCAAGAGGATCAGGAGTTCAAGGTCACATCAACTGCACAGAAAGTTAAGGCTAGCCAGGGATATTTGAGAGGTGGGATGGGACAGGGTTGAAGAGAAACGTGAGCTGTTGATTAATCAAAATCTAAAAGTCTAAAGGGAATCACTTTCTGACTAAAGAATCTGATAAAATCTGTGCTGCCTAAGGAGACCAAAAGTTTTCTTGACTTTATAGAAAAACAAAAACCAAAAACTCAGTAGTCTAAACTGACCAGTTTCTATAAAAACAGAAACAAAGCTTACTAAAATTTTAAGACATATAAATGGTGACTAAAGAACTATATAATGATGAAAAAAATCTACAGTGTGAGGAAACTTGTGTCTCTGAACAGACCCAGCAGAAAGAGCCCAATGGAGTCACTTAAAACATCTCTTCACGATTCAAATAAGGTTCATCCCAGGAGCAAAGCAGGTGAGAAAGCATGTTGTTCCTCCATGCCAAACAGTGGTAGCTGAATAACAAAGCAAACCATGGAACAATCTAGCTATTCCAATGACTGAAACATCTAGATCATTCCACCCAGGAAGCTGTCCAAATGATGTCATAGTACCTGGCATCCAGCTGGCTTCAAAACCTCTGTCTAAACAAGAGAGCTTCAACTAACATTGACTCAGATAATGGGTCTGTAGCTTCTGATAAAGAAGAGCCAATAACAAAGCAACTGTGAGTGTCATTGATGGGGTATCAGTTGGAGACTCTCATGTTTGAACTGACAAAGTCTGGATTTACAAAAGCCCTAGTGGGCACAGTGTCACTGTTCATCCAGATAGCAAAAAAAAAAAAAAAAAATGGTTAATGTATTAATACATTTATATTAGTTATACAATGATATTTTAATTTGCCAAATTAATAAATAATTATCAAGCACCTATTATTTTCTCACATTGCTTACTCATGGGGTCTGTCTTACTTTTCTATTGCTGTGATAAGACACCATGACAGCAACAGTTTATAAAGGAATGTGCTTATTTGGGCCTTCTAGTTTCAAAGGGTTTTATAGTCCATGACCATCATGGTGGGAAGCGTGGCCACAGGCAGGATGCCTGGTGCTGGGGCTGGAACAGTAGCTGAGCTTACAGTGGATTCACAAGCCTGGGGCAGAGAGATATAACTGCGAATAGAAACCTCAGGGCCCACTCCAGAGCCACACCTCCTCCAACAGGACCACACCCCCTCCAACAGGGACACACCTCCTCCAACAAGGACACACCTCCTCCAACAGGGACACACCTCCTCCAATAAAGACACACCTCCTACAACAGGGACACACCTCCTCCAACAGGGACACACCTCCTCCAACAGGGACACACCTCCTCCAACAGGGATACACCCCCTCCAACAGGGACACACCTCCTCCAACAGGGACACACCTCCTCCAACAGGGACACACCCCCTCCAACAGGGACACACCTCCTTCAACAGGACACACCTCCTCCAACAGGGACACACCCCTTCCAACAGGGACACACCTCCTTCAAAAGGGACACACCCCCTCCAACAGGGACACACCTCCTCCAACAGGGACACACCCTCTCCAACAGGGACACACCTCCTCTAACAGGACCACACCTCCTCCAACAGGGACACACCCCTTCCAACAGGGACACACCTCCTTCAACAGGGACACACCCCCTCCAACAGGGGCACACCTCCTTCAACAGGTCCATACCTCCTCCAACAGGGATACACCCCCTCCAACAGGGACACAGCTCCTCCAGCAGGGACACACCTCCTCCAACAGGGACACACCTCCTCCAACAAGGACACACCCTCTCCAACAGGGACACACCCCCTCCAACAGGGCCACACCCCCTCCAACAGGGACACACCCCCTCCAACAGGGACACACCTCCTTCAACAGGGACACACCCCCTCCAACAGGGACACACCCCCTCCAACAGGGATACACCCCCTCCAACAGGGACACAGCTCCTCCAACAGGGACACACCTCCTCCAACAGGGACACACCTCCTCCACAGGGACACACCTCCTAATCTTAACTGGGTTAGGCCACCAACTGGGACCAAATATTTAAATATAGGAGCCTAGGGGGGGCGGCTATTTTCATTCAAGCCACAACAGGGTCATTGCTCAGAGAGAACCTAAACCATTCTCAAAAAGCCATAGAAAATAACCTCACAATATCATAAGATAATGTTCCACAGATAAAGCACACAGAAGACACAGCAATAGTTCCCAGAAGGCTGACACGGTGATATTTAAGGAATCACACAGAGACATGAAACCTGGTAGTGTGTGCAAAAGGAAAATTTTTAGATTTATAAATAGGGTAGAAGGTACACCTGAGTGTGATGACAAGCAAAGAGATATTGAGGAAGCAAGAAAATTGGTCCCCCCAAATTCCAGTTTTGATCTGGAGCAGGCAGAGATGGGTTAAGAACAGTCTCTCTCCTCCACAGCTTCATCTTATCCCAACAGGCTGTGATGGCTGACTTCTGAGGACCACCTTGCTCTCTGTCTTGAAGAGCCTCTGATAACTCACATCTGGGCAGCAGGAATTTTGAATGACTTGCTTTCACTGAAAGGATGAAAGTGAGCAAACGCAGTGGAAGATTTCTCCTAATAGGAAGACTTTTATCAAATTTCATAGTTGTCATATGGGGTGACTATATAGAAAAATACTCTTTTGATTAAGAAATGCATGCCAACATGTACAAGGATGAAAGGTTACGGTGTTCCAGATATTTCAATAAAACCATGTGTATGTAATATGTTGTTAGTAATGATTGACAAATGACTAATAATAATTCATGTCTATAAAATCATACCATTAACAAGCTCACTGAGAAAGAAATCAAGAGGGAAAAAAAATCCAATTCACAATAGTTCAAAAGCGATCCATGCATAAACCTGATTGAGAGAAAAAAGACCTCTACTGTGAAAACATTGAAATAATGGAGAAAGCAATTGAAGAAGGCAGTAGAACATGGAAAGACCTCCCGTGCTCAGGGATAGGATGAATTAACATTGTGAAAGTGGCTGTCTTACAGAAAGCTATCTACAGGTTCAGGGCAATCCCATGAAAATCTCAATAACACTCATCACGGAACATGAGAAACCAATCCTAAAATTGCTGTGGGATGTTCTGTATGGCAAATGTTTTAATAAATAAAGCACTGATTGGCCAATAGCCAGACAGGAAGTATAGGCGGGACTAACAGAGAGGAGAATTGAGGGAACAAGAAGGGAAGAGAGAGACTGCCTGCAGCCACCGCCAGGACAAGGAAGATGTAAGGTACCAGTAAGCCACGAGCCGCGTGGCAAAGTATAGATTAATAGAAATGGGCTGAATAATCAGAGTAATAGAAATTACTCTGATAAGAGTAGGAGCTAGACAATGACTGGCCTGAGCTAATGGCCAAGCAGTTTAAATAATATAAGCATCTGTATGTTTATTTTATAAGTGGGCTAAGGGACTGCCAGGGATTGGTGAGACCCGGAAAGAAAACTCTCCAGCTACATAAAATATACGTGAAATCTAAAAGGAAGCCAAATAGACAAAGGGGGGAAAAAAAACTTAGAAAAAAAATAAAAGTAAAAAAAAAATTAAAAAAAAACAATGCTGAAGTTACCAGGATACCCAGCCTCAAATTATGTTACAGAGCCATAGTAACAAAAACACATGATACCAGCACAAAAACAGACATGTAGAGAGGTGAAATAGAGAGCCGAAGAATCAATTTGCACAGTTTTAGCCATCTAATTGTCCCAAACTTGTCAAAAACATACACTGGCAAACAAACAAACAAAAAACCTTGTAATAAATAGTGCTGGGGAAACTGATTTCCACATGCAAAAGAATAAATCAGAACTATGTTTCTTATCTTGCACAAAAATTAATTCAAAATGAATCAAAGAGGTTGGTTATGGTAGCACACGACTTTAATCCCAGCACTCAAGGAAGCAGAAGTAGGCAGATCTCTGTGAATTTGAGGTTTGCCTGATCTACATAGAAAATAATCCCAATAATTCACAAATATGGTTACTTGAAATTAAGGAGCTTCTATACTCCAAAGAGAACTATCACCAGACTGAAGAGACAGCCTACAGAAAGGGGGAAAAAATCTTTGCCAACTGTACATCAGACAGGGACAAATACCCAGGATATATCAAGACTTTCAAAAATTAAAACCAAAAATATCAAATCAATAAATGGGCTAATGAAGTGAACAGATATTCTCAAAGAAGAGATGTGAATTGTCAATAAGTACTTGAAAAAGTGTTCAACTTCCTTAGTCATCAGGGAAAACATGAAACTGCTTTGAGGATCCATCTCCATCTTACCCCAATCAGATGGCTATCATCATCAAAAAAAAAAAAAAAAAAGCACCAGGCACAGTTTAATCCCAATACTCAGGAGGCAGAGGCAGGAGGTAGATCTCTGTGAGTTCAAGGCCAGTCTGGTTCATAGAGTGAGGTCCAGGACAGTCGGAGCCAACAACATAACAACAACAGCAATAATAATAATGAGGAGAAGGAGAAGGAGAAGGAGGAGGAGGAGGAAGAAGAGGAGGAGGAAGAGGAGGAGGAGGAGAAGGAGGAGGAAGAGGAGGAGGAGGAAGAGAGGGAGGAAGGAGGAAGAGGAGGAGAAGGAAGAGGAGGAGAAGGAGGAGGAGGAGGAGGAGAAGGAGAAGAAGAAGAAGAAGAAGAAGAAGAAGAAGAAGAAGAAGAAGAAGAAGAAGAAGAAGAAGAAGAAGAAGAAGAAGAAGAAGAAGAAGAAGAAAATACTGTCAAGAATGTGGAGGAATGAGAACATTTATTTATTCATTGCTGATGGAAATAGCCTATGGAAAATTAGTTTGAAAATTCCTCAGAAAGTTGAAAACAAAAGCTAGCCTCATGTCTCAATGGGTAACAGTGCTTGCCACCAAGCCTGACAATGTGCCTCCAACCCATTGGATCCACATGGTCAAAAGAGAACGAACTCCTGCAAGATGTCCTCTGATCTCCATTCACATCTCCTCGCATGCACGCGCGCGCTCACACACACACATACACACACACACACACACACACACACACACACACACACACACACTCACACACATACACAGCGATTCTAAATTTGTTTAAAATTAAAATTGGAAACCCAAACAAACAAAAATAACAACAACAAAGTAATGCAAAAGAAATTCAGGGATGCTGAGCACTGAGTAATCTATAAACAAAATCAGAGGTTACTACATTAGAGAAATTAGTACCATGTCAATTAGTACTATGTCCTGGGGTCATTGAAAAGTGGCCTTTTCAGAAACTGAGTCAGTGGGCGACGGAGCAAATTGGGGTGGCAAATTTCCTTCTATCTCCACTCAGTTCTCACCAGCTGCACACCCCTCCTGGGCCTTCCCTCTGCTATGTGTGCTCTGGAGCACAGAGAGCCTTGTGCTAGGCAGGAACAGCGTATCTGCAGACCTGCCTGCCTCAGGACTTCTAAAGTTTATAACAATGAGAAGAATTCCTTCATTCAACTGGATTTTTTTATATTTAATGTTATTCTTTTCAGTGTATGCATCTGCATAGTGTGTGTGTGTGTGTGTGTGTGTGTGTGTGTGTGTGTGTGTGTGTGTATGTGGTATTCCCACATGCATATGTGCACACACTAATGGAGGCAAGAAATGGCTGTTGGATCCCCTGGAACTGAAGTTACAGGTAGTTGTGGTCTGCCCTGTGAATATGTTCCCTACACACACATCGTACACATACATATACTCAGGCACACACACCTACACATAAAGCTAAATAAACAAATACCTTTTAAAATAATATAGACTTTGTCCTTTCACTTGATCAACAAACATTGATCAAGTGGCCATTCTATGTCCATTCTTATGCTAAAATGTACAAATTAACACTATCACCATGCCTTTCAAAAGCCAGAGTTCCTTTACAATGAGCCAGGGAAGGAGATGATTCTCTTAACAAACAGGAGAATGCTCAGCAACCAGAGGTGAGGCATGGCAGCTGCTGGAGGACCTTTTTTGCTGGGTTTTTGTTTGTAAGACAGGATATCACTGTGTAGCGCTGGCTTACCTGGAACTGGATATAGGCTAGGCTGGACTTGAACTCACAGAGATCCTCCTCTCTCTGCCTCTTGAGTGTTAGGATTAGTAGAGTATACTACCATGCCTGGCTTCTCAGAATACCTCACCTGAAGATTAAGAAAGAAAGCATGTAGGGTTGTAGATGGCAGCAGCAACAGCAACATGCAGTCATTGTAAACATCCCAGTCCAGAGGGCTGTGCAGTCATTTTAAATACTTTCCCTCCTCATCTGGGTACAGGGGGCTGCATAGTCCTTTTCTAGACACTTTCATGCAATTCTCCCCTTATTTAATCTCCAACACCATCCTGAGATGTACCTGTGCAAACACATTTCACTACTCACTTTAGAATTTAGGAAATGAAGGCACACAAGGCTCACCCGGCTGGCTTTTCTTAGCTTAGGATGAGAGTGGTGGGAAAATAGCAGGACTCCATGTTCCGGGTTCCTGGAAACACGTGCAATGACTTGGAACCCAGTTAAAGAACTCAGCTCAGTTTTCCTGCAGGCCACGGCAGGGACTCACTTGTCTTCTTCAAAGAAAAGGCCGCTGTGCAAATGCAGCCTGTGGCTTATTCACAATAAGTGATTTTTGTTTTCACTTCTTTGTTTGGTCTTTAATAGATCCTAATTCCTGTTGTTGGAGGATATGTTTTATCCTGGAGCACTCTTATGGAGTTTATTGTACTTACGGCGGAACATCTGTGATCTCTTTGGGATTATTTGTTATTCCCAGTGTCACGCATGACTCTTTCTTTCTGAATGCTTGTCTAGGTCTCCATGTCATTAGAGAAGCTTAAAGGGTCTCCACTCACTGACGCAGCAACAGAAAAAGGCCCAAAGCATGGGATACAGTAGATTTATTTATTTCCTCCAGAGGCAGAGTGAGCTGCCAGTCTGGTCCATAGTCACCCATTCGAGAATTCTTAGGAAGCAGTTGCTGCATGCCTGACACAGTATTAGAATCAGTAAGAAACCTTGGTCCTGAGCAAGCTCACAGAAGAGCAAAGCAGTCTTTGTATGCACACAAACAGCTGGAAAAATTAAAATAAAACAAAACAAACCGAAACCCCCTTGAACACACTTAGCAGTGAGTCTGCTGTGTACTTGTTCCTTGGTAAATTATAATCCCAGTGTTGGTTAAATAGTGCTGCTCCTGGCTGGCCGCTGCCTGCGGCGGCCATGCCAGCAGAGGGGAGTGCTGATTGGAAGAATATTGGAAGAATCACAGCCATGGTTAACTTTTTAGAGCTTTATTGGAAGGAGGGGCGGAGAGAAAGAAGGAGACAGAGAGAGAGAGAGAGAGAGAGAGAGAGAGAGAGAGAGAGAGAGAGGGAGGGAGGGAGGGAGGGAGGGAGGGAGGGAGGGAGGGAGGGAGGAAAGGGAAGGGAAGGGAAGGGAAGGGAAGGGAAGGGAAGGGAAGGGAAGGGAAGGGAAGGGAAGGGAAGGGAAGGGAAGTGGGGAGAGAGAGAGGGAGAGAAGACAGATGGAAGGAAGGAGCAGAAAGGAAAGAGAGGGTCCCACAGAGGGCCCACCCGCTTTTTAAGCTGGGACGCTGTCCCAGGCTGATGACATAATTAAGGACAAAATCCTTACATCCCAGACTTCCACTTATTATAAAAATAAGCAGGTAGATGGGAATAGGGGCTTTGTTCCTCTCAAAAACTGCTTCTAGCTGACTTTTGGACGTCGGTTGGCTCTGGGGGGAATGGAGAAGGGGAGTTTTCCGAGGTAGACAGGCGTTGTGGGATGCTGTCTGTCATCTCTTTGCTCTGGAGACATGTATCCCTCTTGGCTGTGGCTGGGAACTTTCTGTTTGACAAGATGTTGGTGACACAGAAAAAGTTGATGATCTTTGGACTTGGGTTCTGTGGTGGTCCTGTATCATTGGCTGAGCAGTGAGTTAGAACAGGAGACTGGGAAGAGAAAAGCTTGTGGTGCATGAGAATTTATGTATTTACTTTTTTTTGGAATTAGGGACAAGGCAAAGATCAGGGCCCTGTCTGTATGCATGTGAGAAACACAGGCAGTTTGAGAATGAGTGGGTAGAGTTAAGGTGAGTTAGGGCTAGAGTCAGTAGAAGCCGCCAAGCCTGCCCATTTGAGCCTGCCCACTGCCAGCGGAAGTAAGACAGAAAAGGTTGCATGTGGTAGAGGTAGAAGTGGGGAAGGAGAAGGGTTCAGAGCCTTAGCAGAAAGCTTTGAGATAAAGTAACTTCTTATTTGCCTGTTCGCTGGCAGCAGTTTCTGCAACACTGTTATGTGGCCAAGTTTACGCTGTGCCCACCCCTATCCGCCAATGTAGGTGGTAAATGTATCGTATCTGCCCCTTTGTCTCATGGCTGTAGCCGAGAGAAAAATAAAAAATTAAAATAACAAACCGGGATCAGACTACAATCTTGGGCGTCCCCGAGAGTGGAGAGAGATCCATGAATCAGCTCACGTCACCGTTCCTCTTCGTCAAGGGAAGGTGAGGGCTTGGCTGTACTGCAGTTGGTCCGCCGTTGAACCTAGACACCATTTACCCCCTCGTGAGGAGTAAAAATGTGCCTGCTGTTGCCAGGACAGCTGGCTGACAATCCCCGGGGTGTCCATTGCAGAGAATATAGCTCAGACTATAGCCACAAGAATGGCAGACTCACTGTGGTGAAGAATCATGGCGGTTTCAATAGTGTTAGCTGTATAGGGGTCCAGTGGAGGCAAGGGAAGTGTGCACTTGCGGTCTCGCTGGATGCGGGAGGAGGCGGCAAGCAGCAGCAGTCAGCAGGTACTTGGTGTTCCTTGGTGCATCCAAGTCACGGCACCAATGTTGGTTAAACAGTGCGTTCCTGGCTGGCCGGCTCCCGCAGCAGCCATGCTGGCAGAGGAGAGTGCTGGAGGAGAGTCACAAGCCATGGTTACCTTTTTAGAACTTTATTGGGGGAGGAGAGAGAGAGAGAGAGAGAGAGAGAGAGAGAGAGAGAGAGAGAGAGAGAGAGAGAGAGCACGAGCACAAAGGGAAGCAGGGAGAGAGAGGGAGAGAAGACAGACGGAAGGAAGGAGCAGAAAGGAAAGAGAGGGACACACAGAGGGCCCACCCACTTTTTAGGCTGGGATGTCGTTACAGGCTGATGACATAATTAAGGACAGAATCCTTACACCCAGCACTTAGGAGGCTGAAGCAGGAGGAACATAAACTTGAGGCCACCCTGGGCTACCTTGTGAGATCCTGTTAGAAAGTAGCAAAGAATGAGGGGATGGGGCCAGAAACCATCTCCACTCAAGAAGGACTCCCCCCAAAAGCAGGTTGAGTTATCTCACACAGTCCTTTAATCATTGTGAAGTCTCAGCATTCTATTTCATGGAGGCAAAAACTGAGTCAGTTTCTCAAGACCACAAGATAAATAACCAAGACTCAGATCTTCAGACCCCAAGACTCAGACTCTCCACGATGAGGTTAAAGAACCTTACAAGAATAATTTAGGACTAATGGTATTTCCCTTTTTGTAAATAGATCGCTTTCAGATGAAAACAATATTGTTGACTTGGATGGTGTTTCATGGTAGGAAGACAACCAGCAGGCTGCCATTTTGTACTCAGGCATGTGAGGTTAGGGGAGAACTGTGAAGGAAGTTGGGTACAGACAGCCTAAACAGCTTGCTTAAGGAAAGGGGGGAGAAGAAAGGCTTATTCATCGTCCCTCCTGTAGCATTCATCTGAAAAAAATAAACTAAGAGCCCAGGAGGTAGTGGCACACACCTTTAATCCCAGCTGTTGGGAAGATCTCTGAGTTCAAGGGCAGCCTGGTGTTAACAGAGCACATTCCAGGACAGCCAGGGCTACACAGAGAAACCCTGTCTCAAAAAACAAAAACAAAAACAAAAGATAAATGAAAAAAGAATCAACCAAGAGAACTTGGCTGGACTTTTACCATTAACTATTTTAACCTTCTTGTTTCTCTCAGTTGAGACAGTAAGTCCCCAGCAGGTGTTCTGGTGGGTACCTCTAGAAATAAAATCATTTATGTTTAGTAAACATATGACTAATGAAAAAGCAGGAAGACTTTTTTTGTTTTTTTGAGACAGGGTTTCTCTGTGCAGCCTTTGCTGTCCTGGAAATCATAGAGACCCACCTGCCTCTGCCTTCCTCATGCACAGTAAGACATTTTGTCTCTTGCTCAAAATCTATGTAGGTGCAGTAGGGCCTTTGTTAGGATTTTGTACATGCACAGCTTGGGGTCCTGTATCTTACATCTTACATCATCAGTGGATGCTGGTGACTATGTACCCACTGTGTGGCCACTCAGTCACAGCCTTAAAAAGCCGGATGCGAGCCGGGCGGTGGTGGTGGCGGCGGCGGTGGCGGCGGTGGTGGTGCATGCCTTTAATCCCAGCACTCAGGAGGCAGAGCCAGGTGGATCTCTGTGAGTTCGAGGCCAGCCTGGTTTACAGAGTGAGTTCCAGGAAAGGCACAAAGCTACACAGAGAAACCCTGTCTCGAAAAACCAAAAAACAAAAAAACAAACAAACAAAAAAGCCGAATGCAGACCCCCACACTCTTCTCTCTCTGTATTCTCTCTCTGCTCCCTCCATCTTCCTTTCTGTCCAGGCCTGGCTCTCCTCCCTCCTCTCCCCTCTTTCTTTCTAATAAAGCTCTTTATAACTCGGGTAGTTGTGGCCGTGACTTTTCTGCTGGTAACCAGCGCTGCCGCCACTAGTGCCGTTTATCATACTCTCAGCCTTTCTCTCAGTTGCTAATTTTCTTCTGTCCTTTCCAGTGTACATCTAGCTGAGCAGTAAATGAATCAAGCATCAGGACCTTTAAAAGTCTACAGTTCTGCTGAAGCAAACCAGACTTACTCCCAAGAAAGGAGCCAAACACCGCTAAATAAAACCAATGCCAAGAACTAAACTTACACAACATCATGCTACCTAATCTGAGTGTTACCATTTGTGCACAGTGCTCAGATGTATTCTCCCATCCAGGCCCGACCCTGCTTAGCTTCCGAGATCAGGTACGTTCAGGGTGGTATGGCGGTAGACTCAGATGTATTCTCAACACACTTTCAGAATGCTTTGATTAGAGACTTCCCAGAAGCACAGTTGTTTCCATGCACAAAGGTAATCAGAGCAAAGCGAACAACACAGTTTCTTTAAAATATTTTAGCCAAGCTTGGGGCTCCCACTCCATCGGAAAGGAGGTACCAATATTCTGACGGAAGCGGTACATGCTAGGGCAACATATCCCTCACATACCATCCCTCAGACTCAGATTTGAGCTAAAGATCCTATCAAAGACTGAAGCCAGCTGCCCCCAGTAAGAACAAGTCTTCCCTTTGACAACAGTGACAAGTGTACATTCTAAATGAGCGGGCACCTAGCACCTTCAACATCAACGTCATTTCCCTCTCTGTCTCTTTCATACAAATCTGGAGCAAACTGCTTGCCAGGAGACCAAGGAGGTGAAAACCCTGCAGGTGAAAATCCTGCATGTGAAAAACCCTGCTTTCAGCTAAGATCTCTTTAGGGCTTAAGAACTCCATGTTTTTTTTTTCCTCTCCCCAGGCTAAGCTTTGAGCTGGGCCCCCAAGGAAGGGAGGCTTTCATATCTACTTCCTTCATCCTCAGTCTTCCTTAGAAAGCAATTAGGGGATCCAACATCTTTGAGTTGCCATCCCAGCTCAGTTATTCACCTCAATTTCTGTATTGATCTCTCCTCTGAATATTACACCTCAGATCCACCTGGGATCTCCAACTACCCAGACATCTGGGGAAGAGTTTAGACACATGTACACTGTCACCTACTTCCTCCCCAGCCTCAACTTCAAACATTACAGTAGGAAAGAGGCAGGGTCGGGAGGTGGGGGGTGGAAGGAGAGAAATCAAAAAAGAATGAAACCTGAAAGGCTGACTGTCATCTCACAGTACAGGGATCCTGTGAGACTCACCATCAGAGGCGCTGAGGTCAGATCTGAACACCTGCCCACACAATATACACCAGGGAAATCAGAAAACAAACAGATTACACAGTTGAGCTTCAGAACCATATGGCCTGCTAATAATGGGAGCCATTTATTTATTGCTTAATACATAGAGTTTGGGTGTGGCATATCCTATTTTTTTTAATTCATTGGGGAGGGGTTGGATTGTTTTATAAATGGTAGGACTCAGCAAGAGAAGTTCCACACTAGCAGTCTAGTAGGCACCCAAACTAGGAGCGTAACATAGGAGTCCTAACTCCAAAGGTCACGTTGTTAGCTACTGTGACATTTCCCTCCAACCTGTACTACAATGCTAAAACATTTCAACCAAAATGTTTATCTGGGTTTTAAAATAATTATCTTCAATACACTTGATACAAATGCAAAGAATCGTAGTCTTTTTAAAGATGTTACCTAATTGATCTGCTCAGGGTATTATCATCTGAGTCAATGATTACAAGAATTGCATCATTTTCTGATTAAGGCAGCCCTCACTCGCATTTACTCAATATTTATCCAGCAAACATTTGAGTAACAGGCCTCGCTTATGCTTGGCTCTGAGAATCTGGTTGTGAAATTATCACAATCTATTGTTCCCAGGGAGCACACAAGCCAGTGGAGAAGGCAGATTTGCAGAAGACACCTACATAAGCTAAAGTCTAAAGTGCATTGTGCAAAAGAGAGAGCCATTCCCTGGGGGCGGGAGGGAGAAAATGTGTCCTAGGGAAACTAGGTTTCAAAGCTGAGGAGGGGGTTCACAAAGCAGAGAATGGAAAAGAGGAGGGGAGGAGCAGTCTCCACTCAGCTCTCCGGAGGACCAAGGGTGTGGATGTGAGAAAGTGTCAGGGTTTTTGTGAACCTCGTCTCCCACTCTGTAGCATTTTAGCATTTGTTTTCTAGCACAGCCACAAACATGGCTGTGCCTGCATGAGGCAAGGGTTCCCAACTGCACTGTGTTCTTTGGCTCCAAGTATTGTTCCTATCTGTTTTATTTGTCTAGAGTACACAAAGGATGTGAAGGATACGGTGGGAACTTCTCCAGGTGTGTCCATTAAGTGCCTAAAGACGGCCTTTGTCTAGAAGTCTCCTTTAAATAAAATAATAGAAAGGAAACTTAAAACAAAGATTTAATGAAATAAAGAAAATAGAAAACAGACAAAGTTTACATAATAGTAACTCAAGTAAAACAAACTTTTTTGTTGTTGTTGTTGTTTTTCGAGACAGGGTTTCTCTGAAGTTTTGGAGCCTGTCCTGGACTAGCTCTGTAAACCAGGCTGGCCTCAAACTCACAGGGATCCGCCTGCCTCTGCCTCCTGAGTGCTGGGATTAAAGGTGTGCGCCATCACCGCCCGGCTAAAACAAACGTTTTTATCTTAACACATTTGGAGTTTTGTTCCGTTGTCAATTGTGGCTCTTTTTGTTTGTTTTGTTTTGTTTTTCCAGAAAAGTTCTTGTTGAATAGTCCTAGATGGCCTGAAACTTACTATGGAGATCAGACTGAATTTGAACTTGTAACTATCCCTCTACCTCCTCCTCGCAATGACTAAGACAAGAGTTTTGTATCACAGATGAATAATCATAGTCCTTAAATACTACTGTCTCAGAAATAGTAATACATACCTCTTTAACATTATGAATTATCAAGTCTGTAAATCAACAAAGCTTTTAATCCATTTATTTTCTTTCTCTTTAATTTTTTAAAAAACTTTATATGTATGGGTATTTGGCCTGTATGTGTGTCTGGACACCCCATGCATGTAGTGCTCAGGAGGGCAGAGGAAGGTGTTGGATGCCCTGGTATTGAAGTGTAGACAGTGACTGTGAACCACCATATGATGTTGGGAGTTTAACCTGGGTCCTCTGGAAAAATACACAGTGCTCTTAACTGCTGTTCCATCTCCCCATTTCTTTTCTTTTTTTCCCCCTCTATGGGGATCATTCACCAAAAAGGGAAAGATTCATACTAACTATCTGTGGTAAAATATAACAATAATTCAAATGTCTAACTAAAATTGCATATACAAGTTAAGGATGGTAAAAAAAATAGAGAAATACGTTTTAGTTATAGTTTATCCCATAGTGGTTCATATGCTAGAAAGTTGAGGTGCAAAATAATAGCATTGAGAGGTAGGTGAGGGATGGAGAGGGGACTTAGCAGGAGGTAATTGTGTAACAAAGACTCCATCTCGGGAAGGATTGATGCTCATGGAAATGGGTTAGGTCTCTCAGACCAGAATACTTGAAATCAGTCTGCATTTGATTCCACCACACAGCACTTGGCACTCCTGCACGGGTCCCCACCAGGTACCTTCTGCTGTGGTGGAGCCATGTCCCTCACCAGAAACTGAACACATAGTCTTGCCTGACCCTTGCCCTTTCACCCCCCAAAACTGTGATGAGACCACCCTGACGAAAAACAGCTTGGGGGAGAAAGGGTTTATTTTGCTTACACTTCCGTTATCAGTCCGTTATGAAGGAAGTCGGGGCTGGAACCCAACAGCAGGAGTTGAGGCAGAGACCATGGAGGAATCTATGAACGGTGTGTTTTTAAACTGTTGCTGGCTTATTCCCCGTGGCTTGCTCAGCCTTCTTTCTTACAGAACCCACAGATGTCCCCACATCAATCACTAATTAAAGAAATGCCCTACAGGCTTGCCTACAACCTGGCCTTATTGAGGTATTTTCTCAATAGAGGTTACCTTTTCTCAGGAAGCTCTAGCTTCGGTCAAGTTGACATAAAGACTAGCCAGCACAACATCTTTTCTTTCTTCCTTTCCTTCCTTTTAAAAACATGAGAGAAAAAACGCTTTCATTTGGATAGGCATGACAATAATTATTCCTTACTTGAAAGAAAACGTTAACCTCTACATTACATCTAAGCTGCTGTTTTTACAACAGGATATTTGGGTAAAAGAAAAACTTGACATTCAGTAATCTCTGGGTTTGAAAACATTTTGGAGTCTGCAAAATATATACAGAAATACTTTTTTAAAAAATTGGCAAGATGACTCAACCAAAGCTAAAGGTTGAGTTCAATTCCTGCAGCTCACATAGTGGGAACAGAGAATTCACTCCTGAAAGCTGACCTCCCACCTGGTCTGTGGTACACACAGAAACACACACACAGAGACACACAGCTCCAAAATAAATACGTTGTTTTAAACTACTTTAAAGAAAATATATATCTAAAAATAAAATAAAATTATTAAATGCATATGCCAAATGTTATATGAGGCCAGTAGGGTAATACTAACACTAATAAAAATGTATTTGCAATGGCAATTTGCAATAACTAAAAAATCTACCTAAAAACAAATCCTACTGGAAATGACAAAATACACTGCATTCATTCAAGGATACAAGTCCACTGTAAACCAAAGGAGATACACCTGGTACCAAATTTAATTTTAAAACATACTGTTTATTAGATTCCAAAATGATTCCTTTCACCAAAGTGGCAGTTACGTTATTTTGATGCACTTTTATTTTCTTATTGGTGTGATTATCAATGAGATAGGGTCTTGCGTATAGCCAACGCACAGCTGATCTTCCTGCTTTAGCTCCCCAGGAAGTAGGGATTCCAGGCAGCCACTCCCATACCAAGCTTACAGGTTATTTCATATGAGAAACATTTAAAATATTAGTTAATAGTGTTTCTTTGAGATCGGACCACTGATTAAATCAATGACTCCTTTTAGTCTATTGCCTTAAAGTTCTATGTTTATGATTATAATCTCTTAAATCTAATTTCTATCAAGTTCTTAATTTTTTTTATTTCATTCAAATACATGAGGAATTTTCACTGATCTCTGACACTATTTTCTTTTCTTTTTTTCTTTTCTTTTTTTTAAACAGACAGTTTTTCCAAATGGCAGGCTTTTTTTCTACAATACAGGAAATTGCCATGTAGCACAGGCTAGCCTAAATGTTTTGACCCACCTGCCTTTGTCTCCCTTTATATGGACCTTTGGCTTTTCTGGGCTGCCACCTTCAAGATGGCAGATAGTGGGAATTCTAAACCTCCACAGTTACAGAGACAATTGTTCACAACAAACTCACACTCCACAACTGCTAAATCCAACAATGGTCCCACCCCTGCCTCAAGGGTCCAGGTCTAGATTCTAGTGAGAGTTGACAATGGCATTAATTTGCTTCGTTCCTCTGCCAGGAACACAGCAAGTGCTGTTGGCACGGGAACAAAGGGGTTCCAGAGTTGAGGGCCCCCCAAAAGAGGGAGGCAAAGTCAGGTGAGCTCAGATAATGACCTAAGTGTACCAAAAATAACCTGTGAGAACCAGTTCCTGACAGACCATTTGAAAAAGCTTGAGTCACTCAGGGGTCCATTTCTCCATTCCGTTTATATGCCATATTTAACACACCATTCATTTGGCAGATGTATATTGAGATATAGTACATACTCAGGCATATGCTAGGTCTAGAAAAATATAACACATTCCTAGGAGGCTTTTGATGTAGGGAGGAAGCTAGACAGTTAACTCAGTGAGGAAAAAAACCCACCAGCACTCCATCCATGGTCACAGTCTATGCACAGTGATGAATGGAGGCGAATGAAGAGAGTCTACGGTGGCCAGGCCAGCTGACTGAGAGGTCTGAAAGGGGAAAAACCTGTAGCAGCTAGCTCTGAAGGAAGTCCTCAATTTAGCCAGATGAACTGGGGTACCAGGATAAGAAGAAGAGTGAGAACAGCCGGAGGGTAGGCATAGAGAGGAAGGGACTGAAAAAAAAAAAAAAATCTAGGGGAATTTGTGGCAGAGCAAAGCAGCATCAAGTCTGTGGATGCAGTGGGAAGCCTGTCCAGGAGCTTTCCACATGCCGTGCCGTGGAGATGGACTTCGCTGTGAACTCTGCAGGAGCCACGGTGGGGACTTACACTGGCCTTAGTTAACACCAGATTTCCATCTTCAAAACTTTATGTGTGCTGTGCTGTGGGGAGCTGGCTTTAGGAGACCAGGGAATGATGGCATCAATTAGCGATGAGACTAGGACAGTGGTGACGAGCTAATGCATTTTAGAAGCTTTGCAAAGCTGACTCCCAGGCGTCCTGTGAACCCCCGTGACTTTTGTCCTAAAGAGAAAGGGGGGGGGGGGGACAAGAGCCTAGGACGACTGCAAGCTCTGGCTGAAGAAATTAGTGCAAAATGAAAACAGCAGAACTCACATCTTAAATGTTTTCCGTTTACCGTGCACTGA
This sequence comes from Peromyscus maniculatus bairdii, assembly GCF_049852395.1. Taxonomy (NCBI): domain Eukaryota; kingdom Metazoa; phylum Chordata; class Mammalia; order Rodentia; family Cricetidae; genus Peromyscus; species Peromyscus maniculatus. The sequence continues at coordinate 18,006,533 of NC_134867.1, forward strand.
CGCTGATACACACATCCATAAACCAGTTTAGTCTTCATGATTAACCTCATGACATAGTTAGGCAGACTTTTTGTGTTTGGTTTTTATTCCCTTCACTCACCTGTTTGTATGTGTGCGGGTGTATTGTGACGTGAATGGAGAGGACAGAAGATAGCTAATGGGAGTCAGCTCTCCTCTTCTCCCAAGTAGTTCCAAAGACACAACTCAGTTTGTCAGGTCTGACACCGAGCGCCTTAGCCGCTGTGCCATCTCACTGGTCCTAAGCAGCAAATCAGAAGGAAAAGTATTTGGGTGCTGGCCTATAATCACAGCCAAAGTTTGAGACTACATAAAAGACCTTGTTTCAAAAAATACAGAAACAAACAACAACAACAAAAAATTAGATGAGCTTTGAGAAGGTTAAGAAGACAGGGGAACACATAGAGGTAAGAGGTTAATGATCACTGAATTCTAACCCGGGAGCCAATAGCATTAACTGAGGAGTGATCAATAGTATCGACAGCAGACCAGACAAGACACTAGCAAATGTTTATTGTGTTTGGTAACAGGGGTATTGATGGTATGTAACCGTTAAAAAGATAACTAATGGGACCCACGTGGTACCAGAGAGAACCAAATTCCATGTTCACCATGGTGCCTCTGTACACTCCCATGCACAAAATAGAATATAAATTAAAAAAAAAAAACTATTCTTGGTGATATATCTTTAAAATCCCATTTATTGACTTTTGTTGTTGTTGTTTTATTTTTTTGTTTTGTTTTGTTTTGTTTTTTGTCTGTGTGTGTACCACCAAATACATGTGAAGATCAGAGGACAACATTTGGTATTCAGTTCTCTCTATCATGGTTTCCAGGGATGGGCCTCAGATGGTCAGACTTACCTGACACGCGCTTTTATCCACTGAACCATTTTAACCTATCTGCTCTTGGTTTGAGACAGTCTCACTGAGGGTGAGGGCTGACGCCTATCCCCACATCACTGAGGCTGAGATGGGAATCAGAAGGGCTTGCCTTAAAATCAAGTTCAGGCCTAGCCTATATAACTATAAAGCTTTTGCCGGCTAGGGACAGAGTGACAGCCTGTCACAACAGATAAATAAATAAAATAAAGCTGAAAGGGAAATGTAAAACCAGCCTGATTTGATGGGAGAGGACAAGCCCTAATTACAAGGAAAACTGTTCTATTTTGTGACAATATTGATGTCTTTGCAATTACATATGTCACCGAGTCCGATGTGCTGAGAAATGCTAATCTTATGTAACATTTCAGAGCTTCAAGGCCTTGCTTTTGCCCTGTTGGAGACCAAACCTAGAGCCTTTCAAGTGCTAGGTAAGTACCAAGCTCCATGCCCAACCCTATCAAGGAGATTTTCAAATGATGATCGATGTATTTGTCTGCTTTCTATTGACGTGATAAAGACCATGGTAAAAGCAGCTTGGTAAGGAAAGAGCTTATTTCTGTAGCTAGAGTTTTCCTGCCTTGCCCACAGTCAGGACAAATCTCTGTCACCAGCCAGTCCCACAGCCGCTCAGACCCAACCAAGTAAACACAGAGACTTATATTGCTTACAAACTGTATGGCCGTGGCAGGCTTCTTGCTAACTGTTCTTATAGCTTAAATTAATCCATTTCCACAAATCTATACCTTGCCACGTGGCTGGTGGCTTACCGGCGTCTTCACATGCTGCTTGTCATGGCTGCAGCTGGCAGTGTCTCTGCCTCAGCCTTCCGCTTCCCAGAATTCTCCTCTCTCCTTGTCCCACCTACTTCCTGCCTGGCCACTGGCCAATCAGTGTTTTATTTATTGACCAATCAGAGCGATTTGACATACAGACCATCCCACAGCATATTTCAGCTGACACATTCCAACCACAGACCATCATAAAAAGACGTGAAGGCAGGGACCTGGAGGCTGGGCCTGAAGCAGGGCCAGTGAAATACGACTTTCTGCTTGCCCAGCCTGCTTTCTTATACAACCCAGGAGAGTCACAGCCCTTGGTGGGCTGGGCCCTTCCATATCAATCATTAATCAAGAAAATGCCACACAGACTTACCCACACGCCAATCTGGTGTGTGTTGGGGGGGTGGGGGGCTCATTTTCTCAATTGAGGGTCCTTCTTCCCACATGACCCCAGCCTTTTTCAAGTCGACAAAAAATCGAATAGCACCATAGGATTCATACAAAGCCAACCAACAGGCAAGAAACTAAATCTGGGTTTCTGGAGCTTTAATCCTTACTCAACTTTAGTACTAAGATAATAGACTCATACTACTGTAGTCATAGACTCAAGCTCACGTCTCACCCTTTACAGAACAGTCCGAAAGGATTTCTTCCCACAGCACTCTGGGCATGCCGTATGTTAGTTGTCTTTATCATATGTCACTGTATCCTACCTTGATGTGTGTCCTAATTCTCCCCCAACCCCTGTGGGGTGGCATCCTGGAGATGTGCCAAACTCTCTTGCCTCTCATGTCACCCTGTCACCTCAGCCAGTTGGTGAGATGGCTGAACAACACTGTCAGCCTCGGCTTTGCCGTTTCTATGCCCTCTTGTGCCTTTCATTCCTCTGGAGACAGATGTTCACCCCAGACCTCTGCAGAAGCTGCAAACATCTTCCCATCTTCCCATCGAGGTCACAAACTCTGCTGCTGCCTGAGCCGGCCCAGGGGCACACACACACACACACACACACACACACACACACACACACACACACACACACACACGTCTCCCCACCCCTTTAGCATGAAACCCTCCAGGGGAGACTGAGGCTGGGGCAAACTTTCACATCCAGACACGTACTACTTGGCTCTGCCCTGGCACCAGAACTTGTAGCTGGCTGTTCTTTTATCCGAGGCTCCCCTGGGTGGTAGAGATTCCATAAAGAGCCACACTTCACACAACACCCCCCAGAGGTGGCTCAGCAACAGCCTAGAGGCAGGAATCAGAAAGTGGCTTCCCAGAAGCCACCGGTCCCTTGAGCAACTCTATGGGCAGGCCTTACTTCCTCTCATAAACACTATTGTGTTTACATTTTCTTGTCTCCGAAATTCTGAGAATTTTTCTCATCATCTGTCTTATTTTCTGTGACGTTTTTGTTTGTTTATTTATCTAGAGACAGGGTTTTGCTACATGGCTTAGGCTGGCCTTGAACTCATCCTGCCTCAGGCACCCAAGTGCTCGGATTACAGGTACGCCCAGCTGTACCTGTACCTGATTGATTTATTTGGCTATTTTTGAGGAGAGGTGGAGTGGTCTTCTTTGGATATTTATAAATAGAGGAGCCTAGATACATAATAAAGATTTTGAGGACCAACCTTCAGTCAACTTAATAAAGCCAATGAGGAAGTGCCCAGAAGTAAAGAAGACTTTAGGGGAGAGGAGACTTCTAGGTTGTCTCTTTCCAAACTCCCATAAGACACAGCAATGACCTCTACAGCAGTCGAAAGGCACCCAAAAGTTCGTACAGAGCCCAGAACAGTGAAAGCAGCTTTCAGGCAGGGCCATGTATCAGCCTCATGTTCTTCTTTCTTTTTTATCTTTTTTGAGACAGGATTTCTCTACGTAGCCCTGGCTGTCCTAGAACTCACTCTGGAGACCAGGCTGGCCTCGAACTCAGAGATTTGCCTGCCTCTGCCTCTGCCTCCCAGGTGTTAGCAGTAAAGGTGTGAGCAACCACTCTGCATGCCTCACATTTTTTCAAATCCCCATTGACTTTCTGAAGCCAGTGAGGAGGTTTTCTTGTCTGGTCCTTGGCCACTCAGGTTAGCTCCAGAGGACCGGCTGCTTTTCTAGTCTGTCTGTTTGGCACATCTCTGACAAAGCGGCTCTTCCACAGGGCTTGAGTTGGCCTGTGATTGATTTCTCACCGGCATTAACTGGCAGCCCCATGCAGAAGGCTTGGGATTCCTTGGTTCTCTTTTAACCTTCTTTCCACATTCCCTTTGCTTACCTATGCTCCGTACCTCTTGCTACATGAAGTGGAGAGTGTGCACACCCTGCCCTCCCTGGAGAGTGAAGTGTGCTCACTCTTCCTAGAGAGTGTGAGCTGCAGCATCTCCGACTTCAGATTCAGAACCGGATCTTACCAGTTTGTATACTCTCCTGGACTATTCATTCCTGTCTAGAATATACCACAAAGCAGCAAGTGAGGAGATCTCTGCTCCCGTGGCTTAGAATGTGTATCGGACAAAGTCCAGGGATTCCAAGAAGCCACATGACCTATAGACCACAGCTGGAGAGACTAACATCAGAAAGAAGCTGCTGGACACGTGACTGTCAGTTACCTTCTCCGTGAATCATTAAGTAAAAAGAAAAGAAAAATGTTTATAAAAAGGAAAAACATGTTCCCTAAAGCCCACAGCAGGATAAAAATCAAACAAATCATGACAATAGATCGAGCCTAAATCGGAACCAAAATCACCAAATTTAAGTTAGAAGCTGAAGAAGTATGTCGGGAGTGGGGCGGGGCTGGAGAAGAGCTGAGACTGTGCTTACCTGTCCTTATTTTACCTTACACTGCTCTGTCCCCACCCACCCCCACCCAAGGCCTGGTGGCATTCACCTACAATCTTAGCATGAGGGATGGGAGACAAGAGAATCCAAAGTTCAAGGCCAGCCTTGGCTACAGAGTAAGTTCCAAGGTAGCCTAGGATAGAGTAGACCTGTCCTAAGAAGAGAGGGAGGGAAGTAAGAAGAAAGAATGTCCTAAACAAGAATGGCACGATCTCCTTTGAGGAGGGAAAGCAGGTTGTTAGGCCCTCATTTTAAATAGACTTTAATATACTCTGGAAAGTCAAAAACTTACAGGCCTAATAGTTTCATATTTTCTTCTACCGTTTCTGTCATATAACTTCATTTTAACTGTTTGCATTCATAGGTGACAGTGCAGATACAAGATACTATGATAAATAAGGAAACACTAATGAAAGAATAATAATAGAGCCATCGAATTGGTTTTGTGACACACTCCTGGAATCTGAGCATTTGGAAAGCCTGGGCTGAAGAGATAAGGACTCCAGAGTCATCCTCGGCTACAGAGCATGATAAAGGCCTGTGTGGGCTACCTGAGAACTTGTTCCTAAGAAGAAAAAAGAGCCATCACATTTTACAGTTGTATTCTAGCAACTGTGGAAAATTCCATGGTAATTAAGGGCATTTTCTGACTTTTTCTTTTCTTTTATCTTTTTTCTTTTTGGTTTGTTTTAAGAATCACTAGAGCTGGGCGGTGGTGGTGAACGCCTTTAATCCCAGCACTTGGGAGGCAGAGGCAGGCAGATCTTTGTGAGTTTGAGGCCAGCCTGTCTACAGAGCGAGTTCCAGGAAAGGCGCAAAACTACACAGAGAAACCCTGTCTCGAAAAACGGAGGAGAAAGAGAGAGAGAGACAGAGAGAGAGAGAGAGAGAGAGAGAGAGAGAGAGAGAGAGAGAGAGAGAGAGAGAGAGAACGAAGGAAGGAAGGAAGGAAGGAAGGAAGGAAGGAAGGAAGAAAGAAAGAAAGAAAGAAAGAAAGAAAGAAAGAAAGAAAGAAAGAAAGAAAGAAAGAAAGAAAGAAAGAAAGAAAGAAAGAGAGAGAAAGAACCACTAGAGAATTGACCAACACCAGACAGAGCATGTTTTAATGATATCAGTTTTTATAGATGAGGACTTCAGACTTGTTTTTTTTCCCTAATTTCAATTATCCCACACTTAAGTTGGGAAGGAAACTCAGTAGATACTTTATAAACACAGATAAAATGCCGGAGAGTAAATAATACCCTGTGAACACCCAGCAATTTAACTGCTAAGACCCGGGTAGGCATCTCAGAGCTCTGTGGGCTCCAAAGCTAGTCATTGCTTGGCTCTGTGTGTTGAAGGCTGGGCTGAAAGGGCGAGTGTCAGTTGGGACAGGCCTGTCCCCTGCCCCTCGCTGGCCTTCAGCCTCTCCGCTCCTCCTGCAATCTCCACCAGCCTTGATGGATTAGTCACAGTGGGGATGTTTACTTCCCACAGTGGTGACAGCTCATTCCTGCTCTCAGTACTGTCCCTGGGAGGAAAGCCACGACCACTTTCTAGTCTTTTCTCGGAGTCATGAGGAAAGTGTGTTTCAAACAAGGCTTCTGTGGCCCCTCTGACCAACTGCAAGGAGGACTGTCCTTTCAGTGCCTTGGAAGTAATAGCCAGGCTGCTTCCTTTAGGAAAAATCTAGAATTCACCATGACACCTCAGAAACCTGGAATGCTTGCCTAAGTGCATCTAACACAAGGAAGTGCCCAAAGGTCACTCACGGTTCAGGGCTGAATCGACTTCCCTTCCCCTGGAAGTCATCTGTTGACCCAAAGAATGTTTGGAAATAGGGTTTTTACAGAGGTAATCAGATTAAAGTGAGGTCATTTGTGTAAGCTTTACTCCATTGTGATTGGTGTCCTTACAAAAAGAGCATTTGAAACCCAGAGATGTAAAGAGGGTAAATCTCAGGAGTGACAGAATGAAGAGAAAATGGCCATCTATAAGCCAAGGTCCAGCCATCTATAAGCCAAGGTCCAGACATCTATAAGCCAAGGTACAGACATCTACAAGCCAAGGTACAGACATCTATAAGCCAAGGTCCACCCATCTATAAGCCAAGGTCCACCCATCTATAAGCCAAGGTCCAGCCACCTATAAGTCAAGGTCCAGCCACCTATAAGCCAAGGTCCAGACATCTATAAGCCAAGGTCCAGACATCTATAAGCCAAGGTACAGACATCTATAAGCCAAGGTACAGACATCTATAAGCCAAGGTCCAGGCATCTATAAGCCAAGGTCCAGCCATCTATAAGCCAAGATCCAGCCATCTATAAGCCAAGATCCAGCCATCTATAAGCCAAGGTCCAGCCATCTATAAGCCAAGATCCAGATAACTATAAGCCTAGGTCCTGTAATCCCAGTACTCTGAAAGTAGAAGTAAGGAGATGAGCATGCCCAGGTCATCCTAGCTACATAGTGGATTCAACGCCAACCTGCCCTGCATAAGAGGACATCAATTAAAAAAAAAAAATGATCCTCACTAACTCTACTGATCTTAGTGAAGGGCTACGGCTGGGAGACAGCAAAGAGCTCTCTTGGTCAATGGTCAGTGCAGGTGTTCAAACTTGGCCCTGTCTCCTGATGCTCAGTGCAATGGGCCTCCATCACCCTTAGTAAGTCATCACCCTTAGTAAGACTACTATTAGCAAGTCACAGAAAATGGCAACATAAGGGGTTACCAAGCTTTCTGCCATTGTGGGTGCCAAGTGCAGCCAAACCTAAGACTCCATCAACATGACTGTGGTGGTTTGAATAGAATAACCCCCATGGGCTCATAGATTTGAATGCTTGGTCGCCAAGGAGTGACACTATTAGAATGTGTGGCCTTGTTGAAGGACGTGGGTCACTGGAGGTAGGCTTTGAGGTTTCAAATGCTCAAACCAGGCCGAGGATCTCTTTCTCTGACTGCTGCCTGCAGATCCAGATGTAGACCTCTTAGCTACTCTCCAGCACCATATCTGTCTGTGTGTCACCCTGCTTCCCACCATGATGAAAATGAATTAAACCCTTGCTATTTGTGTTTACTCTTTGCTCTTTTAGGAGCCACCACCCAGATCCCAAATAAATCACACACAGAGGCTTATTTTTTCTTATGAATGCTTGGCCTTAGCTTGGTTTATTTCAGCCTTTTGCCTCTGGGCTTTTATCTTTATCTCTTCCTGTATACTTTTCTTCACTTCTAACTCCTCTGTGGCTTGCTGTGTAGCTGAGTAGCTGGCCCCTGAAGTCCTCCTCCTTCTCTTGCTCCTCCTTCTTCTCTTGCATTTTATTCTCTCTGCCTGCCAGCCCCGCCTACCCTTTCTCCTGCCTTGCTACTAGTCATTCAGCTCTTTATTAGACCAATCAGGTGTTTTAGACAGGCAAAGTAACACAGCCTCACCAAGTTAAACAAATGCAAGATAAAAGAATGTAACACATCTTTGCATCATTAAACAAATATTCCATTGCTTAAGCGAATGTAACACATCTTAAATTACTATTGCACAACTCTAAACCTCTGAACTGTAAGCCAGCCCCAATTAAATGCTTTCTGCTATAAGAGCTGCCATGGTCATGGTGTCCCTTCACAGCACTAGAGCTTTGACTAAGACAATGACCCATCCAAGGAGCTCATAGCAATTCTCTCACCTTTTCTGAGTTACTCAACCACAGTTGGGGCCCTTTAGGGAAGGTTTAAAGAGACATACACCCATGTTTCATTTTCATACAGTGAGTTTCAGGGGTTTTCTATTCCTGGGGCCAAGGACTAAGTTTTCACCAACATAATGTAAGCAACTTTTTTCACCCTCTCCTCCACTCAGTGTGAGAAGACAGTAGGTAGCTGGTGCCAGGAATCATGGCAAATAGTCCAAGAAGAGCTGTCCAGGAGCTATCCATATTTTCCACCCAACAACTGTCTTGAACATCTCTAAGATGAAAGGGCAAAGGTCTCAAGAAGTCAGGCACCCAACATAATTAGAAAGCAAATACATAGCACTTTCATGACTCTGTTGCCATGTGGTGAATTATGGTTACTATATTAGTTTTCCCTGGTACTAGAAGAAATTTCTTAGGAGCGACCTACCAGAACTGAGAAGTAGTAAACGTTTCTATGTGACTATACCATTGATCTCTTAACTGGAATCAGCTGGGTGTGGTGATACACAGGTGTCATACCTGTACTTGGGAAGCTAAAGCAGAAAGCTGAGAGTTCAAGGCCAGCCTGGTCCACATTCTGAGACCTTGCCTCAAAAGAACAATAGTGACGCCAATGATAATAGAAGCAGTAGCCGTAAGTGGCAATCTTAAACTGGGGTTTGAATGCCAGCAGTGAAACTCAGGATGAGAATCCAGGGAAGTCAAATACTCAGGCAAAGGCCAAGCCCTGTGGTCCTTCCTGTAACCTCTGTACTTCGGAGGATGGGGAGAGGGGATCAGAAGTTCAAGTTCATCCTCAACTACATGTAAAATTCAAGACTAGCCTGAATTACATAAGACCCCGTCTAAAAAGAGCAAAAGGAAAAGAAATCACAGGACAAGCAGGAAGAGAACCATGTTGCATGTAGTTAACATACTAGTGGCATTAGCAATACCAATAATCGTAATAGACACCATAATCAAAACCTAACTTATATTCATCACTATTACTTTTTTCGCCATTGGATCTACTAATAATTATTGTTACTTAATATATTAGTAAAATGGTGGTTATAATGTGACAGTTTTTGATTACCACATTTCCAAAGCTTAGTTTTTTTGTCAACATTTTGTGTTTTATTTTTTTATTTATTTATTTATTTTTATTTATTTACTTATTTTGGTTTTCCGAGACAGGATTTCTCTGTGTAGCTTTGCTCCTTTCCTGGAACTCACTCTGTAGACCAGGCTGGCCTCAAACTAACAGAGATCCACCTGCCTCTGCCTCCCGAGAGCTGGGACTAAAGGCGTGCGCCACCACTGCCCAGCTTGTGCTTTATTTGTACTTACTTTTTTATAGTTTGAGAGGTGGCTCACTGTCTTGCTCAGGTTATGTTGGGGGACTCACCTATCTCAGTCTCACGAGTAACTAGGACTAGAAGCATGGGCCACCATGCCTTACTACTTAGGCCTTCATGCACACGATTTGGTCAACAACCCATGAGGTTTTCAGATTCTCCTGGGGTGTGCAGCACACAAAAGGTACAAGAGTATAAGATCAATGAGACGTATTTCTTGAGGTAAGGGTCTTGCTATGTATGTAGCCTGACTGTGTTTGAACTTACTGTGAAGACCAGGTACGCCATGAACTTGAGATCTTCCTACCTTAGCTCCCCAAATGCTGGCATGATTATATTTTATTTGTTTGTTTAAGAGGTTTTGAAGCCAGATTCTTTTTTTTTGACACAGGGTTTCTCTGTGTAGTTTTGCATCTCGCTCTGAAGACCAGGCTGGCCTCGAAGTCACAAAGATCCGCCTGCCTCTGCCTCCCAAGTGCTGGGATTAAAGGTGTGCGCCACCACCGCCTGGCTGAAGCCAGATTCTTTGAGACACACTAATGTGTTTCACTAGCTTAACCATTTGGGGTTAATACTTCTATCTATCCTAAATTAATTATTTCTTCTCCATTTCTGGCTGCATCATTCAGGGTTTCATAATATTTAAGAATTCGTTTTACTTTTCCTAGCAAAAAATAAAAAGAATTATTTATTTAATTTTATTTATCGAGACAGGGCTTCCATATGTATCCCAGGGTACATCTTTCCCCAAGACCATTGCCCTGGCTCTCTCTCCTTCCTGACCACCATGACCTGAGCAACTTCCTCAGGCCCATTCTCCACTGCCAACACATCTGACTTACCCTACTGGCAAAGAAAGCAGTGGAGCCCCCTGACCATGGACTGATACCTAAAAGACCATTGGCTTCAAGAAACCTTTCTACCTTTCAAGTTTATACTGCCTCCAGTACTTTGTCATAGTATCAGAAACAAACAAACAAACAAACACAGTCTCCCTAAGCGTTTCTCGTTTCCTTGGGCTGAGAACCCCCTGAGGCTTTTCTTCTATTAGCTATTTATGAAAATACAACAGAGTGTAAACTATTCCCACACTGCTGTCCGCCTACCCTTCCTATCCAGCTGTGTCCATGCTGACTGAAACACAACAGAAGCTGTGATGCAAGCAGGACCCAGTGCCAGCACTGCTGAAGCTCCTTGGGGGCTCCCTTGTTTTTAAAGCTTTCCCTTTGCGAACACCTAGCCTCGAGGCAGGTGACTCATTCCGTGTCCACACTGACAGCTGCCTGCTATTTTGGCAAGAAGCTGATACAATTTACAAAGCTGTAATTGACCTTTCATAGCGAGCTACCCAGGCTTAGGTGTATCAGGTTCTCCTTAGCAGGCCTGTAAACGCAGCTTCAAGTGTTCAGAGTAAACAGACTAATTACAGGCGTGCTGAGGATAGCGTGTTTGCTCTAGAGTGAGGGCGGGCACTGCTCCCTCAGAGCCACTAGACACCTGGAGGGCCTGCTGGCTCAGCTTGCCTACACTGTGAAGCATTAGAAATTCTACAGCCGTTCTTTAGAAAGGATATGTTTTCCTTAATGGGCGTATATATGCATAAGAGATATAAACATAAAAATATGTATATGTGTATGTGCAATATATATTTTTGTTTGTATTATATGTATCCTTTTACACTCTTGTGTATGTGTGTGTACGTGCATATGTATTTATGAGCACATTTGCATGTGAATGAATATGTGGGGACCCAAAATCAATATCAGATGTCTTCCTCCATCACTCTTCACATATTTATTTATGTGTGTTGTCTTAGTCAGGGTTTCTATTGCTGGTGAAGAAACGCAATGACCACTGCAACTCTTATACATGAAAACATTTGATTGGGTGGCTCACAGTTTCAGAGGTTTAGTCCACTATCATTATGGTGGGACATGGCAGCGTGCAGGCAGACATGGTGCTGGAGAGGTAGCTGAGAGTTCTACATCTTACGAAGGAAGCAGGAAGTTGTCTGAGACACTGGGGGTGGCTTGAACATGCATGAGACCTCAAAGCCCGCCTCCACGGTGACACACCACCTCCAACAGGACCATACTCATTCCACCAAGGCCATACCTCCTGATAGCGCCACTCCCTTTGGGGGCCATTTTCTTTCAAGCCACCACATGGGTGCACACATGTGCCATGGCATTCACATGAAAGTCAGAGGACAATTTTCAGGAGTCAGTTCTCTCCTTCTACCATATGGGGTCCAGGTTGCTTTTGTTGGCTGAAGTCAGCAAAGTTATACCAAGGGTCCCAGGGAGTGAACGTTCCCATGATACAGCTCTATTTGAAAAGATTAGCTCTTTAGCGCAAAGGAATGAATGTCTGGGGGAACAGATTTATCCACGGTAACTCTGGTTAGATGGGCCCTTCCATTCATCGCGGGTGTAATACAGTGAACTGTGCCTGTGCCTGAGGCTATCACATCCACCTTCTACGAGTTACACTCCTCCTTCCATGAGCACACCACGAAGATGGATGCTGGATCAATTTTGACTTCAGACTCAGCCTGTTTGCCCTGAAGATGGTCATGTAGAACATTCCTCTCACTGGAGAAGCAGCCAAGCCTGGAAAGCATGTGTCCCTGTATTTGATTGTTTAGAAAACAGGAATGTAAGCCAGACAGCAGCGCCTCAATGTATTCCAGCATGACATTTGTCCATGGTAAACAGGTCAACCAGTGGCAAATGTCAGAGCTGGGAATGGAAACTGGACCCTCTTCAGTAAAGCCCTTCAGTCGCTACCTGGGCTTTTATCTTCTTATCTTCCTGCAGTGTCTTTGAAGCTAAGAAAGGGATTGTATGGCTCCCCAAATGCCTCTCAGGCCTGAGACTTCAGGGATTTTTATTGCAGATAGGTTTCACCAAGATAGTGACAAGTTAATCAACAACAGTCACCTAAAAGTGACTTGGGGTAACTCTGATTTTTTTTCCCCCACTTCAATCTGGGGTGGCAGGGTCAACCTAATACTTATTACCCAGGAGCACATCTTAGACTCTATAGTCACTGTAGAAAAATGGCCACTAAATGATTCCAACTTGAATATAACAAGATGATGATGCCATTGTCCTAGTGGCTGATTCCCAATGCTTCTGCAGTAGGGGGGTGACACTTTTCAGCTTCATCCTCATCTAGGACATGGCCCGTAGCCTCTTTGGGAGCTTCCAACGGCATGAAGAACTAGGGACTACCTTCTTCACTTGCTGGTTCTACTTATGTTGTTGTTGCTGGAGCCGTCTGGCTGTGCACCCAGGCGTGGCACGTGGTAAGAAAGCTGGCTGCCGCTGAGCTGTACTCCGGGCGGGCCCTCGCTTGCTGTTGAAGAAAGTGCGTGGACTGTGAATTTAGCCTGCTCTAGTTCTGTTTTAAGCTAGGACCCTCCCTGGAGCAGTCCTGTTCTCTGGGTCCCCTCCAGCCCCTCAGCACTCCTTTTGGCTGGCATCTCCACCTGCCATGTCTTCTTCGGGTACCTCCCCAGCCTGTGCAGATCACGTGCCGTGGCACACATGTGAGGCAGTTCACTGTTTCCCCCAGGTTTACAGAAGAGGAAGCAGAGCTGTAGTGGTATGGGCTCTGAGAGGGGTCAAAATTTAAAAATAGAAGGGGGGTGAGACATGAAGAGCAGGAACTACTAAGGGAACCAATCTAGAGGGCAAAGGAGATTCGGCAGAGACCTTTCTCTTGCTTCCAGACGGCAAGGCCCACTTCACTCAGAGACTAGGAACTTGGAATCTTGAAAAGACCCCTTGGAGGTTGTTCTTCCCATAAAAACTGATGTCTCTGAACAACTCCTGTGCCAATTCTGTTTAGATATTCCACGACATGTAAGTATTCTAGAATACATACATGATTAAACACATACAATGTTTTTTGTTAACTTTTAACTTTTACTTAATATTTGAAAAAGAAAGAAATTATTAGGGGTCATTCATGATGTTATAACCTATAATCCCAGCAGCACTCAAGAGGCAGAGGCAGAAGGGTCACAGGAAATGTTACCAGCTTGGTATACATAGGGAGTTCCAGACCAGGCCATGCTACAAAGTGAGACCCCCACCTCAAGAACAAATAAGCAAACAAGAAATCATTGGAGGAAAATTTTCTGCGTTGCAGAGCCTCGGGAAAGCTGCTGCTGAGTCTACATCGTTTTTCACTGTCACAGAGTTTAAGACATTGCCCTTGGCACATTTATCACAGCCAACAGATCTGTGTGCTCCTCTGTTCCCTGCTATAGATATCACCTGCAGATAAGAGAAAAATAATACTACAACATATAATGTGTAATTTCATGAAAAGAAAAAGGACCTTGTGTATAAAATTAATGACATACCAGCTCCATAATCTTTGGTAAATTACAAGAGTAGCACCCATCTTTGAAATCCCGGGACGAGTGAATGAAAGAACAATTAGCTTTTCTTCCATCTTAACACTCTGGTTTGGAAACTGAGTCCACTGCTTTTAGTGTGGTAAGCTAAACTTCCTGAGCTTCAACTTTCATACATGCATCTATATGTACATGCACACACACATACACACACACACATACACACACACATACACAGTGGGAATGATAATATAGCTTTCTGATAAATTACACTGAAGTCTGTATACATATTAACATATTATCATTATGTCATTTATAAAGACTCATTTATTTACTATCATATCCTCCCAATACTAGAACTTTATTAAATCTCAAGAATACAGAGAGAACGGTTTTCCTTTTGAACCCTCCAAGTCACTTGAACATTTTTTTTTTCAGGTGACTTTTGGAGATATAACAACCCATAGATATATCTACCCATAACAGGAATTAGAAGTCGATAAGGTAGATAAGACTAACAAAGTCCGAATGCTGAGGCAGCTGACCACATGCTTGCGATGGGTGGGCCACCTTTCTTCTCCGGACTCCTCTGCAGACAACAGGAAACTGCAAAGTGGAACAAGACAAAATTTCCGACCTCAGAGGGCCCAGAGTCTCCTGGAGGAAACAGATGTGTAAACAAACAATTACAGGGCAAAGTGACAAGCGCAGAAGTGGAAGTTCTCCAGGGTGGAGGAAGCGCTATCTGTGAACTCTTAAAGGATGGAGAGCGCTGTGAGGAACCGGGACGGAACCGCACATGCAGGGATGGCGCCTCTCAAAAGGCTTCACCAGTTAGAAAAATGGAATGAGGTGCTGTGGGGATTTCAGCAGAGAGGCTGGGGAGGTGGGAGCATGCTCAACAATTGTTTATCAACGAAATAATGAAGGGATTCATGATGCTGTAAGACAGTAAGAACGATAAGCCTGGCTTCAAAGAAATCAGAGTAAAGAGACCGATACTATTGAAGAACAAGGGGCACCCACACTACCTCTGCCTGCTTGTCCGGTTTAACTTGGCCTTTCTTGGAAACACGTTTGGAATCAGATTCTGTGCTTTAAGTACAAATGCTACCCAAGTTACCACCATCTTTTTTTTTTTTTTTCCTGTTTTTTCCAGACAGGATTTCTCTGTGTAGTTTTGGTTCCTGTCCTAGATCTTGCTCTGTAGAGCAGGCTGGCCTCGAACTCACAGAGATCCACCTGGCTCTGCCTCCTGAGTGTTGGGATTAAAGGTATGCACCACCACCGCCACCTGGCCACAACCATCTTAATAAAGAATCTGGAAAAGTTAATCAAATGAAAAATTAGGAATCAGGTTTAGTGGGGCACATCTGTAATCCCAGCTCTTGGGAGGCAAGAGATCATGATGTTCTGGGTCTTCCTAAGACTCCAGACCAGCCTGAGCTATATGAGACTCTGTCTCAAGAACACTACAAGTAACCAAATAATCTAGGCAATACATAAACAGCTATGGAGTGTGTATGTGAAGAATTGTCCATAATTGGTTGTGCATTTGAAAATAAGGGCAGCTAGGCACGGTGGTACATGTATGCAGTCCTAGCACTTAGGAGACAAAGACAGGAGAACAGAAGTTCAGGGTGATCCTCAGATACCTAGCAAGTTTGGGGCCATCCTGTACTACATGAGACCCTGTTTCAAAAAAGACAATCAGAAACAGAAAGGAAGGGGAAAAAATGGGGAAGGGAGGATATTAAAATTTTCAGCTTGTGTAAACCTGTCCTCACGTCGCTAGGTGTCCCGTCCAAGAATAACTCACTTTCGTGAAGAATTACTGCCTCTTGGCAGATCTTCTGTGACATTGTGCTACAGTTTCTGTTCACTTAAGCTGCTCTCCCAGAAAACTTTCCTCTTCTTGTCTCATGTCTCTTCTTCCCACGGTAAATCCTAGGACCTCAGTGCAAGCTGTGTCCTCTTGGCTCTCAATTAAGTGGCTTGTCATCTCTGAACACCTGCAGGATTTAAGAACACGAAGACCGTGCCATTTTCCAAGGAAGTCTTTATCGAGTCCATTAAAGTCAAGCGGAGAATAATGATTGCTCTCTTATTACTCTCCTTTGGAATCCCTGCTTCTTTTTTTTTTTTTTCTGTGTTGTATTGATGGTGCTGTGTGTTCCCCTCTGCTGACTCCACTATGTGGTGGAGCATGCCTGTGGTCTCAGCACAGGAAAGTCAGAGGCAAAGGCATCTACATTTGGAGGCTAGCCTGGGTTACAGAGTATGTAAGGCCAACTTGAGCTAGACAGAACAAAACAAACAAACAAAAGGTCTGGGAATGTGCTTAGTAGTACAGGACTGGCCTAGCATGTGTGATCCTTATCACCAAGAAGAAGAGGAGGAAGAGGAGGAGGAGGCATTTCTCAAAGCTCACAGGATTTTCCTCGTGGGAACGATCTGTACACTACCTTCTGTAGCACAGTCGGGGGTTTGAATCCTGCTGTTACCTCTTCACTAGTCTCCGACCCTGCTTCCCAGATGAACCTCCCAGTGATAGGAAAGCCTCCCTGGCCACTGTCCGTCTAGCTCGCCTGTGTAACATCAGTGCCAGCCCCACATCTGGAGAACACACAGCTGATTCTGAAGAACAACCTGAAGACAGCAACACCAAGGACCGGGGCGGCACAGAAAGTACCGGCTGCGCTCACTGCCCAGTCCGTTTAGATATATTTTTCTCTCCATCCTGAAACATCAGCTACTCACTTCCCCACGCTGTCTTAAGAGCCTCAGGATACGATGGAGATGACTATGCGGCCACAAAAGGGCCTTGAACTGTTGATCTTGCTGCCTTTAGCTCTTGCGTGCTGCTGGGATCACAGGTGTGTGTCACCAGGATCAGTTTTATGTCGTGATGGGGACGGAGGCAGTGTTTGTGAGTGCTTAGAACAGATCAGTAGGGCAGTGCTTCTCTAGCGAGTGTGAGCCTCAGTGCTCAAGCCCTGAAAAATAAATACGAACACGCTTAATTTTGTTGTTGTTATCACTTTAGCCTACAAAACAAGGGGCTGGGTGTAGTGGTAAGATACCTGTAACTACAGTCTGGGTTGGGAGGTCTTGACAAGAGGGTTACCTGGGCTCCATAGTGATGCATAGTAAAAGCAAATAGATAAGTAAATAAATAAATAACATTAAATAAGAAACATATAAGGGTATTGCCAGTATAAGGTTTTACACACACACACACACACACACACACACACACACACACAAAGCCAAGAAGCAGAAAGACTTAAGATTCTGACAATTAGCATAGTACACTAAGTACGTGGCAAGGCGCCCCCCATTCCTGCATTACCTTTTGTCTCGCATTGCACCCCATCCGACACAAACTGCAGCCACACTGCACGTTTCTCCCCATCCTGCTGCGATACCCTGGCTTATTCTGAATCCCCCGTCTACTCTACCACATGCCAAACAGCTTGCCTCCCAGGATCTCAGTAATCCTACCTATAAATTGGAGTCAGATATAATTGCTTTATTATCTCGCTGATTACAAGCATTTAGCACAAATACAAATAAGAGACTCCACTGAGATGGCCTGTGCAGAGCGTCTGGAACAGAGGGGGCCCCCAAGTGTTTGCTCCCCTTCTCTGCATCCCAAAAGTATAATTACTTAATTAAGTAGCTTCTCTGTAATGATAGAGTCGTTGTAAAATATGTATTTCTTGTATGTTTTTAGTTTTTTTTTAAATTTGATTTTAGTTTTAATTAATGTGTGTATAGGATATGTGTGTGGGAGGGCGGGTGTGCATGCCATGTGTCGAGGTGAGAGGACTAATCTCTGGAGGGCGTTCTCTCCTTCCACGGTGGGTCCCAGGGATCAGGGTTAGTCGTGAGGCTAGGGGACCATTCCTGTTTACTCACCGAGGCATCTCATCAGCCCCGTTTTTAGTTTTTGTCTAGAGTGAATCTAAGATGCATCTGTTCCCCGTTGTCCTAAAGCCAGGCTTCTGTATGACAAAAGCTGCTTTCACCACAGGGGCCAAGTTCAACTTCAACAAGATCAAACTCCGATAGATAAGGTAGGCTGATTAAAAAAAAAAAAAAGAAAAGTTGTTGCGTCTTCTCTGGTCCTCCGGATTGGTCCTTCTCAGTCTGTCTCCAAAAATACTTGGTGATAACATCACAAAGGCAACTAAAGGCTGGAAGGGCCTGGGAACTAGGCTTGAAACCGGCCATTTGGAGAAGACAAGCCTGGGTTGACATGACACGCTCTGCCTCTGCCCAGGTCATTGCAGCCCTGGAGGAACCATGAGGACACAGAAACAGAAAAGCATCCAGCCCTAGAGACGCATGTTTGATTAGGGTACCTCCATTTCTGGAGAGACGCTGACCTCTAGAAGCCGTAGAGGCCTGGGTGAGGCGCAGTCTGGATCTGCAATGTGGGCAGCCGCCTCCCTCTCAACAGCCTCCAGTGAGACGTCCAGTTAAGAGTATTTACCAATGATTATCACGCAATAGAAACCTAACACAGCCAGAACTTAGACATTTCAGGTAGCTGCAATATGTGAGCGACAACTGGCCCTTGACCACTCTTAGTCAGCCTCTACCTTCCTGTGCTGCTGGGAGTGGAGGAGGGGCTGCCTGTGGGCAAGGTGTATGGGACAGGGGACAGGGTCTGTCTCATGTAAAACACTCTACTCTCTTTCCTAGAGCCTACGTTTTCTGATTCCCTCCTGAGACAAATAAATCCAAATTCATTCATTATTTATTTATTTATTTATTTATTTATTTATTTTTTGATTTTTCGAGACAGGGTTTCTCTGTGTAGCTTTGTGCCTTTCCTTGAACTCACTTGGTAGCCCAGGCTGGCCTCGAACTCACAGAGATCCTCCTGCCTCTGCCTCCGAGTGCTGGGATTAAAGGCGTGCGCCACCACCGCCTGGCTTCATTCATTTTTTAAGCCTTAAAATTCCATGTATTTTTTCTTGTGTCCAGAAAAATTTATTCTTGCCTACAAATATATATATATATATATATATATATATATATATATATATATATATATATATATATATTGAGCTGAGGATCTAACCCAGGGCCTTGCACTTGCTAGGCAAGCGCTCTAACACTGAGCTAAATCCCCAACCCATCTACAAATAATTTTTATAGCTACAATTATAGTTATAAAAATTTAAGACTCAGTCTCTTTCAGAAGGACTCGATCCCTATATAATTCAGGAATGCACCATAGCTGTTATTTTACATAGATAATTATACTGATCTCTCCACCTTGGAAGGATAGTCAGGAAGCCACACATTGCTCTGACCCTGGGCTAGGAACTCTGACACTTCACTTGCACTACAACTTCTACTAGACAACAGAACCACCTCTCATCTGTAAGAGAACACACATACACACACACACACACACACACACCATTCTCTTTCATTTGCAAGATATATTCACAGAAGACATAAAGTGGGAGAACGAGAAATAACCTTTTAGCATCTGGTATCTTCCTCATAATTGTCAAATGTACTATGCCTTTGAAGAGATAATGCAGTATTAGTGCCATGTAACTATACTTTGCTTCATACTGCACATATCTGTATATGGATGACCTGAGGGCCTAGCTAGATCCTACAAGATCTAGATCAGGCTTTAGAGTTTCTAAAGTTGTGATAAGTGGCCTCAAATCCTAAAGTTGTGGAATACTCTAGCTGTCTAATATGAGAGGCATTCGTTTCATATGACTCCTGACCACTCATCTGAATAAATATACTTAGCCCCTTGAGTATTCTCATTCATGTGGCCGGCTGTCGGTCTTGACAGTGTGTCCATCTGTAATTTGTACTGTCACTTCACTCCCAATATTCATTTTGCTTTTTTTTTTTTTTGCAAAAAACATAGTAAATATAAAACACACTGTATAAGAACTAAATACACAGTAGATCTTGAAGATCAAGTATAAAAATGGCATGCCAAATAATACCTGATTAGTAATTTTATATTAACTACATGGTGAAATGATAATATTTAGGTTATGTTGAACAAAATGAAATATATCATTAAAAGTATTTTCACTGTTTTTTATTCCCTCTTAATACTGATATGGTTTATATTGTAGTTTGGATTAAATGTCTGCTGGACTGTGCTGGTCTAGATGTTATTTCAGTCATGTAAATGGGGTGTTTTCTCATTCTGCACTACCAGGGCTAAGCAAAATCTCCAGTGGCCATGTTACATCTAATATGTCATATATTTACTGCTTAGTTATTACTTCTGTCTCTTCCCCTCTAGGAAATAAGATAATATACATACCATGGCATAGGCTGTTAACTCACCATGTTTAAAATAACAGAAAATTATCATAGTACAAATGAAAATACACGTATTATAATGGATTTTTGGTGGTAAGGCCATTTCACTCCTTGCTTTTGAGAAACTACATCCGGCATGTAAATGAACGGCAGGACGCTTATATAAATGATATTAAATGATATGTGCCAAGAGTTTGATCACTGTTAGTCTTTGCCACCACCATCCCCATACCCGTATGTAAGAAAACTTTGGAACAACTTAGTAGATGTGTACAGATTTGGTTTATGGATTTTTCCCATTGTGCTCTCCCTCTCCTGCTCTTGCTTTCTGAGACAGGGTTCCACTCTTCAGCCGACTGAAGTCAGACTGGTGGCCATCCTCCTGCCTCAGTCACCTGAGCACAGCTTACAGGCACCATGCCTGGCTTCAAGTTGCTTTGTTTTGCTTTTAAAAGGGAAATGACTTACATTGCACAGGAGGTTCTGAGGAGTCACAGAAGAGGCACCTGCGTTCTCCTCTCACTCTGGACTTCTAATTGTTAAGTTACTTCTTTCAAAAATTTCCAGACTGTGCCCACTTCTCCTCATTCCTGCTCTCCCACTTCAGTTCAAGTCATCCACACATAAATAAATATACCTCAAATGATGTTGACCTTCTGTTTAGGAGCACTCAGTGTTCCCAATGCACACACACACACACACACACACACACACACACACACACACACACACACACGGTGAATGTCAAAGTTTCAATGACTTGTTTTCCCAAGCACCAAGTGATTGGAACTTAAAGCCCTAATGCTTTCCCCCTGCTCACTCTGCCCAAGCAATGCTGTCTCTAAGGTCTTCCTGACACATGGTGCCTTCACGTGTCCAGTTGGTATCCTTCAACACTTGAACCTTGGTTCCGTGAGAGTGAAGATTTTACGTTCATGCTGGTGTTTCTCCGGTGCTCACGCATGTTGTCTGGCACCAGGGCTCAATAGATATTTGTTGTAAACATGCATAAGGGAACGATCTCAAAGCTTTTATATACTTTCTGTTTTGATTGCTTGGTCGAGACAAGGGCTTTCTTTGTAGCTGTTGCTAGCCTGGAACTTGCTGGGTGGATTTGGCTTCCCTGAAATTTGGGGCAATAACCCCTCTCTCTCTGTCTCCTGAGTACTAGGATTACAGGTTTATTTCAAAGCTTTTAAAATTTAACTCCCGAACTTCACATTTGAAGCATTCATATCTACAATGGCGACATGCACTAGAGGTTTTTTTTCCTGGAACTCAGAAAACAAATTGCTCTTCACTTTATTGATGATCTTATAAATTATTTCGATCAGAATTGTTCCTCATAACGGGTTTGGAAACAACTCATAAACATTGTGAATTATCTACATGTACATATGGGTGTCACCTGGGCGCACGTGTCGCGGGCGCACACACAACGGTCACATGGGGGCAGGTGTCGCAGCACACATACGAAGGTCAGCTCTCCTGTGTTCATCCCAAGGACTGGACTCAGCTCACTGGCAAGCACTTACCACTGAGCCATCTTGTTGCCCACACCCTCCCCCCTCGGTGTTTAGCCCTGCCTTATCTACAACTACGTAGACGAGGCCGGCCTCAAAGCCTATTGCCACCACACCTGGCTCAGATTTTAGCCCTGAAGCTAAGCAAAGCACCTGGCTCTTGACTTCATTGCGGGAAATCATTGGTCTCATCCGTCGAAATTGCTCTGCAAGATGGAAAATGGAGGCTTCTTTAAAAGTCCCTTTCCAAGTCAGTCCCCCCTCTCTCCCCCCCCCAAAAAAAATTGCCTTTGATCCCAGTGCTCAGGTGGCAGAGGCAGGTGGATCTCTGTGAGTTCCAGCACCAGGCCAGCCTGGTCTACATAGCAAGCTCCAGGACAGCCAAGGCTACATAGAGAGACCCTGTCTCAAAAAGCAAAAACAAACAAGAAAACTTACCTTCCCCTCCCCCCCCAAATACACTTTTGCTTAAGAGAAAATAAAAGAAACCAAACACAGAAGAAGCTGCTGGCTGACTTGATCCTCTTACCTCTCATGCAGACATCCTAACTTCTTCCCCTTGGCACCAGGAGATGAAAGCTCCCGAGAAAGGCTTGTCACTGACCTAACCCCAAACAGCCTCCATGGACAGGATTTCTTAATTTGTTCTTTCTTTGAATAAACGCTTAAAGAATACACTGAGGCCTCTTAAGCTTCTCTGGAATCAACTTACTGGGTAAGAATGAATCTAATTGTTATGCTAGCTTCCATGTCAGCAAAATAACAGATGTACCGTATAATAGAGGAGAAAAAGGAAAAAAAAAAAGTGGCTGTTGGATTGTTCAAGCAGGTGCTACATGAAATAAACATCACATGGAACTTTCTCGAGTGCATTTGGAAACAGCTGGAAGGTAGCCAGAGGAGAGCCCTGCCTCAAACCCTGGGACATCCAGTTGTGAGCTGGGATTAGACTCGGGACAGCTGAGTCAAGGAGCATGCTGGCACCTTCTCACTTCAGCTCTTTATCCCTCGTCGCCCTCCAGCAGAGGCACCAGGGATCACGGTCCCGGTCCCCGAGGACAGCTCTTACACACACAGTCCAGCTGCCTGGGCGGCTTTCAGAGAGCACCAGATAACACTTGCTGAATGGTCAGAAGGGGAAGGCGAGTTACCATGGCTCTCCGGCTATTATTGCGTCCAGCCCATGGTGGGGCGGGGGGAGGGGGGGTGGAAATAAGAGCACATGTTCAAAAGGGCCCTTTGGGAAAGATCAGGGGCCGGCCCTGGGACACAATGGCAGCCTTTGTTGCAGAGAAAAATCTTTGGTCTGGCAAGTAACAGCAGTGCTGCTGGACACTGGGTTCGCTTGCAAGGGTGGTGTAGGCAAACTGAGTGCAGAGCATAAATCCTTCTAGAGACAGCAGGCATCTGTTGTAATTAAAAGTCATCCTAAGGCTGGAGATACAGTTCAGTCAGTAACGTGTTTGCTTATCAAGTATGCGGGCCTGAGTTTCACCCACAGAACCCACACTGAAAATAAAAAAGCCATTCTAGAGACATCAGTTAGGACCTGCTGGTTGTAGTTGTCCATATAATCTTCTAAGTGCTGCTGGTTGTGCCCATAGAGGTATAAGATGATCCTAGAAACATATGCCACTCCAGTTGGAGTGGCCCACAGTGTATGTGTATATATATATATATACATGAAAGCTAAATAAAAGCACAAGAAGGAAGAAGACAGAATGAATGATAAGGGAGAGTGAGAAAGAAATGGAAACTGAGCAGCCACCATCTTTAAGGTGCTGAAGTGACCCTGCCTTTTCCTGCTCTGCTCTGCACCCAGCAAGCTCACATCTAGAATATGGCTCCCCTCAGACCTGCGTCCTGCCTTGATCCATAAATTAGTTGGAAGAAGGAATTCTCAGAGTCAAGGTTAACAGAAAACAGCTGGGGGAATAAACCGTGCGCTGTGTCCTGGATCCCTCCAAGTATGCGGAGTCTCTTCTCTGTTTTGAAGAGTCAGCACTTCCAGAAGGAGCTGGACAAAGTCAGGGCTTGGCACGGTCTCTGCGAATGTGAGAATAGCTGAGACCGTGGGACTCCGTCAGACGAGCCAGAGAGAAGGCGCAAGGGAAGACATCCTGTTTAAAATGCCCCTTCTCTCTTGAATGTGAAAGTTTCCACCTAGCTAAAATAATTAGTACAGTGTCACCCTCCCTTTGTCAATCTCTGTCTCAGTCTCTCTCTCTCTCTCTCTCTCTCTCTCTCTCTCTCTCTCTCTCTCTCTCTCTCTCTCTCTCTCTCTCTCTCTCTCTCTCTCTCTCGTGTGTGTGTGTGTGTGTGTGTGTGTGTGTGTGTGTGTGTGTGTGTGTGCTCCTGATCCTCCTGCCTCCACCTCCCACATACTGAGATTTCAGCGCGTGTGCCACCACATCCAGTTGACACAATGCTGGGAGTTTACATTGGGCTTTGCGCATGCTCTGCAAGCACTCCAGCAACAGGGCTAAACCCCACCCCACCCCCCAGCGCCACTCTCCGCTTTTCCTCTGCATAACTCATAGAGAGAAAAATGCTCTTATCCCAGAAAGCTTTTTAAAATAAAGCACCTCATTCTATAGCCCTGGCTGGCTTAGAAATCACTGTGTTGCCCCGTCTGACTTGGAATTTTGGTAATCTTCCTGCCTCAGCCTCTTGAATGCTGGGATTGCAGGCATGTGCCACCAAGCTCATGCCCGTTTAAAGAATGGTTTAATTTAGGCTTTATGAACTAGTAAGTTTACTACATAAAGTGATAACTGCACCTTAGAGAAAATTCGATGAACCTGATAGTTAAAAAAAATAAAAATAAACTGGATAACCTTGATGACTAAATTATATTATTTTAAAAATTTGCATATTTTCTTGCTTCCGTTACTTTACAAAATTGTACCCTAGTAAATGTCCTATGTCCTGGTGGTATATAGGATGCGTGTTGGGAACCTTTAATTGTGCCAACCTCTTCACAAAAGTCAATTTTCAGCAATCTCCTTCTCTTTCCCTCTCCCTCTCCCTACCCCATCTCTATCTGCTGCGGCCCTGCTACCAGAGGCTAGTGCAGAACAGGGCCAGCATTACTTAAGCACGTTCTTTCTTGTGTTATGACACATCTGATGTGTCATATTTTCTGTCAGAGTTAGAGAAGGTAAGAGTTGGAGGTTGGCGGAGTGGTGAGGAAACCAGGAGAAAACCACTGAGAAAGCACCAGAGCAGGAACCATGAGGCAACAGAGTTCATGAGCTAGAGAGTGAAAAAGCGAGAAACTGTGGTTGCCCAAATTTCAACAGTCACTCTGGGGCTTGGCGGGGTATGGCTCAGTGGTAGAGAGCTTGCTTAGCATGGGTCTGGGGTTGTAGCCTAGCATCACACATTACACACACGTGTGCACATACACACACCTGCCATACACTCCGTCAACAGAGCCAATAAGCAATGAACTGTTTTCAAAGGTCAACTAAATAGCTCACCTACTGGATGTCAGAATTATTCTCCCTCTGAGTCTGCGTTTGTGGGTGCTGTTCCATGTTCCAGCAGCCTACGGAAGCAGGCTCTCACACCATTCCCATTTTAAAAATGGGAAAACAAAGAAGCAAAGAAAGTGAGGGACTCCCCAAAGATCACACACAGAGGGAATTCTGAAGGCGCTAAGTCTTAAACTGAAGGTACTGGTCCCAGGGTTAACACATCTGCCAGTCACATTCCAGGGCTCCAGGTGCCACGTAAAGATTTCCTTTTCATTCTCTCCTCCCGTTTGCTTTTATGATCTATTTCTAACACCTGAAGTTAGGGAGAAGTCTTAGCATGTCTCTGTTTTTGCTCTCTGAACCATCTCCTTTATCCATCCATCCATACATGCGCATTTGTAGATATATGTATAGACATATAAAAAGAGAATAGGTATACATAAATTTGTGCCCACATGTTTGTATACATGTGCACATATAAAGAAGAGAGGGAGAATATCAACCCAGTGGCTTTGCAAGTATTTGTGCAGTTAATTCAGAGAGAGACAGAAAGTGTGAGTGCTTGGCATGGATGGCTTCAGATTAGCAGGGGGTTCATCTGGGAAGGGATAGAATGCTTTACATTGATGATTGGTGATAGCTGCACAACTCTATAAACATACTAAAACTCATTAAGTTGCGTAATTTAAAAGATATGAGTTTTGCTGGGCATGATGGTGTATGCCTGTAATCCCAGCCTTGGAGAGATAAAGGGAGAAGGTTCAGGAGTTCAAGGATGGTCTCAGCTATACAATGAGTTCAAGGCCATCTTGAGCTACCTAAGACCCTGTCTAAAACAAAACAAACAAACATGCAAACAAAAGCAAGGTGTGAATTTTATGTACAAATGGTTCAAAATAGCTTTTAAAAAGTCATATAGTTAACACATGTCTTCTCTAATTGTCATTTTCTACTTGTGCTGGGTGGATGTCACATCAAAGGATTGGAAAACACCACAAAGACCATTCACTCACCTGTAAGCAACCAACGTCCCAATCCCTGGCAGAATTCCCAAATCCTATCACCTTCTAACAACATTAGAAATGCCTTTAACCCAGTCACTCTGTAATGAAATGTTTACAAATATAAGTTCCATATTTGCGCTGGAGGACAAATATAGTTTTAATCAACTTGTCCCAATATTCTTACTAGATTCACAACATGTGGACCTTGGCAATAATATACATAACCATTTTTTTTAAAGCTAAATAACACTCATTACTGTTTCTGCTGCTGGGATAAAATACTAAGGCCAAAGCACGTAAGGAAGAAAGGGTTTGTTATAGCTCGTGATTCCAAGGGGCTAGCACCCTCACGACAGAGAATGCACAGCACAGCGAGAGAAGCAGGAAGCTGACTGACCACATTTTCATCCACACACAGGAAGCAGAGCAGAGGAACAGGAAGTAGGGTGAGGCCATAAACCCTTTAAGCCCACTCCCAGTGAGGTACTTCCTCCAGCAAGTTCCCACCTCCTTAAGGTCCCCTAACCTCCCCTGACAGCATCACCAACAGGAGATCAAGTGTTCGAATACATGAGGAACACTGAATGGGGAAAATTTCCCATTCAGACACTGATGATCAAGTACGTGTAAATGTGTTAAGCACGGTTCCCACCTCTGTCATGGAGAGCCACTACCTGTGGGCAGGAAAGTCAGCTTAGAATCTGCTCCCCGACTGCTGTATCACCTGCCCCTAAACTTGCTCTTCATCAAGTGGAAGTGCCAGACCCAAGAACATCCAGCTGATTTCCTCATCTCCGCCTCCCATCTCACTGTAGGAGTGCAGGAACTGCAGATGTTCAGCGCTCGTCCAGCTATTTTTTTTTTTTTATCTTTCAAAAACTGAATAGCAGCTTTTGTCCACTGAGCCATCACCCTGGCCCCTATCTTGTTTTCTTAACAAGGCAGTCACGACACTTTTGCCATGTTCCTATAATTATCTCCACCTTTCATTCTATGGAATCAACATGAATGGGCAAGTTTAGCTCCCTTCTGTTTCACTATTCTGTTTTGGTGTTTGTTTCAATTTGTTGTGGCACACAGTATCATGCCTAGTCTTTGTGCACTCTATAACCACTGAGGGAGAACACATAACAATGTGTATTTATTTATTTGTCTGTTTACTTGTTTGTGCTTTTTATGAGGTGGGCTATCTTCTTGTTCAATGTGTTGGTTAATTTTTTTTGGTCAGATTGACATAAGCCAGAGTCCTCTGGGAAGAGGAAACCTCCGTTGAGAAAGTAGCTTCCGTGAGATTGTCCTGTAGGCAAATCTGTGAGACATTTCTTAAGTAATGGATGATGTGGAAGGACCTAGCCACTGTGGGAGGTGCCATCCCTGGGTAGGTGGTCCTGGGTAATATGAAAAAGCAAGCTGAGCAAGCCATGGGGAGCAAGCCAGTTAGCAGTATGCCTCTGCTTCAGTCCGGCTTCCAGGTTCCTGCCCTGACTTCCATTCATGATGGATTGATTATAAGCTATAAGGTAAACTAAATCATTTTCTCCTCCATAAGTTGCTTTTGGTCGTGGCAACAGAAAGCAAATTAACACACCCAGGCTGGCCTCAAACTTGCTCTGTGAATGAGTGTATCCTCGATCTATCTCCGGATCCT
This sequence comes from Peromyscus maniculatus bairdii, assembly GCF_049852395.1. NCBI lineage: Eukaryota > Metazoa > Chordata > Mammalia > Rodentia > Cricetidae > Peromyscus > Peromyscus maniculatus. Next base: position 18,034,399 of record NC_134867.1, read on the forward strand.
TCTGTATCTGTCTTCCAAATGTGGAGCTTATAAGTGTGTCTGATGCTTGACTTTCTGTTTATTTTTGATACACCACAGATGACATAAGAACACTCCAATACAGGCACCTCTTTTCTAAATAAATAAAATAATTTTAGGATGGACTTCTGAGATTAGAATGGAATGGGTCAAGGGAAAGGACATTTTTATGCTGACTCAGTCTACTGTTCCTTTCAAAACAACTACAGGTATTCAATTGTGCCTCTAAATAAAATGAAAACAAGTCAATATGCCTCTAAGACTCTATGAGAATCTTGTAGCATTGTAGCATTTTTTCTTTAAAAATTTAAAGTTACATTTATTTATGGGTAGAGGTATGTCCCTCAACTTTGTGGAATTGGCTCTTCCCTCCAGTATGTGTCCAAGGGATCACAGTAATTCATCAGACTTGGCAGCAAGAACCCTTACCCTGATGAGCCATCTTGCCAGCCCCATGTGACACTTTTTCTAAAGTGGTATTTATACCCTACATCATACTTTTTAGATTAAATATGACCAACGACATATGAGTTAGCAGAACGGGATTTTTCTACATTTTATTTTACAACAAGGCTGCAAAGCTCCTAAAGTCAAAGGCAGATATCCTGGAACATTTAGCACCAAGAAGATCTTAGATGCATGACTGGCTAGCTGGGAAAAACACGACTGCTTGAACTCTGCTGGAATTTTAGAGAAATAAATACTAATAGTGCATATCTTGCTAAAAAGTTCAAAGAAGGAAGAAATGAAAACCCACACTCCACGGCTGACAGATTCATTCATTTGCAAAATCATCCAATATACATTTACTTTAAGACCTTCTATGGCTACGTTTCGCCAAAATTCATCAGGTAAGACTTGATCCCTGCTGCGATGATACTAAGAAGTGAGACCTAGGGCTGGAGAGGAGGTTTAGCAGTTAAGAGCACATGCTGCTCTTCCAGAGGACCAGAGTTTGAGCCCCAGCATCCTCATCAGGTGGTTCATAAACAGTGTACCTCCAGCTCCCGGGAGATCTGACACCTCTGGCCTCTGTGGGCACCTACACTCATGTGCATGGACTGCACACATATCCACAAACACATATTTAAATCTGTGTGTTTGGATTTTTAAAGGAAGTGAGACCTTTAAGAGGTGAATAGGTAAGATTGCTGCTCTTGTAAAAGCATCGATTGACCTAAGGGCATTCATTGGCCCTTCCCATGTGTGAAAGCTACGCCAGAGGCACTTGACTAAATAAGTGAGTTCTCTCATCAGATACTGCCACTGCCTTGCTCTTGGCCTTCCTGTCCTCTACTACTGTGGGGAGCAAATTTCTAAGTGATGGAGAAGATTTCGCTTGGGGCTGAAATGTGGACAAGGGACTTCAGGTATACAGTTATAAATGGGACAAAGAAGAGGATCAAAGGAGTCAACGTATTTGGTGATGACATTGGGAACAACATGGGATTAAGACTGAGAAAGGCCTGCTTTATTTTATAAGTTATATATTTTAAATACACAAATCTGCATAGATCTGTGTATTCTGTGTCAATTGGTATGTCAACTATCTATGCTGAATAGCAAATTATTACCAGTGATGCATACCTGTCATCTCAGCTACTTTGAGAGGAAAAGGCAGGAGGATGGTGAGTTCAAGTTCAGCCTGGGCTAGGTAATATTACCTTGCCTCAAACAAAAATTCACTACAGTGTGTGTGTGTGTGTGTGTGTGTGTGTGTGTGTGTGTGTGTTACTATATCTTCAGTATGTTATACTTTTTAAATTATTATACTGACCAGTGAATTTGGGAAACTGAGATCTCTATATATAATATTATGGGTCTGGGGTCATTCAGAGATTCAACAGTCTGACCATGAATAAATCTTAATAAACAAGAGGATTTATTAAATACTGGCTGGGACCATGGTAATTGGCCTGGTCCATACCTGAAACCCATGCTCAGAGTATGGCCCTGAATTGCATTAGTCAAGGGCAAACCAGCAAGGTTATGTACTTCCTGCCTTTATCCAATCAGGGACAAGCATACATCCTGATGTACTTCCTGTGTACATACCTCCCATCTACCTGTGATCAAGCATACATCCTGTGCCACTGGGGCAACCAAGCTTGTTTACAGAAGTGAAAACACATGGCTTGCTATCTTACATGAGCAACAGCCCCCAGCATTCCAGGAAGTCGTCTGTCCTTGGACAAGTGGGACTTACAGGTTAGCAGCATTTTTGTTTTATGGCTCTCTTATGGACAGTAATTTACACTTAAAATACAATGTTAGCCATCACATGAAGAATATTTGTGTTGGAGAATCAGACAAACTTGGGTTCTAGTTCAAACTACAAAGCCACACACAGTGGCTGATGCTTATGAGCCCAGTCGTCAGGAAGCCGAGGAAAGGTGATTGCCATGGATTTGAAGTCAACCTAAGCTGACTGAGTTGCAGGCCATCCTGGGATATAGAATGAGACTGTGTCTCAAAATCCAAATGAACAATAGCAACTGCATTCTTCACCATCTAAGCACAACGAGACTATTTAGTTAACTGTAACCAGGTATATTTGTCATTCACCATATCTTAGTCCTCCTAGGAACAGAGATCAAAAGTAAACTGCTGTGGATAGGGTACCTGCTTGTAATACCAGGAATCAAGAGGTTGAGGTACGAGGCTCATGAGTTTGAGGGCAGCCTGGACGATATAGAGAAACCTGAAGGACAGACAGACAGACACACACACACAGTGGGGTTGGGGGCTACTTTTAGATAAGTACAGTCTAAATGCAACAGTTCCTTCTTCTGACAACTCAGATTGAGCATTTCCCCAAACCACAGAACATCTAAGCAGAAAGGCTGGTGAGGTGCGAATCTAGCTAATACCTGAAGACCAGAGTACTGTTCAGCTCCTCGGGAAGCCACGATAAAACAATGGCCACTCCTGCTTCCTATGACAGGATCAGCGACTGCCGCCCATCCCTGAGGACTGTGCAGGCTGTCTTTCCCCGCTTGACACTGGGCTTTACTGTGTCCTCAGGCTGCTGGCAGGAAAGGGACATTGCATTTCCGGAAGCAGTCACAGAAGTTGCATGCTTGGCCTTCCCCCTTCTTTTCACTCTGTCTTAAGTTCACACATGATGGAGCAGCAGCTTCTTCCTCGTGGAATGAGGACACCCAGGCAGACACACATCTCTCAGATCCATCTTCTCATAGACCAGAAAGGGAAAAACTTTATTCATTCCTTGTTGTGAGCCACTGTGATTTTACAGTCTCATTATTAGACCAAAGCTGAACAGTTTAAGCCACAAGAACAAAATAGTGTTTTGCCCAAGCTTACACACATGGGTAGCTAAACAGCAGAACCAGGATGAGATATGAATTCTTCATCACCCAAAGCCATGTTCTGATATTTTCAGAGTCCCTTAAATAAGCAACACAGTTTCTATACAGTGTGTTTTGCTGTAGTGTTTTTAATAATCCCCCAAAGTGGCCGGGCAGTGGTGGCACACGCCTTTAATCCCAGCACTCGGGAGGCAGAGGCAGGCGGATCTCTGTGAGTTCGAGGCCAGCCTGGGCTACCAAGTGAGTTCCAGGAAAGGTGCAAAGCTAAAAAAAAAAAAAAAAAAATCCCCTAAAGTGATTTACTTCATGACTAAAACTCTAATAAATTTTCTTTCTTAGCTGACCATATTCTAGGGCAGCTCCTGGCTCTGACTCATCCATGTGCCTGTCACTTAGGTGGTTACCACCAACCACAATGACCACAAGGACTTTTTCCCTGTGTCAATGGGTGGGAAGAGTTGGGAATTGCAAGTTCACCCTGTTTCCTCTGCTCCTGTAGGTCTGGCCATTTTCAAGGGCCTCTTATCTTAGGTAAGAGAGTCTAGTACCAGCTGCCCCAGAGAGTCTTATCTTCAGGACGTGTGGACTCTTTCACACTTGCTTCCTCTAAGTAGCCCTTTAAACGTGATTGTGAATCCTGTCAGCATCTCACATCTGTTCTGTCTCCTCTCTAGGAAAAAAAAAAAATCTATGTAGGGTTTTCAAGAACTCATTCTCAAACTGATTATGGTAATAAATGCCTGGATTCCCAGAATGTGGAGAGGCTAAGACAGGGCAATTGTAGTGAGTTCAAGGCTAGTTTGGGTTGCATCATGAGTTTCAGGCCCAACCTCAGAAAAATAACATGATCTTGTCTTAGAAACACCAAATTCAGGCTAGGGAAGTGGCTCCGTAGTGAAGAGCTTGCTGTACAAGCCTGAGGACTGAGTTCATATCCCCAGACCTCACGTACAGCCAGACGCTGTAGCCATAGCAACCAATCTATAGTCCCAATGATGTGAGAAGTGGAGACAGGATGCCCTCTGGAACCTTATGGGTTAGCTACCCTGATGTATGTAGTGGCCATGAGATAAACAGCCATGATGGGTAGAGAGCTAAATAACCCACCTCCAACAATTCAGATATATTCTCACAACAGTCAAAAAAGTACACAACTCGTGTGAGAATTTCACCTCAACTGGATAGCGAGAGAAAATGTTAAACTGGGTGGGCACAGTGGTATATGCCTGTAATCCTAACACTAGGAAGTAGAGAAAGGGCAGTCAGGAGTTCAAGGTCATCCTAGGTAATACAGGAAGCTAAAAGGCAGCCTAGGCTACTTGAGACCTTGTTTCAGAACATCAGGAAAGGAAGGGATGGAGGGAAGCAAAAAGGGAGGTCCAGATTTCAGATGTTCTAAGCACCAGGGACAAAGTTGCAGGGCCTTTATCTAAATGCCTGGGAGGCTGAGTCCAACCAGACACAAACAGGAGACGCCTCTCCGCCTGCCTCCTCCACAGCACATTTTCATCTCACAGCAACATTTGGTACTTGTTGGAAAGGAAAATTTGGTGAGCCAACAGATACAAAAACATTAGAAGTCTTTTCTAAGGCAAACGTGTGCTTTTACAAGGGTGAGCAGAACAGTTCTAACACGTTCCGGGGCAGAAAACATAAAGCAGGAAGGAGCCAAGAGAGGGCCACACAAGCCGGAAACAGGAAGGCCAAGGAAAACCAGCTTCCCCAACCCATTGTTAAAGATTAGTCACATGGCTTCAGGTTATCTTTCTTTTTTTAAATCGAAACATATATTGTTATATGTACATACTTTATAGCTTCAGGGGACATTTCACAAATACTCGTGGTCATGAAAGTCTTCTCCAATTGCAATATACTAAATTAGGAACGTGAAGAAATGGGAATTCACTGGGTGACGGTGGTGCAGGCCTTTAATCCCAGCACTCAGGAGGCAGAGCCAGGTGGATCTCTATGAGTTCAAGGTCAGCCTGGTCTACAGAGCGAGATCCAGGACAGAGAAACCTTGTCTCAAAAAGAAAAGAAAAGAAAAGTAAAGAAAAGAAAAGAAAAGAAAAGAAAAGAAAAGTAAAGAAAAGAAAAGAAAAGAAAAGAAAAGAAAAGAAAAGAAAAGAAAAGAAAAGAAAAGAAAAGAAATGGGAATTCTTGTTTAGAGCAGATAGCAGGGAAAAACTCTAATCCTAACAAAATTTTCAAGAAGTATAGCATTCTGATGACAATCACGTGAACTAGAGAAAGAGGGTGTTTTATGTCTTATTATTCAGTATATAAGTATGTGTGACGTGTGTGAGGTTGGGTGTGACTGTGCCACAGAACACTGCAGAGGTCAGATGATAATCTTCAGGGGTCTGTTCTTTCTCTCTCCCTTTACATGGGTTCTGGAGGTCAGACTTAGGTCATCAGGCTTGGGCAGGGATCTCTGTATCTGCTGAGCCATCCACACCGCCCCTCCTACAGTGGAATTTTGGAAGCTTCCTCTCTGTAGGGTTTCTGAGTGCCGCTGCAGGAAGCTGGGCCTTGGTGGATACTTCCCTAGTGAAATTCTTCTGCTATTACCAGTCTCCTCCAGAGAGCTCATTCCTTGACTTCTTGTTCATTCTTGTCTTCCTGCCCTCGTTCTGCCATGGCCTCCCCCTCTGTCCTCACATTCCCTCTCAGTGTCATTGGGAATTCTCTAACTAAACTTCTACATTTTTGAGCCATAGCTTCATTATTTGAACTCTGATGATAGACCCCATTTAGAGGTAAATTTTCGCTAACCAGCAAAGGTTACCACAGTTCAGCATATGGTTGATATTATTCTGAAAGGCATCACTCTCTGGTGAGTTACAGAAAAATTTTAAGACTGCAAATCTCTGAGCCGACAGCCAAAAACACATAGAATTACATCATGTGCTTGCTGCTTTCTGGCAACACGAAGCTGGACTTGGTTGGCTGTGTTGTTTGTTCCTTTGTCTGAAGGCAGAGTCCCATGTATCCCAGGTTGACCTCTGACTCCCTGAAGGATGGCCTTAAGATCTTCATCCTCCTGCCTCCACCTCCAGAGTACTGGGGTTACAGGTATGTGCCCCCACACTCAGTATGTGACACTAGGCAGATAGCCTTTTCACTTTGGTTAGGTAAAATTAAATAAGAAAGGAGACATACTGCCATCTCCAACAGCAATCTTCAGTTCCAAACAGCCGTGGGCCAGCTGTGGGTTCTGCCCTTCATGGAGGTAGATGTCCATAAAGGCCTTCCTGTACGAAGATGAGAGAGAAGCCTCACCTCAAGCACCCAAGCTTAATCTAAAGAATGTTCAGAAGAAGGAGAGTTTTGACAGGTAACAACAACTGTTACACAGAATCCGATCTACTATGGGCCCTAATACGTTCCCTCTGGTTAAAGTGTTCTGTGCTTAGACTCTGCCAGCAACATGGCTAAGCAGGTCAAGGCACTTGCCCACAAACTGGAGGTCGACCTGAGCTAGATCTAAGAGCCAAGTGACTGAAGGAGAGAACTAACTCCTGCAAGTTGTACACACACACACACACACACACACACACACACACACACACACACACAATTTATTTGGGGTAATTTACCTTTGGCTGAAGGAAGAACATGTACTGGCATTCAACTAAAAGTAAAACCACATTTTTTTTCTTACATTTAGTGTGTGTGTGTGTGTGTGTGTGTGTGTGTGTGTGTGTGTGTTAATAGTTCGTAGCTACCTCAAAGTGTTGCTGGAAGGATTTGTAAGTATGTTAAGCACTTTGAAGATGAAAAGCAATATATAAACACTTAAATGTTACTATAAAAGCTTCGTCTATGAGGTCATAGCACGTGACCTAAATGGAATGCGTGTGAAAACACAGTCCGCACATAGCCAACAACTGAAGACACTTTGGTTCAGGCTCAGCCACGTGACACCAGTCCTTTACCATCATCAGATGCTTGCAAAGCTCTCGGAGGCATTCAGGGACTCAGTACTAATCCAAGTTTGCACAAGTGGATAAAAACAGTGACAAGAGATAAGAACCTGGGTCCCCTCCGTGCTAGCCAATCTCCGCACAGGCATTCTACTTTCCTTCATCTGTAGGATGGTATTGCAGGATAAATACAGTATTGAAATGTCAATCTCTGCGGCCACCCCTCTAGGTTGGAAAATATGCTAACTGAAACTGAATTTCTTTTCATAATGCATAATGAGTTCGAGTCTAGCCAGGGAGACACAGTGGTACTCTGTCTCGAAAGACGATAGTGATAAAATCAAAACGAGGGTTGTTAAAGTATCTATTAAGTACACAGTCTTTCAACAACTGTAATGGTGCTGCTGTTGTTGGAGACAGTCTCAAGCTGGAGACCAGGCTGACCTTGAACTTGTGGAGGGCCTACAATTTAGAGTCTGAGAGTACAGGCTTAAGTCACACACCCAGTTTGCAACCTGGAATAGAGCATGACCAAAGATTACTCGGTATGTATATGCCAGTTGAATAAGCCTGCCTTAAACTCTCAAATAAATTAGTGGCTTTCAGTGGACATCCAAATGATGCTTCTTATAACACAGATTTCTGGTTCTGTTTCCAGGGTTTGGAGTTCAGGGTAGCTGAGATTGGGCCAGATCATTTGCATGTCTAACAAGCTCCCAGAGGACAATGTTGCCACTACTTTGTATTAGTTTCGCTTTTTGAGGTGCTGGGAATCAAACCTAGGGCCTTGAGTATGCTAGGCAAACGCTCTCTGCCACTGAGCTCTGTCGCCATCCTACAAGATTGACAGCTACACTTCGAGTACTTGGTGCTACAGAGACCATCCAACTAGAGCCGACAACTGTTTTGGCTCTGGTCTGTTTAGCTACCTAGGTAGAGACTTGTACAGAGTGCACAGGGGAGGTGTTAATTAACCTAGTTTAATTAGTCCTAGAGGACTGGAATTTACAAATTAGCAAGGCCAAATCCAGCCTACAGGTGTTTTTGTCTTACTTGAAGAGTATCACTTTTTAAATTAAATTAGTTGTCAAGATTTTAAATTCATGAGATTTTATAGAAAAATCTAAGTTTCGGCTTCTCTCACCAAATCAATCAACCAACAGTGGGTCTCAGCTGCTCCCTACAACAGGGAGCTACATCAGGAACTAGACTCTGCCAGACTTTCTCTCTCGCTTGAGAATGCCTCTTGCTTTCCTCTGTGTTCCTGATTCATTTTTAATGAATCTAAAAATCTCCAAATAAACACTTCCTTGGCTTATCTTTCTTTCCATGCATAGCTTCGTTAAATAAAGTGGGCATGCCACTGATCATTTGATGTCTCTGCATTCTGTTTGAAAGCAGTCTGCATGTACCAAAAAGAGCAGAATAGAATTTGAAGGCATTGGCTGCTCTCCATAGGACTGGCCCAGCAAGTTGCCATTGATTTCATTTTATAGTAACTAAATGTCATATTGCTTAAGTTGCAAAGCAATTCAGAAATGAAAGCTTAAAGGTAATATTTGCATTATAGACATAACACTCTCCACCTAACTGTCACAGGTACCAACATGTCCAAAAGCTCAGGTAGGTGCCTTACAGAAAGGGCCCTGTGCTCATATGGTACATCTTCCATGTGCTTTGAATCATCTCAAATTATTTTAACCCCCACACTACTGAATTAAAGGATTCAGAGCTGCAGGTTTAGAGGGCCAAATGAACTTCCCACCATCTGCTTGATGCTGCCTGTGATGAATGCCTTCTAGAAGACTCTCTGCCCAGGGTAAGGACAGCCAGTTATATCTTAGAAGGAAGGCTGACTTCTAGACTTTATTAAAAACTGCAAAAATTATAACACCCCACATATAAAGCTGCCCCTCAATAAGTGAAACAAGCAGGCAGTTCTCAAAAGTAGAAACAAAACTGATCAATAAATAAATTTTTTAATATTTGACATTGTTAACCATTGGGAGAATTCAAATTAAAACCAATCTGAGCCGGGCATTGGTGGCGCACGCCTTTAATCCCAGCACTCAGGAGGTAGAGTCAGGAGGATCTCTGTGAATTCGAAGACAGCCTGGTCTACAAAGTGAGTTCCAGGAAAGGCGCAAAGCTACACAGAGAAACCCAGTCTTGAAAAACCATTTTAAAAAAAAAAACAAAAACAATCTGAGACTCCATTTCACCCCAGTCAGAATAACTGTGATTAAGAAAACAAATGATAACAAAGTTCCACTTGTGGCCAGGATGTGGCAAAGAGGGGTCTTGATCCACTGCTAGCTGGAGTGTAGAGCAGTACAACCACCACCCCAGAAATCAGTATGATGCCCCCCCCCAAATTAAAAGTAAACTCTTATATGATTCATATATGGCACCCCTAGGCATATATCCAAAGGACTCTTTCCCACCACAGAGACATAACACTTCCATGTTTATTCCATGTTCATTGCTGTATTGTTCCACCATAGCAAGCACGTGGAACCAGCCCTGACTTCCATCCACAAAAGAACGGATAGTGAAAATACATATGCGTACAACGGAATCTTAGCCATAAAGACAATCAGAATTTTCAGGACATGGATAGGTCTGCAGAAAGTGTCACGTTAAGTGAGGTGACCCAAACTCAGAAACAGAAAATTCGAACGTTCTCTCTCACATGTGGATCCTAACTTACTGTGTGTATGCTTGGAAAGGAGGGTGTGTGAGAGTGAGTATAGACCCTGATGAAACTGCTTAGAAAGGGACCTGAACAAAGAGCGGTGAGAAAGGAATGAGGCCAAAGGTCAAGCGAGAGGAAAGTGGAGGGAAAGCTCCTGGGGGTGGAGGGACACAGAAGAGAACCAGTTGAGGGAGGAGAAGAAGAAGAGTCAGGAAATAGAACAAACTGCATTGGAAAAATGCTTTAAAGAATGCTAATTCTTTGTCTGTTAGGAGATTCTGTGAATAATGCATGAACCCAATGGTAAATACTGAAGAGGGAAAAGAACGGAAACACCCTAATCAAAATTCCATCCCTGACGGTGAAGCTCCTGGTGGTAGTGATGATGATGGCGCACACCTTTAATCCCAGCTCTCTCGGGAGGCAGAGACAGGTAGATCACTGTGTTCGAGGCCAGCCTGGTCTACAGAGTGAGTGCCAGGACAGCCAAAGCTACACAGAGAAACCTTGTCTCAAAAAAACCAATAAAAGGAAAGGAAGAAAGGAAAAAGGAAAAGTCTCAAGTGAGTTCTGTGCAGATCTGAGAGCTCCTGTCTGGGTCCTTCCCCAGCCTTGCCGGTAACTTAAATAGCACATATCAGCCCTCAGCCCTTTTTCCCCACGGAACGGGAAGCCGATTCCTGTTACATAAGCAGAGATAAATATAACCAAAAAGGCTTGAAGGGTAACCATCAGCTGAAGGGGCCGAAACACAAAGTCACTCTGTTTATGCTAAGAAGTGAATATTTCAGTCTTCCAAATACGTGCACTACATAATTAAAGCCAAGGCACTATCCTTTGGGCTTGAAGTTCCAGGTAATCGGCTAAACCCTCCAACCTGCCCGAGAGTGCTGCCATGGCTCACAGCAAGAGCAGGACATGCAACCCTTTGCAGAGCTGAGAGAGAGAAGGGGTGGAGGTAACCAATTTGTCATTCTACGTTGTAGGTGGCGGATTGCCACAAACAAATCCAAACCCCTTCCGTCTTTCCCTGGAGTGCTAATGCTGGCACATCCAATTTGGGTCAGAACTCAGAGACAGCTCCTTAATTCCTTCTTACCATCCCCTTCAAAACTGCTTTCATTTATTTATTTCTTCTACAGGTCCTGGCATTTTTGTGACGATGCTCTCTTCCTACTATTTCCTTGTGGCAAGCTGAAGGGTCTCTGGTTTTTGACCTTTCGGTCTAAAAACGTGTATCGGAGCCATGGGTTAGAGGTTGTTTGGTCCTTTGATTTAGGGAAGTGGTGAGAACGTGTGGACGGATCACAAAGTTCACACTTCCTCTTGTACACAAAAGGAAAGAGCCGCTCACTCAAGTTCTCACTGACTTCAGGGACGGGCTTCTTTCAAAGTGGCAGCAAGAAAGAGAAGAAAACATGATTTTATGTTATCCACCAGACAATCACTTGAAGTGGACACTGTGACATTAATTTCCGGTTTCAGAAGAACCGTTCTAGGTCTGGGGATCTGAGACGGAATCCGAATTCTAAGCTAACTACGAGTCTTCAGGAAAATTGCCTCACATCCTGAATCCTGCTTTGCATTCTGTAAAAATGATCTCAAAAGATTCTTAGGCAGATTCAGTTAGAGAATGTGCTCGGAGCATGGGCACCATGCCAGTCGGAACTCTAAGGAGCTCATCACCGTTAGTACTCCAGGTGAGCCCCTGGAGACTAAGGCCAGCCACATTTCTCCAGCTCTTCTCTGACTACATCAAGCTGGGGTATTAATCAATTAAAAGGAGATATTTGAGAGATTTCCCTGGAGAACACAGTTACAAGTGATTACATTGGAAAACACAGTGTGGCTGGAGAAGCAGCTTACTAGAGCCCTTGCCTAGCATACCTGAGGCCCTGAGTTCAGTTCCCAGCAGGGGAAAAAACAACAATTAAAAAACAGCATGGATGAAAACCGGATAAGCAGGTTTCTATGAGGCAGCATTCACTTAAAGAAATATCTCGTAAACACTAAGCCAAGCCAGTACCTGGTAACCCAAGTGGATAGATAATAAGGACTGAGCCTGAAGCCTGGGTTAAGAGAGCAGAGTACTCCATTAATTCTAATTCTACCAAATGCTCCAGCAAACACAGGTGTGCATACATTTCAGAGACAGTCGGGACGAGCATGGATACGAACGGCATGTTGAAGCTTCGTGGGGGCAGCGGCCACCTCATCCAGGAGTCACCTAGGCTAGCCTGCGCTCAAGGCTATTGACTGGAGACGATCTGGGGCCGTCCAAGCCAGCCACAGGCCTACTTCCTGCTGCTTTGTGGCTTCTTCCCTCCAGAGGGTCCACATTCCAAGCTGTCCTGACTAAAATACCCAGGGGAATCCCCCAGACTCCCAGCCTGAAGAATCCTAGGGTTGTAGGAAACCAGACCAAGTCGAATGAGGATGGGAACGCTTTTAACTTCCAAACAAATCTGAAAGGGTCGATGTGTCTCTGCTCTCTCAGATGAAAGAGACGTGGGCCTGTGAATCACTGAAAATAACGGGGAATCAGACAAGAGGAGCCTTGTTTCAGAGTAATAGCCTCACTCAGAGATTAAAATAGGTCTGACCTTTGTCTCCGGGCTTGGGCTGTCTCAGTCATATTTAGCTGCCCCAGCTGAGGACTTCTGAAACTGTCCGTCTGCATGTTGCAAAACCGCATTTCTGGATCACGGGGTGGTCTCTCCCCAGCACAGAAGAGTCACTTAGACGGTACTGCACTTAAGAGGAGCCTCTGGGCCAAGAAAATCTCCTTCCTTTTTCCCATTCAAATGAAGTTGGCAAGAGTGAAGCATGACAGTCAGAAAATAATAAAATAAAATAAAATAAAAAACTCAGATTCTCCAACTAACACTGAAATTACCTCTAGTTTCTGAGCTCTGGCCCCCACAGTGTGGGGTTTCTCTGCTTAGAATGATGATGGGGGCGCAAGCCTTTCCTGTTGTTTGGAAACTGAGGGTCTTGGCCTTGTGGAACAGGATCCAGAACACACGCAAACTATTTACAGCCAGAAGGCCCTGGATCCAGGAGCCTAGGAGCCTGTTTGCTGCTTCAAGCCTGCCACTGAGTCACTGTCCCAACCCCAAATGACTTCCTGGGCTTCGGTTTCACCTTCTATAAACTGCAAATCATCACACTCGTTCCTCCCCCCCCATCTCAGCACAGTGTAAAAAGATACCATTATATGTGTGGGCCCCAGGGAGGAGGTCAAAATCAAAGCCTGGTTACGGCTATTCCCGATTGCCAAATAGTCTCCTTAATAATCACAGCTTCCCTTACTAATAACCCCTGCTACCACTGGCCTGGTAACCTAGATGTCAGAAGACACACATCACCGTGCGTGTTTGGAAGGCCTCTGTGGTGCTAGTTCACATACCGTGGAGCTTTTCTCAGTCAGCAACTTACTTTTGCCAAATTCATCAGCGTGAGGAGCTCCGGCCTAGAGCAGGCAAGGCCTGGCACTGCGGAGGTGAGGACCAAGTGTCAACCTGCAGGCTCAGGGTGGACCGTCCAGTGAGACGACAGAGCCAACACCTCTCCCGGTCTGTCTTCCATTGCTCTCTGGCTCCAGTAGAACAAGGGGGGGATATTGTTCGACCACAGGTGTTGTGTGAACCATTCAGCATCACCAGGCGTTGTTTCAAATCTTGCTTGGGAGAGTGGGCCGGGGGCTGAGGGTGGGGCTATTGTGTGGTCCACACTGTCAGATTCTAATTCCCCGAAATGTATCTGCCATTCTTTTATATTAACACTAGTGACAACATGAAGCCGTCAAACTGAGGTTCTATTTTGGCTTTATTTATGGAATTTGGGGGGAAGATGCTAAGGGCTAAAACTACATCTCTTCTCAAACTAAGCATGTGTTCTCCACCAAGCTACAATCACAACTACTTCTTAAGACTCTTCATTTTGTGTGTGTGTGTTTATATATGTGTGTGTGTGTGTGTGTGTGTGTAAGCATGTGCATGGTACATGTGTAGAGGCAATAGGACAACTTTCAGGAGTTGATTCTCTCCTTCTGTCATGTGGGTCCTGGGACTTGAACTTATGCCATCAGATTTGGCCGCAAGCACGTTTACACAGTGAGCCATCATGCAGGCCTCTTAGCTATTTTTAAATTGGTTTTTATTGTAAAATACGCACAACACAAAATGTCATGTGAACTATTGCATTGTTATGCAGCCATCATTACCATCCGTTTCAACTGCTTTCATCTTCTCTACCTGAATAAAACAGCTTCTTGTCTCTAGTCAGGGTCTCACTATTCAGCCAGGTTGGTCTCAAGCTCACGATCCCCCTCTCCAGGCCCCCCTACCTGAAGGTCGCCATCCGTTAGACAACTCCTCCAGTTCCCAGCCCCCAGCCCCTGACAACCACCACTCCACTTTCTGCCTCCAAGCATCTGACTGCTTTAGGAACCACGTGCAGGTGTACCTTCCCTTGACTAGGCAATTCCATTTAGTATTATGATTATAGCTTTCCTTCACCATCCTAGCAGATACCAGAATGTCCTGCTTGAAGCCTACATATAATCTCTTTGTAGGTATGAGTCACAGTTGCTTAATTATTCATCTGTCAGTAGATCCTTGAATTGCTTCTACCTCTTGGCTGTTTTAACGATGCTCATGAACGTGGCTATAGAAAAATCTCAAGCTGGGCATGATCTCTCATGAGTTTAATTCCAGCACAAGGGAGCTTGAGGCTGGGAAGACTGCCATGAGTTCAAGGACAGCATGGTCTCGGTTTCCACTTTCCAATTCTTTGGGGTATGTACTCAGTCAAAAGTTACATCATGGCTTAATATTTTTTAACTTTTTTTCTTCTCCTCCTCCTTCTTTTTTTTTGGGGGGGGGGGACAGTGTCATTATATAGCCTAGGCTGTCTTCAGTCTCACTACCAAGGACTAGCCTAGGACCTAGATCACCCTGCCTCTGCTTCTCAAGTCTAGAATTACAGACATGCTCCACATGACTGGCCCATTTTTTAACTTGTTTGTCTTTTTTCGTTTTTTTCAAAATAAGGTTTCTCTGTGTAGCCCTGGATGTCCTGGAACTCACTCTGTAGACCAGGCTGGCCTCGAATTTAAAGATCTGCCTGCCTCTGTCTCCTGAGTGCTAGGGTTAAAAGCGTGCACCACCACAACCCGACTCATTTTAACTTTTGAAGGACCATCATTCCATTGTCAACAGGCATTCCCACAGCAATGCACAGAATCTTACTTTCTCCACATCCTCTCCAGCTCTTGGAATTCCTGGACTTCTTTTTGGTTTTGATAGTAGCCATCCTAATGTGTTGTAATTCCATTTTGGATTGGTGAAGAGGAGATGTGGGCTAAAGTTTCAACAAGACAGCATGGCATTCTTTTTTTTTCGAGACAGGGTTTCTCTGTGTAGCTTTGCACCTTTCCTGGAGCTCACTTGGTAGCCCAGGCTGGCCTCGAACTCACAGAGATCCGCTTGGCTCTGCCTCCCGAGTGCTGGGATTAAAGGCGTGGGCCACCACTGCCTGGCGTTGGAGCATGTCTTTAATTCCAGCACTTGGAAGGCAGAGCCAGGCAGATCTCTGTGAGTTCGAGGCCAGCCTGGTCTACAGAGGGAGTTCCAGGACAGGCACCAAAGCTACATGGAGAAACCCTGTCTCGAAAAAAAACAAAAATATTTGGATTTCTTAGTTACCCTCGCTCTGTTCTGTCTGGAGAGGAAGTGTAAAAAAAAAAAAAAAAGTGCTTGCAAAGGCTGGCAAGGGGTTTTCCCCGTCGGTTTTAAATCAGCAGAATAAAATGAACCCAAGAGAAAAAACTCAGGAAGACTGCAGTGCACTGTGTGGGTTTCTTCCGCCTGTGTTGAGTGCAAAGGTTCTGGGTGACTTGAAGAGGCTCGGCAGCCTTTCGGCGTTTGCGTATCTTCACTACGGAGCAGGCTGACCAAAGCAGAGAGCCACAGAAGGCAGAGTGGAAGGGGTGAGGGTCTTCTCAGGAACTGGGCGACAGAATGGGGAAACCGAGCACTGCTAACCCTGGTCGAAGGTAGAAATAAACGACTGGATGGGAAGTCCGGCTTCTCCATTTCCCTCCCCGACTCGGGACAGTTGCCGGAAGAACTCAGCATCAGCTGTTGGGTTTTGATACTCACTTCCCCTTTTAAACTGCTGATGCCCTTGCTCCACTGCAGAGGGGAACCCAACCCCGGGGTTGTTACTCCTTGTCTGCCCACAATCCCCTTCTTCGGGTGTCTCTCGCCCATCCTCCCCACTCACACCTAGGCATTCAAAGATTACATAATATTGAATGCACACCAATTATGAATGTTAAACAAGACAGGATGGCCTCAGTTTTAAATATATTTTTATATATTTAATGTAAAATTGTGTTCAGAGCAAAGTTAGTATCTTCCACCTGGTGTACCAGGGATTCAGCAATTAAAGCTGTTTGCTTCAGTACAGGAACTTCATTGCCTGTAGAGAATTCTTAAAATTTTAAATAATTTTGAAACTATAATAAACTAAAATACATAAGCTCCAAGTCACTCTGTTTTTTTTTTTAATTATTATTATTTTTGCTATGATCTGACAGGTCTAAACTATGTCATCCAAGCTAGGCATGGTAGCACACACCTGTAATTATTTATAGTGCTTGCTCCGGGAGGCTGAAGCAGGCAGGTTGTGAATTTGAGGCCAAACTAGGCTACAAAGTGAGAGCCTGTCTCAAAACAAACGGAAGACCAACAAAACAAAACAAAGAAAATGCATCTTCTGTGTGTGATAGCTCTTATTAGCTTCCTTCTAAATGGCACAGATTTGTGACTGAATTAGCCAAAGAAGCTCCTGATGCGGCCAAGCCTTAGTACTCAGCATGGAAGAATGGGGGCCTGGGCTACATCAGACTGGAAAGGTCCAGTGTGTGGTGGAGTGTGAGGCCAGCATGGACGCAGGAGCACAGGCTAAGGCACTGAGAACAAAGTCTAGATTACCCAAGGCCACACGGACCAGCTCCTTCACCTGATCTTTCTCCAGTAAGTGGCTGCTGGCCTCAGCCGTGCCCCTAAAGGAGGGCTGATATTTTTCATAAGTACTTTGAAATATATTTAGGAAACTTTTCTAATCTAGTTTTGTGATTAGAAAATGTGTCTGAGAAATGTCCCCAATCTGGTAAGAGGGGCTGGTAGGATGACTCTCTGGTGAAGATAAAGGGGTGTGCTCTGCAAGCCTGACTACCTTGAGTTCCCTCCCAGACCCCACGGAAAGATGGACGGAGAGAACAGACTCCACAAAGTTGTCGTCTCTAATTATGAATGCACACACATATGCACCCCTCTACACACACACAAGCATGCGCGCTCTCACACACACAATTACAATAAACGATTTTATTTTAATAAAGAAAACTTAAAAAGAAATGCCCACAATCACAGAGTTGCAAACATGCAATCAATTAAACAACTTATGCCTTTCAAGCGCAGATGGAGCCCGCTTCTCAAATTGTTCTTTTGAGGGTTGTGCCTAGTGGTCTCTTCTGCTCTTTGTCTCGAGACAGAGTCTCTTTATGTAGTCCAGACCAGACTTGAATTCACAGTCTTCCTGCTCAGCATCCCGAGGAGAGGACCAGGATTATAGGTGAGTGAGAGCACACCTGGCCCCAGCACCCTATGCGCTGTGTCTATGTTTGGACAGCTGCCTTCCGCTCCACAACAGGAAAAGATGGGAGAGGTAATAAGCCTAGAGCTAAAAAGTGAGCAGGAACAGAGGTCAGGGAGTACAGGAAGTCTTCATGCAGACACACACACACACACACACACACACACACCTTACTCTTCAGGAAAAATCAGAATCCCCCTCAATTCTTTGGAAAAGAGAATCATTCACTTGAATCTGAAATGTAAGAGTGATTGTTGCTGCTACTTCTTTGGAATTGCCCTGTGGGGCTGTGAAGGGCTTGAGACTTTATGTCACCTTTCTCCTTAAGGGATTTGGTAAACGCGCCCGCAAGCGCATGCACACACGCACACACACACACACCTCTACACCCATAGCAAAGCACCCTGTTTTATAAACTAATCTTCCCAGAGAAGTAGTAATAATGAGAGTATTTTGTAAGGAGACAACCTGTACTGGGAAAGGAGAGAGAACGTTGAAGAAATTCAAATTTTCCGTGTGTAATTTCTATGATTCTACTTTGAATGGCCTCTTCACATATACTGTCTGACAATTTACTGGGCCTGGTGGCACATGTCTTTAATCCAAATATTTGAGAGGCCTCTAGAGGCAGAGGCAGAGGCAGAGGCAGAGGCAGAGAAATCTCTGTGAGTTCAAGGCCAGCCTGAGCTACATGTTAAGACCCTGTTTCAAAAGCAATATATATGTGTGTGTTATTTCTACCTATGTATATGCATATATATATATATGTATGTATGTATGTATGTATGTATGTGTGTGTATGGATGTACACACACACACACACACACACACACACACACACACACACACACACTGGACAATTTAGGTATTCAAGACTAAAACACACACACACACTCAATCTTTAGCCCACTCTTCACAGCAAGTATCAAAGAATTTTAAAATGGAGATCTCTTTTGTTTTTGCTCTCACTCTCAACCGGATCTTACACAAGGATAGCCCAGGCTATCCTTGAATGCAAGGCAGTCCCTATGAATGCTGGGATTATAGGCATAAACTACCAACTAAAAGGAAATATTTGTGTGTGTGTGTGTGTGTGTGTGTGTGTGTGTGTGTGTTGTACACTGGCATATGTGTGCCCACAGAGCACATGTGGAGACTGGAGAAAACTTTGGGGAGATTATTCTCTCCTGGATTCTGGTACCCACTGAGCTACCTCCTTGGCCTCATTTTGTTTATTTGTTTGTTTGTTTATTACTTATTTATTGAGATAGCATTTCATTAAATTTCCCTGACAGCCCCCCCCCCCCCCCCGAACTCATTCTGTAGTACAAGCTAGCCTCAAACTTTCTATCCTCCTGTCTCAGACCCCCAAAATCTGGGATTATAGGCCTACATTAGTATGCCAGGCAAAGGAAATATTCTTTATGATAAAATCAGATGAATTCATGATAAAGAACTCCTATTTTTTGCATGCCCATTTTATACTTATTCAGTATGTGTGGCTTATTTTCATATCACATTCAAATACATATACATATATATAACATTTTCATATATATATATATATATATATATATGAAAATCAGGAAACTTTAGCGATGCCAGGAATCAGCCAAAGAAGATTCCAGCAGTCACAATATGCCTAGCATGTCAAACATTGTCTTCCCCTCCTTTTAAACACATGCTGAGCAAAGCTCCCTACGTCTCAAAAGCCCATGGACTGACTTGCAGGATGACAACTCCAATATGCCTATCATTTTTCCTCTTCCTGTTGGACTAGGTGATGTTTCCAGGACTTAAAAGGGGTCTGCATCACATTTCTATCTCTTAAGGTTTAAATGGCTACCATTTTGGAGCAGATAAATAGCAAATCAGCCAGCATCATCGATAGCTTGCTCCTTTTGAATTCCTAGGTATTTGAGAGAAACTGAGACATGAAAAAAAAAAAAAAAAAAAAAACTTGTTTCCAATTTTTGAGGAACTTGTAAGGCAGGTGGGAAGGGATGATGGCATGCTGAGGCCACCGATGTATAGAGAGGATATGGGCAATCTTATGTCCTTGGTGGGTTGGGGGTGAGTGGAATGGTTTTGCTGCTGTTGTTGTTTTTAAAGTACTTGGAAGGTGCCTGAAACGTGTAAGAACTGTTTTAAGGCCACTGTCATTTTAGGCAAATTACCACAAAGGGCTGGAGAAATGGCCCAGAGATGAAGAGTTCTTGCTGTACACTCATGATGATCAGAGTTCGAATTCCAGTGCCTATGTAACAATCCAGGCAGTGGGCAAGTGCCTGTGACCTCAGCTCAGAAGGGGGCAGAGACAACAGGATCACTTGGGGCTTGCTGGTTTCTGGCTTAGTCAATAAACACAAGCCCCAGGATTGAGAGGAGTCCCACATACACACACATACATACACTCACACAGATACAAATAAATAATCTTTTAATTTAATTTGAAATTGTCACATTAGTAACTTAAAAAAAATTAGATGTGGTAGTCTAGGAAATTTTCTGAACTGGGTCCTAACATTGAAGAAGACCATCCAAAAGAGAAAAAGAAAGTCCCCATTCTCTCTTCCAAATATCAGGGGACTGGCAGGGTCAGCCAAGGTGCTGATACATTCTTCTGAAGTCGTCAGGATGATCTTGACAAACTCATTTCCAGGATCTTCTAAACCTGTTTTTCCAGGGAAAGGCAAACACCAGACATGAGCTCATTGGGGAGTCGGTCCTGGACCAGTTTTCTCCCATTTTTAACCTCAACTTAGAGGACACCTGAGACCATTCAACAGAAACACTTGCTGAAAATCCTCCCTACCAGGGCAGTGCTCCTGAGGCCTGGAGAATGACGGCCAATGGTAACAGCAAATAAAAACAGCAGCACCCCAAAGCCACTTTCCCAGTGAGAGTCAAAGCTGGATGGGTAGTTGGTTCCAGAGCCCCACACCCCCTGAGTCAGTGGGCAGGTGTTTCTTAACTCACTTTTGGGAAATGCCTCCAGTGACTCAGCATTCATAGACTAGCTCCTGTGAAGTCATAAAGAATATTTCTCTCAACTGCCTCCTCAACGCTTGTGAAAGGTGACTTTCCTGGCCCCGGTGTCATAGCCTGGCTCTGATAGGAATGAACAAGTCTTTACCAGCATTCCAGAACCTGCAGGAAGTTTCTGGTTTGGGTTTTTTTTTTTTAAATTTGCCTTTAATCTACTACTCAAATCAGGACCCTTTGAGAATAAAATGAGGCACCATTAAATTGTGTGGCAACAGCAGGTGTAAACGGAAACATTCTGGATGAATGAGGACATTGGATCATCTCATCTATTTTCTAACCCTTGAGTCCTTGTCTTCCAAGAATAAACATGTGCAGTTGTCCAGTTTCCTGATGTTGTGATGTATACTAGAGACCTCAAGTTCACTGTCTTTATCCTAAGGCCTCAGACTAGCAGGGGATACAAATACACAAACTGATGTTTGTGAAGTGCTATGGAGGCCAACACCATCCCACGGGATGGAGCCTGCCACAGCCTGAGGAGGGAAAGAAACTTCCCAAAGGAGGCATCGTCAGTTCATCTGCATCTTCTTCAGATGGTGAGGAAGGTAAGAATTTCAAGCTGAAGAGCCAGCAAGCAGTGTCCATGAAGAACACAAGGAGCTAATACACAGAGGCCACTTCCTGCCTACCGGAAGTGTCTTTTACTTTACATGTAGTAGTAAAGGAAGAGACTTTACATGTAGTGCCACCTTCAACTTCTCATTCTTCTTGACTGGCCTCCAACTTCAATCAATTCCACCAAAGCTTCATGACTTCTGGGACCATGGGTATATGTGTCCCTGCCCAGATTTCTCCTTGCATTTTGTTTGTTTGGTGCCTCTTTTGCTTTTGGTATTCATTTTTGAGATGGTGTCTTGTGTAGCCCAGGCTAGCCTTAAACTTCTTATGGATAGAAGAATGACTTGAATTCCGGATCCTCCTACCTCTGCCTCATAGGTGCTAGGATTTCCACTATGCCTGGCTTTGTCCTCCTGTTTTGTTTTGTTCTGTTTTTTTGGAGCGGGTAGGGGCATATTTTTAATCTTTTGAAATTACATTTGAATATATTGTATGAAGAAGGGCCTAAGCCACAGCATACATGTAGGAGTCAGAGGACAACTTTCAGGAGTCCGTTCGATTCTTCCATCATGTGAGTTCAGGAAATGGAGCTCTGGTCTTCAGGCTTGGTGGCAAGAGCCTTAACACACTGAGCCATCTCACCACCTGCCTGGTCCTTCCATTTTGAAAATGAGCATGGAAACAGGAAGGATGTCGAAGATTTGCAGTGTTACATCATGGAACTATCTTATGTCCCTTCCCTTAAGTCTCACTTTGAGCAGCAGATGACAGGGGAAGTGACATTATATGACTTTTGAAGCTTTGTCCCAAAAGGCCAAGCAGCATCTATTTGATTTCTGGAAACTATCTATTGGTCACCTGAGTGGCCAATGAAATGTCCATCTACCAGGAGGCTGCCATGCTGAAGCGGCCAGATGGAGTTACACTGTTTGACAATGCCGCTTGAACCTACCTTTCAGCGATCCCAACCTTGGCTCCAGACATGTGAGAAGCCATGAAGAACGGATCTTCCACACGAGTATGGAAAAGCCACTGGCCATTCTTGTAATTAGGATGCTGGGATTAAGGGCTTAGAATGTGTTTTGTTTTGTGATACTAAATTGTGAGTGTTTTCATTCCCAGCAGGAGAGCCTGAGTCCCAAATGCACGAACCTCATGAGGCCACGGAAGAAGGTTCTAATCCAGAACAATGGGCAGAGACAGCCATTCTCTTCACTGTTGCTTCCCAAGGAACAGGGCATCTTTGTAGGCTGTTGACATGGGAAGACCCTGATGGGAGGAGGGCTGGTGGATACCTGAAAAAAAACACAAAAAGATGTGTGAGGCCACAAGGAACCAGTGCTAAATGTGAAAGCAGTGCCGTGGTGGCCAATGGCTGTAATCCCACCTCTCTTAAAGCAGGGTGCAGGACTGTCACATGAACGATTCCAGCTGGCTCTACATAGGGAATTCCGGGCCAGCCACTACTACATAGCCAGATTGTGTCTCAAAGCAGGGAAGCAGAGGAGAGGGGATGGGACAGGAGGGGCAGGGGAAGGAGGGGGAGACTTAAGCAGGATAATGGCTAAGCAGCTCAGCCATTTGTACACAGAAAGATCACAGCGGTGTTACCTGGAAGATCTCAGGGGACTCGGGACTTAGAGAGGCACAGACAGGAGCCTGGGAAAACAATTCAAAGCAGAAATACAGCAGCAGATGGAACAGATGAGGACAAGGAAGACCCAGACACGACAGACAGCAAGACAGGGGCAAATGGTGTGTCCTTCTCTACTGAGTGCCCCCAGATATCCTATTTTCTACTACCAAATCTGATTCTAGAAGGAAAAAAAAGTGTCTAAAATGCTGTTCTAGTCACTGATCTAGTGCTGTGAAGAGACACCATGACCAAGGCAACTCTTTTTTAAGGAAAACGTTGAATTGGGAGCTTGCTTACAGTTCAAAGATTGGGTCCATTATCACCATGGTAGGGATAACGGCAAGGGCAGCAAGTGGCACTGGAGGAGTAGCTGAGAGCGACATCCTGATCAGAAAGCAGAGACCCTGGGCCTGGTGTGGGCTTTTGAAACCTCAGATAACCCCTAGCGATACGAAACTTCTTCCAACACAGGCCACACACTCTAATCCTTATAATCCTTTCAACGAGTGCCACTCTCTGCATTTAAATACTTGAGCCTGTGGGCCCTTCTTAGTCAAGCCACTACAGATGTCACACAAACCATCAGGAAATGGCTCCAGCCATGCTCTGTAGTGATCGCGCAGAATCAGGCTTCTCTGTGCATGGGTTAACTGCACCACTCCCTGAGCTGGCCTGCTGCCCCGCCCCCAATCCTACCCCCACTCCCTTTCCTTTTCCTTATTTTCCCTCCAGTTGATAAAGAAGGGGTGAAACAGGATAGATTTTTTTTAATAAGTAGTCAATTTAATAAAACATAATTCTATTGTCGTTTAGCGTAAGCCAAGATTCTCACTGTCAAAGAAAATGAACAGAGCAGCAGATGCTGGGTGGCTTCTTGCCCAGCACTCAGGATTCAGGGGCAGAACCTCAGGTTAAGTATTGAGACCCTGTCTCAGAAGGAAGAGAAGCTGGGCGTAGTGGTGTATGTTGTAATTCCTGCAGAGCCAAGAGAATTGCAAGTCCAGCACTGTTGTTTGTTGGTTTTACTCTTTACTTTTGAGGGGGGCCCTGCCACCCAGCTCCCAAATAAGTAACACAGGGAGGCTTGTACTTAATTATGAATGCCAGCCTTACCTTGGCTTAGTATCTAGCCAGCTTTTCTTAACTTTAGATTGTCCCGTCAACCTTTTGCCTCTGGGCTTTCTTATTCTCTTACTTTTGTAAATCTTACTCTTATTCCATGGCTTGCTGTGTAACTGAGTAGCTGGGTGGCTGGGTGGCTGGCCCCTGAAATCCTCCTCCTTCTCTGGCTCCTTCCTTTTCTCCCCTTCTCCCAGAGTTCTCCTATTTATTCTCCCTGCCTGCCAGCCCTGCCTATTTCTCTTTCCTGTCTCACTATTGACCATTCAGCTCTTTATTAGACCATCAGGTGTTTTAGACAGGCACAGTAACACAGCTTCACAGAGTTAAACAAATGCAACATAAACAAAAGTAACACACCTTCAAATAGTATTCTGCTACACAGTACATAGTGAGTTTAAAACCATCCTGGGCTGTCTGAGAAGAGAGGGGAGGGAAGGGGAGGGGAAGATTTGCCAATTGTCTTCCCAAAACCTTAGAATTTCTGGGATGTGAATCCAAAAATAGGTAGTTGACCCAAGCTTAATGTTGGAGTATGGTAATTCTGCTCAGAAGGCTAAGACAGGAGAACTCCATGTTCAACACCTGCCTAGGCTACAGACTGAGTTCAAAAAGAGCCCTGGCAACTTAGAAAAACTGTCTTAAAACACAAAGTCAGAAGTGTGGTGGTATTGTGTTCCCCCAAATGTTGTGCACCCTAATAAACTTATGTGGGGTCAGAGACAGAACAGGCACTAGGTACTTAGGATAGAAAATGGTGGCACTCACACCTTTAATCCTAGCACCCAAAGGTAGAAATCCCTCTGGATCTCTGTGAGTTCAAGGCCACAGTGGAAACGGCCAGGCATCGAGATACACACACGCCTTTAATCCCAGAAAGCGAGTGGTGGTAGAACGCAGAAAGGTATATAAGGTGCGAGGACCAGAAACTAGAAGCATTTGGCCTGGTTAAGCATTCAGGCTTTTGAGCAGCAATTCAGCTGAGACCCATTCTGGATGAGGACTCAGAGGCCTCCAGTCTGAGGAAACAAGACCAGCCGAGGATCCGGCAAGGTGGGGTAACTGTGGCTTGTTCTGTCTCTCTGACCATCCAGCATTTCACCCCAATAACTGGCCCCAGGTTTGATTTTATTAATAAGAACTTTTAAGATTCATGCTACACAGAAGAGGACCTGAGAACTCAGTAGTAGACTGACGGTTTGCCAGGCATGCTCACGTGAGGCCCTAGGTTTAATCCTCTGCATCACATTAAAAAAAAAAAATTAAAACCTTAGTTGATTTCATTATAACAACATATGTGTGGGCTGGAGATATGGCACACTTGTTGTTTTTGCAGAGAGGACCTGGGTTCAGTTCCCAGCACCCACATGTTGATTCGCAACTATCTGCAACTCCAGTTCCAGGAGATCTGACACCCTCTTCCGACCTGGCCGGGGGGGGGGGGGGGGGGGGGGGGGGTACCATGCATTGTGCCCAGCCTTGCTTTCTTATTTGAACTTGACAGTTTCAAGAAAAGTCATGTCTATACATAAGGATTAGTGCCTTGAATTTATAGTTTTACATATTCAGACTGAAACATTCTTAATCAAAATGGTTAGGTCTACCTTATCAATAAATGATACCCAAAGAACAAAATGGTACATTTCTAATAAATTCAAATAACTACATGGAATAGTAACATTAGATGCATACATTAATACTTTAGTATGTTCTTATTTGGTTAAGGAACCTACTTCACCATGATATGGATTTACCTTTAAAGTTTTTATATATTGTTGAAAGTAGATATTTTGTTAAGTTTTTTCCTTCTGATTTAAAAATTATGTATTATTTTGAGAATTTCAAATATGAGTACTTTTTTTAATTATTCCACCCTTCCCTATAACTCTTCCTGTGGTCCTCCTCACCTTCCTGCCCCCTTTCAAATTCATGGTATCTTTTAATCTAATTATTATTGTTATATACACACATATGTATTAATACAAAATTATGGAATGTGTCATGAATTTGTATCATCTTTGCACAGGAGGCCATGCTTATTGTTTTGGATATGTTTCAGTAGACTGCCAAATTGAACACCACTGGATCTTTTTCACTTGCTGGTGTATATGGTCTCTAAAAATATATTTATTTTATTTTGTGTGTATGAGTATTTTGTCTACAATGGATGCGCATGCCTGGTGCCTTCTAATCCCTTAGCAGAGGCTAAGGCAGGGGGAGCTTGAGCGTGAGGCTAGCCTCAGCTACGCAGGAAGACCATGTCTCAAAAACAAATAAAACCTATGTTTTTTATTTTAAAATTACCAAGTAATGCCAGGCAAGTTTGCACGCTCCTGTCATATCAGCACTAGAGAAGTTAAGGCAGGAGAGACAGAAGTTCAAAGTCATCCTCAACTGTGTAGCAAGTTCTGGACGCTGTCTCAAGCAAACCAAAGAGCATGACTGGGCTGTAGGTCTGAATAGCAAGTCTGTTTGCCTTGCATGCGTGAGGCCCAGGTGTGGTCAGGAAAAGGTTTAATGGAAAAACTGATAGACCCTGCCCCAGATTTCAATTCCCAATGTCAACAGGAACCACCTTTGTTGCCAGCGCGGGCTGCCCAATAAGCAGCTTTTACAGTCAGACGCCACAAACAAGTACTTTTCACAGACTACTGTTTTATATACTATTTTTTTTTTTTAATTTCACAACCGATGCCAAGGGAAGAAAAGAGTTCTCATTAAAAGTTTGAAAGTCTCTGGGCCAGTGCCATAGCTCAGTAGACAGAAGTGCTCAGCACCAAGCCTGCTGGCCTGAACTGGAACTGATGGACCCAAACGGTGGAAAGAGAAAAACCTGACTTCTGATCTCCATGTGTACACCTTGGCATGTGCACCCTTACACACACACACACACACACACACACACACACACACACACACACACACACACTTATACAATCAATCAGTCATCTTTACGAATAAAATTAAATCTTGGGGGATTTCTGTAGCCCCAGCAGTTAGGAAGCACAGGAAACCTAAAGTTTGAGGCCAGTGCTGGTGTGTGTGTGTGTGTGTGTGTGTGTGTGTGTGTGTGTGTGAAAAGACAACCTGTGGAATTGCTTTAGTTCTTTTTTTTTTTTTAGTTCCTGGGATCAGACTTGGTGGTAAGCAACTCTAACCACTGAGCCATCTCCTTGCTGCACAATCATTTTAAAACAACACACACACACACACACACACACACACACACACACACACACACACACACACACAGTTTGAGGACAGCCAGAAGACTGGGCTACAGAGTAAGACCTTGATGGGAAACAAAACAAGGAAGGAAGGAGGAAAGAAAAAAAGAAAATGTAAAAAACAATCATTTCCATATTATCCTTTGTGGTATTGTTTTAAATTAAATCCTGAGATAAGATACGTGTCTTCGGCCGGGCGTTGGTGGCGCACGCCTTTAATCCCAGCACTCGGGAGGCAGAGCCAGGCGGATCTCTGTGAGTTCGAGGCCAGCCTGGGCTACCAAGTGAGCTCCAGGAAAGGCGCAAAGCTACACAGAGAAACCCTGTCTCGGAAAACCAAAAAAAAAAAAAAAAAAAAAAAAGATACGTGTCTTCTTTCACTGTGCAAGGTGACCGATTAAAACAAAGCATAAGGGTGGTTCACTGGGGAGACTCATGACTCTGTCCAGATAATCAGGAACAGGGCGGAACTAAGGACAAGAGAAGTCCTTGGAAGCCGCCAGGGTCATGCTGGGTCTGAGTTTTTACTTCGCATCAAAGGAAAAGGTTTAAGCATAGATAGCTTCCTTTGTCTCCTAGTCTCCCTGTCTCTCCTCTCCCTCTGCCCACCCCTCCCTCTCTTAGCCCGAGCTGGCCTGGACTTGCTATCTAGCCTAGGCTTACCTTGAATTGTTGCTATCTATCATTAGCTTCCCACATGCCGAGATTACAGGCGGGCACCACCTATCAAACTGGGTTTATAAATGGACTCCTAACATCTGAGAATCATGTGCTTGCTAATCAGCAGATCCTCCCACACTTGAAAGAAAATGATCAAGATGGAGGAAGCACCTTTTTAAAATTTTTTTAAAGGAAATTCCACATCTATCCAATATTCATCCAGCCACTTGGAGAATTGGTTTAATTCTGAGATAAGAACTGAGAAAAATTTACCACCCTAACCCCACGTGCTTAGAAACCTAGCATCTGGTTGAGTCCAAGGCTACTGCTGAACTCCCTACAAAACACAGGACAATCCCACACCCCTAAAAGTTGCTCAGCCCAATACTAACAGTACCGTTTAAATAGTCCTGTACTAGAAAGTTATGTGTACATTTTATTTGCTTAAGAAAAAAATTGTGGGTAGAGTTTTTAGATGTGCTCTATAGTCTGGGCTGGCCTCAAACTTGGGGTGATCCTCCTGCCTCTGCCTCCTCAGTTCAGGGACTACCAGTGTGAGCCATCCACACCCCTCTAAGAATAAAGATATTTTTCTGATTCCAGTTCTGTGCTTCTGAACTTTTTCCCTTCATCCCTCCCTGCCTCTTACAATTCTCCTCCAATGATGGATTGGTCTTTGAACCTTGCTTTCCAGGTCACTCTGGATGCCATACGGAACCTCCTTCCCAACACAAATATGAAATAACCTCTTCCGAGCGGACTCTGCAAGACCAAGGCTACTCAGGCAATCGTTAGGCTCTCAGAGAAAGAGTCGTATGAAGTTTTATGGTCACGTAACAGAAGGGAGTCACTGAGGTGTTGACCAATAACTCAGTGTGACCCTCAGATAGTCAGAGCCTAGAAGCTTCTCCAGTCACGTCACATGTCCTCTTACAGCATTTGTGGCCTGGGGGTTGGTGGAAGCTAGAGAGAGGTCTGGGAAGCTTAGGGAATCATTCCAAGAATTTACCTGCTGGTCAAGATGTTAGGTAAGAGATAGAGGCTGAGAGTGAAGGGCTGTTTAGAAAGGACTAAAGATGGCCCCGGGTCATCTTGGGCCTGCTCTGGGTCTGCACTGTTTATCTTGCTCCAGTGTCCTCACCAGCCGTAGCCTGTGTGCAGGAACTTCACAGAGGACGGACCTTCATCGGGTGGGGGGGACTTCCGTTTACATTTCAGAAAGTGCAGCTGCTGACTGTGGGTGGAGCACAGGCCCAGAGTGCTTACCCAGGACGGGAACGGCAAAACTGGTGGGATTCCCAGCCCAGGGGAAAAAAACAAAAAAACAACAGTGGAAGTGGGAGAAGAATGGTAGGTTGGGACAAAATGCTAATAATACTTCCTGCAAATTCGAACTCCAAAGTTCGATTACTCTTTGTTAAATTTAAAGAGCTGGGGCATTGAGAACCTCTTCATAAACAAAGCAATCCCCCAGATACACAATGTCATCTTCAATTTTGCACATGGAGAAAACTGGCTTATTAATTAAGCCAGAATATATGTTAGAACAACTGTGGTTCCTATCTTATTTCTAAAGTTCCTGCTATTATTATTCTCTCTCCCATCCCCATCACTCCCACCTCCCCAGGAGACAAGATCTCAATATGTATCCCAGATCAGCCTCCTGAATGCTAGGATTGAATGCTAGGATTACAGGCATGTGCCACTACGCCTGGGTACTATTTTCCTTTACACACACAACCAATGTTTGTTTGTTTCAGATAGGATCTCACACGGCCCAGGCTGACCTCAAACTCTTGATCATCCTGACTCCACCTTCCCAAGTGCTGGGATTACAGGAGTGAACCCCCATGCTCTGAGAAAACCATATATTTTTAAGTATTTTGTCCTGGAAACCTCCTGTAAACATCTGTCAATCAAACATAATTGTCAGAACAGCTTCAAAATACCAGTCTTCCTGTCCTAGGATGTGATACTGTCTGGCTAAAACTGTGGCTGATAAACCTGCTGGGGCAATAGAAGTGCTGGGAATCAGGCTTTTCAAAGCTTTAGTGACACTTTGTATCTCTGTCAGATCACCTCTTTTTGTGTTAGTTTGCTTGTTTAGAGACAGGAACTCATGTAGCCTAGGCTAGCCTTAAACTCATTATATAGTCAAGGATGTCCTTGAACTCCTGATCCTTTCCTTTTAACCTACCAAGTCCTGGGACTTCAGGAGTGCATTAGCATGCCAGACTACCTTAAGCAAAATTTTAAGAAATTAATAAGAGCCAAGTCAGGGATCTAGTCTCAAAATAACTAAATAAAGTAAATAATTAAGTAAGGGCCAGTGAGATGGCTTAGCAGGAGGAAACATCTACCCACTTGAGTTCAGTCCCCAGGAGCAAAGAACTGACTACTGCAAGTAGTCCTCTGTTGGCACAAGTGCACTATGGCGCTCTCTCTCTCTCTCTCTCTCTCTCTCTCTCTCTCTCTCTCTCTCTCTCTCTCTCTCTCTCTCTCTGTCTCTCTCTCTCTGTCTCTCTCTCTCTGTCTCTCTCTCTCTCTCTCTCTCTTTTTCTCTCTCTCTCTCTCACACACACACATACAAATATAATAAAACATATGTACGTACTTAGAGTGCTCGAACTAATTTTAAAGAATGGAGACTCCCTTCTGGTAGAGATTTGGAAAGAAAGGAAAAAAGGGAGGAAGGAGACAAAACACGTTGGAACACTTCCAAGAGATATTTCATTAAACTAGTCAAACGGAATTAATGTCTCCACAAGGGATTTAGTCCACGGGCATCAGCACTCCGTTCTGAAGCTGGCGTGTGTCACTGGTTTGGGGTTTGGGAGGAAAGCCTTGAGCCCAGCAACTAACTCCTGCCTTTCCGTCATCCTCACTGCCAGATTACAGCAGAACTTGGTGGACTCCAGTTTCCCTCCATCATCACATTCCAGGCCTGAATTCTTTGGGAACACACCCATGAAAACTTGGGAAACACCCTCTACTTATCAGTAGAGTGGGTTTCTCCTAGCTTGAGCATTCTCGTCCATTCTGTGTTGACTTTACTAGCCAGCTATGGGAATGTGAAGTTCTCTTGACCTGGTTCCCACATTTGGGGACCCTCTGTGTTTAACGTAAGTCACTGACAACATAAATGACTCAACTGAAAATGACGTTTTATGTGTAATTGTATTGTTAAGTACCACTGTGCTGCTGTGTCCCAAACAAACATCTGTGCCCCCATTGGTCCGTGCTCTCTCCAGAGCTCAACTTTTAATAATAGCAGGATAGATGGCCTTTCCTCTCACACTTTATCAGTGCTGACCAGACAGAACACATTCATTTAGTTAGATGTCTCTGGAATCCTCACCTATGGGAACCTAGTGGTTTTCCACCATCTCCTTTCTGAACCGAGTGTGACCCAAAGACCCTTCCCAGCAGCACACACCCTAGCACTTCTCAGTGGTGTTCCTTCTAGGTCAGCCTCAGGATGTAAGAGCTGAGATTTATTGACCAAAAATCTTGCAGAAATTGAATGCTGGGTTTATCATCTCTTTCCCTGCTCACCTTTGCCCTAAGCAGCTGGAGAGTGTGCTGGATTTCCGCGTCCAGATTCCTCAGTTATTACAACACAACTCACAGCAGTGAGAGCTGTTATTTTCCATTTAACTTTGTTTTTTATTTAAGAATTTAGAAATAAGCACTAATGATCTTTATTAAATATGGAACTTTAAAATAGCAATTACTTTTTTTAAAAAAATCCCTTTTCATAGATAAACTTGGTTTAGATTTCTTAAGGTATCTGAATATTTATTTTCTTGAATTTCCACATGCAGTGAGTTTTCTCTTAGGAGCATGATTTTAGAAAATTATAGTCATCTTTGCCAATTTTATAAAATCACTAATATACTTGCATGAGAATGAGTTCTTCATGGGTGAGGTCACATTAAAGGAGTTTGGCGGTAGAGATGAGCAACATGTCTCTACTTACAGGAGATTAAGTCTGAGCTAGAGACATGGCCTTATATCTCTGAGTAAGAGTGCTTACTGCTCTTTCAGAAGACTAGGAGTTAGGATTCCACCTCCAACATAACCCACATCAGGAGGCTCACAGAGCCCTATAACTTCAGCTCCATTGGACCCAACACCCTCTTCTGAGCTGCAGCCCCATGTACAGTACTCCTTGCACGTAGGAAGCTGAGGCAGGAATGATCATGAGTTCAAGACCAGCCAGAGCTGTGATATAAAATCCGGTCTCCCCCTCCCCCCCCGCCCCCCGCCCCCCGCCCCCCGCCCCTCCAAAACAATAAACAAGCAAGCAAACTTTGGACTGAAACCAAGACAACATATTTGTTCTTAGAGAGAAAACTGTTGACCTTGGCAAAGGTGTCATCTCTGGGACCCTTGACCATCTTCTGCCATCAAATAGACTGCACTAAGAATTAAATGAGAAGAAAGGAACATGGATTCTATGTGTCCATCACTGGGGCAGCTTTGGAGACAGTTGTGAGTGGTCTACAACACTCACCTCAAACATCTTTTTGAATTATAAATATTTAAACTTCTAAAAAACAAATAAAATGAATGTTGCTATTTAGAGTTTCCTTTGTGACTCCTGATAGTGAGAGCTGCTAGAAGAGACCAAGTACACTGACAAGCTTAATCCACTTTCTTAGAAGCCTGTCATCCATTTGTAAAGAGATAAGAGTGAAGCACCAGGCATTGTTAGCTGAAATACTTCTTTTCATTTGCAAATTCCAATGGTTGCTTTTGCCTGTATCTCAAGTGGAATCCAGCAACTTTCTCCCCACAAACTAAGAGGAGGTCAAGAAAAGAAAACAAGGTGCACTTAGAGACAGACACAGTCCAGGATTTCATGTGGACGACACCCACTTAGAACATGTAAACAAATCTTGGGGTGGCCAGGAGGACAAGCCTGGATCTTTACACAGTGAAATTGGATGCTATCCCAGGTTTCACCGTGACACACTCATCCTGATCACCCAGAAACACACAAAAGTTACCTGTTAATTGGGTCCTCGTAGGGAATTGTTTACATATCTTCTAAGAACACTAAACATGCCTAAAACTAGAAGTGGCTTAGTGCATTACAGAAAGACTGTATTACCAGCAAGACTGTATAATATGTTATCTGTGCTTTGACATAGAATTACCATTGTTCCCCACAGGCTGCTGGCCCCAGCATTAAAAAATAGCAAGTGCTAGGTACAAAGGGAATGCCCAAGGCCCCAGCTGCTTGGGAAGCGGAGGCAGGAGGATCACCTGAATCCAATAGATTGTGACAGCCTGAACAACCTAAGAGGTTCCAGACCCTTAAAAAGGAAGAAGATAATAGGTAGACACCTCTTTTGTACACCATAGCCTGCCTTTTCTGGCTCTTCATCTTTTCCAATGTATTCTATTTCTCTGTACTTTAAGCAAATAAATTTAATTGATTTTTTTTTTTTTTGAAGCAGAGTCTCAGCTCAGGCTGGCCTTGAACTCAACATGTAGATGAAACTGACCTTGAAGTCCTGAAATTCTTCTAACTCCACTTCTCAAGTATTAGGGTTATCTTCATGTACCTCAATACTCCTGGCATACAGCAAGAGACGTTGAAAACAAATTACAAAATGCTCATTTACACCACAAGTCTAACTTCTATTATCTAAGAATTAACAGAATTAGTTCATGTGATGTGCTTACAGTAGGCTGAGCACCTGAGAGGCATGGTGTAAGTACAGCATCTCATAAGCCATGTTGCCAATACTGGTTCCAATCGGTATTAGTTGTCTGGCTTCCTTACTAGTTTGGACTTGGTCATCTTTCATGTCCTAATTTGGATATAATCCATGTGTTCTACCTGTTGGAAAATAGCAAAGCAGTTCTTAGTGTACTCATTAATAGATTGTAAGCAGGTATTTCTGATAGTGTAGTGGGACCTATGAAGGCACATACACCCTGGAACAACATTCTGAGATACTCTGATCAGATAGATGAAAGAGTGAATTCTTCCACATTTACCTGCTGTGTCGTTTGAAGGAATCTCCCCAGCTGTCTTAGTTAGGGTTACTATTGATGTGATGAAACACCATGACCAAAGCTACTTGGGGAAAAAAGGGTTTACTTAGCTTATGCTTCCACATCACTGTTCATCACTGAAGGAAGTCAGGACAGGAACTCAAGCAGGGCAGAAACCTGGAGGCAGAAGCTGATGTAGAGGACATGGATCAGTGCTGCTCAGTGGCTTGTTCTTCATGGCTTTCTTATAGCACCCACGATCACCAACCTAGTGGTGGTACCACTGGGGTACCGGTGGCCTTCCTCCACCATCCACTAATTAAAGAAATATACTACAGGCTTACCTTACGGAGGCATTTTCTCCATTGGGATTTCCTTCTATCAGATGACTCTAGCCTGTGTCATGTTGACAAAATAACTCCAGCCCTTCATAGCAAAGTCAGATAATCTAAAAATAATTAGCTTGGTGGTTATTAGAACCTAACAAAGTTGGCTGTGGTGACTCATGCCCATAATCAAACACTTGGGAGGCTGAGACAAAAGAATACTGAGAATTTGAGATCAGCCTGGCCAACATTGCAAGAACCTATCTCAAAACGAAAACAGAATCACATCGGATGTAAGTGAATTCATAAAATGCTGTAATTCCTAGACTCCTGGGCTAAACTTGGCTTAATATGTTATGTCTCGCCGGGCGGTGGTGGCGCACGCCTTTAATCCCAGCACTCGGGAGGCAGAGGCAGGCGGATCTCTGTGAGTTCGAGGCCAGCCTGGACTACCAAGTGAGTTCCAGGAAAGGCGCAAAGCTACACAGAGAAACCCTGTCTCGAAAAACCAAAAAAAAAAAAAAAAAAAAAAAAAAAAAAAAAAAATATGTTATGTCTCCATGAATTCCTTTTTAAGATGGCTTGTGTGACCCTTTTAGAATTGTGCTGTGTATGTACATTGAAGGTGGGTATAGTAGATGTATTTATTATTTATTTATCTAGACAGGTCCTCACATAGTTCAAGCTAGAGATGACTGAACTCCTAATACTCCAGCTGACACCTCCCAAGTGCTGAGACATAGGCATGCTCTACCATGTTGGGCTACATTGCTAGATTTGTCACATTGGTTTAGGAAAAGATAACAAATGGCCTGCTTGTTCAACCACACACTCAAGACCATAACTCCCTGCTTCACGGTTGGCTCTGGGCCCATGAATGGGTCCAATGGATTCACTAGTTGGGTGTTTGGGTTTAAGTCTACACTTCATTATGCAGGGGCTGTGCAGCATTAGCAAGTAAGACCTAAGAGTTTGAGTAGCACTGTTATTAAACAAACTTAATCTGATACATAAATAACATCATGAATATAAAAGTCAGCATGATGTGTGGTGATACATTGTGTACCCCAATAAACTTTGCCTGAAGATCAGAGAACAGAACAAACCACTAGATTAAACATAGAGGCCAGACAGTGGTGGCCCATACCTTTAATCATAGCACTCAGGAGGCAGAGATCTGTCTGGGTCTCTGTGAGTTCAAAGCCACCCTGGACTATATGAGATTGACTCAGTCTAGGAGAGAAAACAGAGCCAGGCAGTGGTGGCACACACCTTTAATCCTAGTACTGGGAAGCACACATGCCTTTAATCCCAGGAAGTGATGGCTGGGCAGAGAAAGGTATATAAGGCCGAGGAGGCAGAAACTAGAGGCTTTTTAGGCTGAGATAAGACGTGGCAGTGGCTTGTTCCTTTGTTTCTCTGATCTGCAGGCAAATTTTATTAGGGTACACAATATATCCCCACAATGATGACTTCACTGTGTCTGACACATAACAAGGTGTGAATAACCTTTCATTGTCATATATAACTGGCCTGCATGAAGTCAAGACAGCCAACAATTCAACATGGTACTCCAGGCCACACTCCAGCTGAGGATCTATTGCCAGTTGATGGCTTCTGGGTAAGGGAGAGTCATTTTTCTTCACGGGTATGGCCCACATAGGCTGAGTATACTCTGGTGGGTGGCTTCACACTCATATATATTTGGGTAGCACCAATTTTGGACCAAGCAGGAAATATACATGTACTTGTGTGAGTGACTGTGTTTGTGTGTGTATAAATGGATCATGAGGTTTAAAGAGGAACATGGGGTGGGAAATCTGGGAGGAGTATACACACAGGTGTTGTGTGTGTGTGTGTGTGTGTGTGTGTGTGTGTGTGAAATTCTCAAAGAATAAACTTTTTAAGGGCTGGACATATAGCTCAGTTGGTAGGGTCTTTGCCTAGCATACATGAAGCTGGGAGTTAGACCTCAGTGTTGCATAAAACCAGGCATGGTAGTGCACACCTGTAAAGACAGGAGGATTCAAACTTCAAGGTCATCCTTAGCTACATAGCAAGTTCAAGACCAGCCTAAGCTACTTGAATCCTATCTTAAGAAAAAGGAAAAAAAAAAACCTAACTAAAAACTGATACATATTTTAAAACAATAGCAGTCTCATAAATTTCATAAATAACAAGGCAGGATACAGAAAGTGGCATAAAAAGATACAAATAATATTATGATTCAAGAAAGATTCTAATACTAGGATCAGAATTCTAAGATTTCATAAAATGTGCTTATGGATCTTGGATTTTCTGTCTGAGGAACTGGAACTGGGTATGCACAGAGGAAGCCAAGAGCATTCTGGGTAGTTTTGAAATAAGAACTTATTTCAAAATAACTACATTGACTATGAGTGTGGACCTTTATATGTTGTTTTGAAACATGCCCTCATGTAGCCCAGGTTGGCCCAGAATTTACTGAGGATGGCCTTGTAGTCCTCCTGCTGAGGACTAGGATTCTGGGCACACGCCACCACAGCTTTGTGCATGCTCTGCAAGCACTCTGCTAAGTGAGTTACATCTCTAGTCACTAAGCAATTATTTTACGGATAGGATCTAGCTATGCACCCTTGTCTGGCTGGCCTTGAAATTGTGGCAATCCTCTTGGCTCAATGCTGAGATTACAGGGGTTGGCTACCATGTCCAGTTTTGACACCTTAATATCAAAAGCATTTTAAAACCAAGGGAGAGATGAGGAACAGTCTTGACCTTCTCTCGATCTTTTATCACTTGTAATGATTTTTATGTATATTTATAAAATCAAGGAAAATGCCAGAGACTTCAAGTTGTCCCTGTGGCTTATCTATGTCACTTTGGATCAGTGGGAAGACACTGAAATTAAAAGCAATTCATTTGGGGGCAGAGGAACTGACCCCAGATTATACCCGATTCAATATAACGTGAGGGAGCCACCCCGGCAGGCAGTGAACCTCCTTTTTAGTCCTTATTGTACCCTCAGACAAAGGGGCTCATGTAGCCAAAGCTGGCTTTAGGTTTACAGCAGTCCTACAGCCCTCGGTGTGTGCTACCTCTCCTGTCTCCCTTTCTTTCACAGTGACAGCAGAGATGATCCAAAGTCCAGCCCTGCTGTTCAAATAGTGTGCATTTTGAAGCCAGTATTGGACCAGAGTGACCCAGAGGGACACTAATCCTACCATTGATCCTTCCATCAGTTGTGACAGATACACACACACACACACACACACACACACACACACACACACACACACACACACACACGGGCAGAGGCATCTCCCACTCCATATCAATGACTTACATCTTTAAATGGGGTGGGCACTGACTGCCACTGTATGTTACCCAGACTACTCCCCTTCTTTTCCTCCAAAGGCAGGCTAGAGACATCTCTCCCTGACTAAGTAGCTTCTGTGTCCTGGAAAACATGGAGGTACTATGAGAACAAATAAAGACCCTATTTGTCTTTGTTTTGTTTTTCTTCTATTTCTATATTTACTTCCTTTCTTTTTCTTTTTCATTTTTTGTTTTTTGTTTTTGTTTTGTTGTTGTTGTTCCTGTTTTTGTTTTTTTGAGGCAGAGTCTCAATCTATATCCCAGACTGGCTTTGCATTCCAGGAAATCCTCCTGCCTCCGTTACCCTAGAATTAGAATCTTTAACCCTGTAGCATTCTGGTTCCTTTCCTGCCCTCACCCCACACACTCTCAAGGAATTCAAATGTAACATAGCTGGCAGCTTGAAGCAGCACAAAGCAAAATCCCAGAAGATGCCATGGCAACACATCAGACATTTAATGTCAGGTTCCCTTATGTTCACTGCATTGCAAAAGGCAAACACCAATTATGCAATTCTCGAGTGATATTTTACTTTGTAATTAAAAGCCAGGCTCTTCGCGCTTGGTATTTGGAGAGCCTATGTGCAAAGCGATCACTCCTCAGGAGGAAGACGGTATCCTTGCCCTTTGAGAGACCCCCTGACTTCCATGCTCTTACAGATGAGCCTTTTCTTCTTGGCATCCTGCACTTAGACCTGCTATCCAGGAATCACCGAACAGCACACAAGAGCAAACCCATTGTCCAGAATTTGGCAGAAATTTTGTTGGACAATTCTTTTGATAGGACAAATATCGCCCCGATTCATCTAATAATGTTCTCAGCGTTTAGTTTTTTACCCATCTTAAACTGACATTTTTTTGGGGGGACAATTCAAATATAATTTGATCAATAAAATACCACTTGACATGATGCTAAGGAATAAAAATATATTTGTAAAATTACCCAAAATGCATGTCACTGAGGGTCTCTTGATTCTTCTTCATTTGTATATGTCCTATAAATAGCAAAAGACATTTATTTAAATCTCGTCATTTGAAGTCCTTATTCAGTATATCCTGAATGCTAGCAGTGTGGGCTTACCTTACTCTGAAACAACATAGTTTTCTTATTGTATAAATAAGAGTGCCAGGTCGGTGATGCACCTTGAAAGCAAAGACAGGCAGATCTCTATAAGCTTAAAGTGATCATGGTTTACAAAGTCATATCCAGAAGAACCATGGATACACAGTGAAACACCGTCTAAACAAAACAAAACAAAAAGAGAGCTATACATGCTTATGTATTATCGTATAATTCATTTTTGGTTGGATGAATAACTGTTCTAGCTTACTAAGATCCAATAAACTAAGGTAAAAATAATAAATGTGGTTATTTTAACAAAAGATGTATTTTAATTACAATACCAATAAGACCTCAAATATATGAACGCACCACTTCAGAGAATCAATTTTTCTCTCAATAAGGGCTAATTCTTTTTGATAGTGAACAATATTAGCCAGAAATCATTCTCAATAAATTATACAATTTTCTACAAGCTTAAATAGGGCATACTACTCACAGTAAATTTCAATTTCAAACTGAATCAGGTTATTGGTTGTTGAAAATTTTAATATAGGCTGTTCTTAGGGCAAATTCCCCAGTAGAAGAGACTTGCCTGTTGGCAATGACCCCACACAACTGTGTGGCAATTCCTTGAACTTGTTAGAGTTTGAGGTTCCTCCCACCTTCTGAGAGTTAGACCACTGTCTTGGTCTTGCCAATTTCCAGACCAGGAGTTGTGAA
Source organism: Peromyscus maniculatus bairdii (assembly GCF_049852395.1). NCBI lineage: Eukaryota > Metazoa > Chordata > Mammalia > Rodentia > Cricetidae > Peromyscus > Peromyscus maniculatus. The sequence continues at coordinate 18,073,751 of NC_134867.1, forward strand.
ATATGGGGTTCTTTTTATGATGTACTTTACTGTCTTTTGGTCTTTGGAAATGCATCAGAGAAAGTGCTGACTCTGCATCTGAATCATGAGCAGAGTAGCACTGAAGAGAGGAAGGGGCGTGTCTGTCAGTCAATCTGTGAGCTCTCTTGTGATATGTCATGTTCATTGAGTCTGCTCAGAAATCTGTTCCGTTCTGTGCTTTGGCTTATTGAGACAGGATCTGTGTTGAGACACAGGGTCCAGCTGTGCAGCCAGGATGCCCTCTACCTCCCCGTCCTCTTCCTGCCTCAGCCTCCTAAACTCTAAGACCACAGTGGGTGCCACCACATCTGGATCAGCAACTTGTCTGTTATTTCAAGTCCATGAACTACTCTTTTATTGGGATGTGTACTGGCTGGTTTTGTGTGTCAACTTGACATAAGCTAGAGTCATGAGAGACAAAGGAGCCTCAGTTGAGGAAATGCCTCCATGAGATTCAGCTGTAAGGCATTTTCTCAATTAGTGATCAATGGTGGAGGGCCCAGCCCACGGTGGGTGGTGTCATCCCTAGGCTGGTGGTCCTGGGTTTCTATAAGAAAGCAGGCTGAACAAGCCATGGAAGCAAGCCTGTTAGCAGCACCCCTCCATAGCTTCTGCATCAGCGTCTGGCTCCAGGATCCTGCCCTGTTTATATTCCTGTCCTGACTTCCTCTAATAATGCATAGCAATATAGAAGTGTAAGCCAAATAAACCCTTTTCTCCCCAACTCTCTTTTTGGTCATGGTGTTTCATTGCAGCAATAGAAACCCTAACTCAGACAAGTTACTACCAGGGACTGGAGTATTGCTGTGATAGGCTTGCCCATGCTTTTGTTTGGAGGAATGTCGGCTTTGGGAGTTTGGATTGGAAAAGCAGTTGAATACTTTAAGTGCTGTTTAATGGACCATCCTAGTAGGAACATGCAAGACAGTGGTGCTGAGGGGACCTGGCTCAAGAGGTTTCAGGAGAGAAGAATATTTGTATGTGGTTTAGAGACAATTCTTGTGATATTTTAGCTAACAGTGTTACTGCTTTTTGCCCTTGTCCAAAAAAACAAAAACAAACAAACAAACAAACAAACACCCCAAAAAACCTGCTGGAGGCTAAATTGAAGAGTTTGGGGAAATTTTCCTTGGCAGAGAAAATTTCAAAACAGCCTAGTATAAACTCTGTTGTGTAGTTATTAGTGTTCACTCTTATGAAGATCTATAATGAAAAGGAACAAGCTGGGCAAGAAGAAATACAAAATGTACAGATTGGAGAGAAAAGGGGTGCCAGGAAATGGAATGGAGCTAAGTGCTGTGTTCAAGAAGATGAACAGATTAAGGAAATTCTGATATTGAATGGAATAAGGGCAGTGGTGAGCTCAAGGCAAGACCCCATGCACCTAAGCTTCCAACTTGGGAAGCGGAATTAAAGAAAAGCTTAGAGTCAAGTGTGGTGGTACACACCTTTAACCCCAGCACTTCAGAGGCAGAGATAGGTGGATCTCTAAATTCCTATCGAGCCCAGCCAGGTCTACAGATGAGTTCCAGGACAGCCAAGTCTAGGCAGTTAGGGAAACCATTGAAAACAGAAAGCTGATGAAAATGTAATTGAACAAGGGGGCCATGTTTGAATCCTAGCAAACAACAGAACTTGGAAGCTTTGGCCGCATGGTTCTGGCTTTAGAGTCAAGGATAGGAAAAAAAGAGTTATAGAGTCTCCCTCTCTTACTGAGGAAAGCCACTGAGGCTAGGCATGTGTCAGGAGTGTCTCTGAATACATACCTAGAGAGGCCATTGTGTGAAGCTGTGAAGATGAAGCCTGGAATACCTTGGAGACCCCAGATACATGCTAAGGAAAGTTGCTAACAGGGAGTGGAACTAGCCCAGGAGAAAGAAGTATGTTGCAGTTAACAAAGCAGGAGAAAAAACTTGGAGATCTGAAGAGCATTTTGATATCAGACATGGAGATGCAGAGTTTGGAGTTTGTCTTAGTTGGGGTTTCTATTGCTGTGAAGAGATATCATGACCACAGCAACCCTCATAAAGGAAAACATTTAGTTGGGGTTGCCTTACAGTTTCAGAGGTTACTTCATTACCATCATGATGGGAAGCATGGCACTGTGCAGGCAGACATGGTGCTGGAAAAGGAGATGAGGGTTCTATATCTTGATCCATAGGTAGCAGAAGGAGACTGTGTCCCATACTAGCCAAAGCTTGATCATATGAGAACTCAACGCCTGTCTCCACAGTGACACACGTCCTCCAACAAGGCCACACCTACCTCAACAAGGCCACTCCTCTTAATAGTGCTGCTAGTGGCCATGTCAGAGGAGCAGCAGGTGGCAATTGAAGTTCAAGGTGTGTCAGCCCACAAGGAGGAAACTCTCTGATGGGTCAACCTTGGTTAGGCAAAGCCAGGAGACATGCCTGGAATGTCTTTTGCTTCTGCTGTGCCTTTACATGTTTGTTGTGACTATCTTTCTCTGGTATCTGGCATGGTGTGAATGGGTGTGGGAAGATCCCCACTGCCTGTGATGTAGTCTGTTTATCTCATGGAAACATCCCATTCTATTGGGCATTTTTATCTGTGGATTGTCATAAAGATGATTCCTCCTGAAATTGTACTGTGTAATTAATCATATTAATGATTATGGTGATATTTTATTTGTATTAAAATGTTATTTGTATGTTAATAAATAAAGTTGCCCGGGGGTCAGAGTTATTAGCAAGCCATAGGAAAGCAGGGCGGTGGTGGCATATGCTTGTAATCCCAGCACTTGGTAGGCAGAGCTAGGTAAATCTCTGTGTGTTCAGGGAGACAGCCAGCATTGGATACACACGCCTTTAATCTCAATACCAATCATAGAAGACCTGGAGGTCTATACAGACAGGCCATGATGAGGTGGTCATGCGGTTGGGTTTACAGCCAATGAGAAGGCAGAACAGAAACTCGATATAAAGACTTTAACACAGGAAGTAGCTCTGGTTTAGAGAGGTAGGACCACTGCAGGAGGAAGGGTAAGGTTTTAGCTCTTAGCTCTGACCTCTTGGCTTTCTTCTTTGCATTGGTTCTGTTTCTTATTTAATAAGATGGTTGGTTACATCTACAAATGATAGCTTATACAGAGTTTTATGAATAAAAGTAAATGCAAGGAAATGTTACACAGTTAAGACATGTGAGTTTTACAGCTAAGGCCTACAAGTTTTACCTAAAGAGCTATATTAGGTCACAGTTCAAGTTAATGATAAGGAAAACAGTTTAGTCCCAGGAGCTAGACTGGCTCAAATTTCTTCAATCTTAATGTTGAGAGATGCAGTCACAAGTTTTGGCATGCATCATTAGCTGAAACAAAGCTTAAAAAAAACTTCAAGTTAGACAAGATGCTTTGATAACAGTTTTAAGATGAATAACCCGAGAAAACAATCTAAAGTTCACAGGACACATAGCTGAGTAATAGATTCTTTAGGCCAGGGTAGAAAATATAAAGCACCCCAATTGTTGCTAGCTGACATACGTTCCTTGCTAGGTCTGGTTGATGATCAAAGGTGATAATTAATTCCTTGTACCTATTCCTGACCTCAATTTTCTGATATAAGAAACTATTGATAAATGTGTGTGTTCCCTGATGATTCAAAGTTCAGCTGACTGACTGCTTTTTATGTATAAAAGTTTAGGTTTGTGACTCCATTAAAATTCCTTATAAGATTACCTTTCAAGATAGATAATAAAGTGATTGATTCTTTGTAACTGCAATGTGCAGCCTGTCAACAAAAGGGTTGGCTGAGAAGAAAATGCTCCTTGCTTGCTCATGTTCTATTAATCTATAACAAGTTGCTTAGATGTAATGTATGTGGGTTATCGGGGTGACTCTATTTTTAATCATGTAAGGGAGACAAAAAACATGTTTTTACCTATATTCATTATAATCACTCACTTGGAAAATGGAATATAACTACATTGTGACTCCTGTATTGCCTGAAAGATTTTTTGGGGGTATATAAGCAGTAGAGGGAGAAAGAAGGATAGGCTAATAAAGAAGGAAACCATCAAGAGAGCATGTGATGCCTTTTTCCATAACCCCCTCAGACAGAGAAGTCTTAGTATATGCTGATGCCGGGATTTGCTTTGAGCCCTGTGCTACCTGGAGGCTGACCCCCCAGCCAGCAATATAGTGCCACTCCTTATGGGCCAAGCATTCAAACACATGAGTCTATGGGGGCCATACCTATTCAAACCGCCACATTCCACTCCCTGGCCCACATTGGCTTATGGGTATAACCTAACGCAAAAATGCATTTAGTCCAACTTCAAAAGTCCCCATAGTCTATCACAGTCTCAACAATGTTTAAAAGTACAAGTGGGAAAAAAGGGAGCATAGTGAGGAAAATACTGGACTAAAGCAAGACCAAAAACCAACCAGGCAAACTCCAAGCTCTGCATTTCCATGTCTGATGTCAAAGTGTCCTTCAGATCTCCAACTCCTTTTATCTTTGTTGACTGCAACACACTTCTTTCTCTTGGGCTTGTTCTACTCCCTGTTAGCAGCTCTCCTTGTCAGGTATCCCATGGCTCTGGCATCTTCAACATCTTGGGGTCTCTGAGGCAATCCAGGCTTCACCTTCACAACTTCACACAATGGCTTCTTTAGGCCTTTATTCATGTCTGGCCTCAGTGGATATCCTTAGAATGGAGGGAGATTCCATAATCCCTTTCTTCTATCCCTGAGCCAGGCCCCCAAGTTCAAATCACCTTCATCACCACTGTCTTCCATATTCTTAGTAGGATGGCCCATTAAGGCCCACTTAAAGCATTCAATTGCTTTTCTTCTCCAAACTCCCAAAGTCCACATTCCTCCAAACAAAATCATGGTCAGATCTACTATAGCAATACCCCATTCTGTCTTAGTTAGGGTTTCTATTGCTGTTAAGAGATCCCATGACCACAGTAATTCTTATAAATAAAAATATTTAATTGAGACTGGCTTACAGTTTCAGAGGTTTGGTCCATTATCATCATGGTAGCATGCAGGCAGACATCTGTCTTAGTTAGGGTTTCAGTTGCTGTGAAGAGACACCAGGCCCACAGCAACTCTTCTAACCAAAAACATTGAATTGGGGCTGGCTTATTGAAACCACCACAGAGTTTACCTAGCTGGTTTTCAGCCTTGCTTTGGTTCAGCATTTCCTCACTATGCTCCCTTTCCTCCCATTTGGAACAGTAATGTATATCCTATGCCATTATGTGCTGGAAGTATTCGATCTCCTTTTTCATTTTGATTTTATAGGAGATTACAGTTAAGAGAGTGCATGAGTCTCAGAAGAGACTTTGAACTTTGGACTTTTAAACAATGTTGAGACTGTTGTAGACTAAGGGAACTTTTTCAATTGGACTGAGTGAATTTCTGCATTCTGTTATGGATATAAGTCATTGGGGGCCAGGGAGTGGAATGTGGTGGTTTGAATAGGAAGGGCCCCCATAGACTGATGTGTTTGAATGCTTAGCCCACAAGAAGTGGCACTATTAGGAGGTGTGGCTTTGTTGGAGGAGGCGTGTCACTAGGAAGTGGGCTTTGATGTCTAATAAGCTCAAGTTGCACACTATGTGGCATTCTCTCTCTGCTGTCTGCAGATCCAGACTTAGAATTCTGAGATCTTTCTCCAGCATCATGTCAGCCTTCCCACCATGACGATAATGGACTCAACCTCTGTACTCTAAGCCAGTCCCAATTAAATGTTTTCCTTTATAAGGGTTACTGTGGTCATGGGGTCTCTTCCCAGCAATAGAAACCCTAACTAAGATACCCTCTAAAACTATAAGCAAGCCCCTAATTGAATGCTTTCTTTTATAAGAGTTGCCTTGGTCATCGTGTCCCTTCACAGCAATAGAACAATAGCTAAATTAATAGCCCTGGACTTTCCAGCCTTCAAAATCACAGAGCTAATACATCTCTGTTCTTTATAAATTACCTGGCCCCAAGTATTTTTGTTACATCAATAGAAAGCAGATTAGGACATCATATGTTAGGATTTAGGATTAAAATCTCAACATAAGAATTTTTGAGGACATAGACGTTCACATTAAAGTAACATTGTAGGGCTGACAAACGCCATCCTTTCTAGATCAGCTCTGGACCACTTTCTCAGTCCAGAGCCTGCAAACCTTTTCATTCCTTGCTTTCATTTTTTTCATCTTGTTTGCTTGTTTTGTTTTCTGAGAGAATGTTGTAATGTAGCTGTCGTAGTTTGGGTTACTATTGCGATAATGAAACACCATGACCAAAAGCAAGCTGGGGAGGAAATGGTATATACAGCTTATGTTCCCACATCACAATTCAGTATCAAAGGAAGTCAGGACAGGAGCTCAAATGGAGCAAGAACCTGGAGGCAGGAGCTAACACAGAAACTATGGAGGAGGGCTGCTTACTGACTTGCTTGTCATGACTTACTCAGTCGGCTTCCTTATAGAACCCCGTACTCCCAGCCCAGGGGTGGCACCACCCACAATGGGCTGGACTTTCCCACATCAATCACTAATTAAGAAAATGACTAACAGGCTTGCTTACAAACCAGCCTTACCAAGGCATTTTCTTTATTGAGGTTCTCTCATCTCAGACGACTTTACCTTATGTCAAGTTGACATAAAACTACACAGGGCAGTAGCCAAGGCTAACCTAGACTTGTGATCTTCCTGCATCTCTCTCTTAAGTTCTAGGATCTTAAACACGCACCAGCACTCCTGGCTCTGTGTCCATTCCTAACTCATAGAAAGATGGAAGCAGCGACATTACCCTGCCAACAAGCAAGTATTGGCCACAATTCCATCTTCTTCATCTTTCACTGTTTTCATGGAAGCAACTCCAAAGAGCATCTGGAAACCTTCTTTCTATAAAGGAAAATTTTCCTGAAAGTTGAGGGCCCTGCCCACACGCTTCCTACACAGACAAAACCAACATCTAAATTTCCTCCCTCGGGAAAACACCGTAGCTTGAAAACTCATTTTATTAAGGATGTCACAAAACCGTATTGCAATTTATTAAAATAATATTCATTAGTTACACATATAGTTGGTGGAATTCTCATTTCACCTAGGTGTGTGTGTGTGTGTGTGTGTGTGTGTGTGTGTGTGTGTGTATGCATATGTACATTTGAAGGCCAGAGATGTCTTCTTCAATCACACCCTATCTTGGCTTGTTTGTTTAGTTGGTTTTTCTTTTTTTTTTTTTTTTGAGACAGGATCTCTCATGGTTCTTTAACTTTGCCAATTCTGGTAGATTGGCTGGCTAACAAGTCTCAGAGATCCTCCTGTCTCCATCTTCTCAGGGCCAGGATTACAGATGCATGCTGTCACAGCCTACATCTTCACTTGGGTGCTAAGGATTAACTCAAGTCTTTATGCTTACACAGAAGAGTCAGGTAAGTTCTCCGCCTCCTCTTAGTTTTGAGGGGGAATTTGTAGGATGGAAATGTTTATCTTTGGTCAACATCACTACATATCTTCCTGACATCCTTTTTTTCCCATTTTTTTCTCTTTTCATTTATTTTATTTTAAAGGGAAATTTTAAAGATAGTTGCTTCTATAGAATCAAAAAGTGAGAAGAGGTCTTTTAGCAATTAACCAATGTAAATCTTCATTTTGCAGATAAAGAAACTATACCTAAAGAGCTACTGACTCAGTCTTAATCTTAACACTGGAGATAGCTGATCAGACAGAAGATCCTGTGTTGTGTAGCTGTTTTCTTCCAGATAAAACCCATCTATCTTGGAGGAAAGCTCATTAAGACTAAGATTTTAAAAAGGAAGTAAATTATTCTATCCTGCAGGGAAGCTCATTAAAACTCAGAAAGTAACAAGTCAGTAGATTCAGGAAGTCCCTGAAACAGAATAGATTCAGGAAGCCCCACCCCAGGTGGTTTGAATGAGAATGACCCCCACTGACTCACACATTTGAATGTTTCATCTCCAGTTTTAGAAGGATTGGGGGTATGGTCTTGTTGGAGGAAGTTTGTCACTTGGGATGGGCTTGGAGATTTCAAAAAACTCATGCCATTCTCAAGGTTCACTCTCTATCTCCTACTTGTAAATCAGGATCAAGATGTGAGCTTTCAGCTAGGGCCACTGCTATGTCTTTGCTCCATCATTACAAATTCTAACCCTCTGAAACCATAAGCACCAAATTAAATTTTTTCTTTCCTAAGTTGCCTTGGCCATGGCTTCTTATCACAGCAATATAAAATTAAGACAGCCTCTCTTGCCTCCATGCATATATAAGCCACAAGGACCATTGAGAGACACTTTAAGTCAGGCTGAGCTGCCTGCAAGGAGCAGAGACCAGCTGAGCTACTTGGAAATGACACCCTCCAACCTGCTGAACTATCTGTGGATTGTATAGTGTGCTTCAGGTTCCCAAATTTTGTGATCTTTCACTGATGCTGCTTTGGGCTTTGGTGACCTGCTGTCTTTCAGTCATCTCTGTTTCTCTAAGTGAACCCTCACCCACATTTCTGTAAGTAAACTCAAGAAAACTCATTGGTTCACCAAATTGGACCTTGATGGTATTGTACCTTGGTCTGTTCTCAGTTCCCTACCAGGTAAGTAGACATTTCCTTGTGTATTCCCCAAAAGTAGGGTTATACAACACTGTGTGTGTGTGTGTGTGTGTGCGTGTGCGTGTGCGTGTGTCTTCAGAGCATTTAAAGTTAGGATCTATGTGGCTCCATTAATAGAGGGTTTTCCTGGTATACACAGAGCCCTGGGTTTCCTTCTGAGCATCAGTTTCTATAATCCATCTTGGCACGGTGGAATACACCTATAATTCCCCTACTTAAGAGATAGAGACAGGGGGATGAGAACATTCAAGATCATCTTAAAGTACATGGTGGGTTCGAGGCCATCCCTGGCTATACGAAATCCTACCTGAGGAAAAAGTCATGGTCCAGGCTGGGACTGTAGTTCATTGCTAGAAGGCATGCTAGCCATGTCTGAGGCCTTGAGTTTGATCCTCAGCATGCCCCCAATTGAAGTAAATATTAAATTATGACCTAATTTATGAGAAAGAAACCTATAGGAAAGAAACCAACTTGGGGAAGATTGGTGACTCACACCTGTAATCATAGCAAAAGCAAGATCACAAGTGTCAGGCTAGCCTCGACGACTTAGGGATGGCATATCTGGATAGGGTAGGTTGGAAATGTAGCTCACTTGTGTGAGTGCTTGCCTTGACCACACAGGAAATTCAAGGCCAGCCTGGAATACATGAGATCCTGTCTCAAAAATAAAATAAACTATCATGTGTGAAAATATGTAACATTGTAGTTTAAGTGCCTTACTTTTAACTTTAAAAAGACAAGTGTGGGGGGTAGGGGAGGGACACCCCTGCATATTTGTACTTAAAAAACATCCAGTTCATTGTTTTTTAATCGGTTTACTTTGGTATTCAGATCTCAGGTCTGTAAATCGTGCCCTTCTGCTTGCCAAGCTTGTTACCCACACTAGGTCTGACTCAGGCTGCTGGGCTAAATGTTCTTTGTTGTGGCTAGTACAAACCAGACAGATAACCATTTTCCAGGCAGTCTTGGTCCTCCTTACTGATGGAGTGAATGAGCACCAGTAGCAGTTGAATAAAAATAATCATGTCATCATATGATCTCGAGCATGTGATTAACTTGGCAACAAAAAAGTAGTTGGCATCACATTCCGTGATGTGTTTGTCTTGAAAAGATAAATTAGGTTCTAGTTATCTTTCATTTATGCTCTTAGCTACTGGGATTCATTTTAGAAGTGGTAAATACTGGCCCAAAGCAAAATAGAAACTTAAGAGAGAATGCTGAAAGTTAGAAGAACAAACATGTCTCCTATATAATAAAAAATTCAGATGAACTCAAAGGTGAAATCCCTTTTTGGTTCAAATTTAACAGTTAATTGTTGTTCTAAAAAAACTATGTTTAGTCGATTTTTCTACTTCAAGTTTTGTTGTTAAAAAATACAAAACAAATCTGCTTTATCTGTTTTTGTTTTTGTTTTTTTGGAAACAGGGTCTCACTCACCATGTAGCTCTGGCTGGTCTGGAACTTACTGTGTAGATGATGCCGATCCTGAGCATATAGACATCTGCTGTGGTAAAGATGCACACCATGCATTACACCCATTCTTTCCACCCACCCTCTTTTTTCTTCTTCAAGACAAGGTCCAGGGTCTCAGTACCTTGCTATGTAAGCAGGCAGACTTCATGGGTAGCCCAAGTGTATCCTGCTTCTGCCTCAACCTCCAGAATCCTACACTTATGGTCATGTGCCACCACAATCAACTAATTTTTTTTATCATCAAAAATGCTGGTGATAATAATTAAAGGGACATGCGGATCTGATCAAAGCATATCCTGAGGAAAGGCAACTGACTGTTTTGTGCCTCTTCTGTGTCTGAGGTAAGTGTTCTGGTTTCTAACTGTAGCCGTTCATGAACTCCTGAGTAAAGTCTGCTGATTTCTGTGATGAGTCTTTCACCTCCTAATGAAGAAATCCAACAAAGCAAGTGATGGGGCACTTACAACTTCACTTTACGACCCTAGCTAAGTAGAGGCTTCAAAATCTGAAACCAAGATCAGACACACATAAAAATAGGTTCCATCTTCACTCATCCATGTTCTTTCTTCTATGCTCGATATCCACATGATCCAGGTCATTTGCATCAAGGTTAGAATAGAACATTCTCTTGAAGTTCTAAATGTTTCCTTATCTTTTTTTTTTTTTTTTTCAGTGTTAGTAGATTAAGGAGCAGCTGTGGGTTTGTTTTTCTACCTAAGAAATAATCTATTATGTAGTTTGACAACTAGGAAAGTCAAAGAAGGACTGAAGGAAAAAGTATTTGAAAAAGACAACTCTGCCAGGTGGTAGTGGCGCACGCCTTTAATCCCAGCGCTTGGGAGGCAGAGGCAGGCAGATCTTCGTGAGTTCGAGGCCAGCCTGGTCTACAGAGTGAGATCCAGAAAAGGTGCAAAGCTACACAGAGAAACCCTGTCTCAAAAACAAACAAACAAAAACAAAAAAACAAAATCAAACAAAAAAAGAAAGAAAAAGAAAGGGACAACTCTATTTCACCATGTAAACATCAGCAATGGTGTAATTTTTATTGTGATAGAAATTATGTAAATACAATCTGTGTGTGTGTGTGTGTGTGTGTGTGTGTGTGTGTGTGTGTGTGTGTGTAATCTGGTATTTGATGAGTTTTCCCCAAAGGAAATTTTTTGTTTCTTTTTTTATTCAAAAGTTTTTTTTTTTCATTTTACATTGCCCCTCCCTCCCCTCCTCTTGCTCACCCCCTATTTTCTCTCCCATCCTGCCCCCCATCTACTCCTCAGAGAAGATAAGGCCTCCCTTGGGGAGTCAAAAGAGTCTGGCATATCAAGTTGAGGCAGGACCAAGCCCCTCCTCCCTGTATGGAGGCTGAGCAAGGTATCCCTCCACAGGGAATGGGCTCCAATGAGCCAGTTCACGCACTAGGGATAAATCCTGGTCCCACTGCCAGTGGCCCCACATACTGCCCAAGCCACACAACTGTCACCCACATTCATAGAGTCTAGTTAGGTCCCATGCAGGTTCCCCAGCTGTCAGTCCAGAGTCAGTGAGCTCCAACTAGCTCGGGTCTGTCTCTGTGGATTTCCTCATCAGGATCTTGATCCCTTTGCTAATATAATGCCTCCTCCTCCCCTGAGGAAATTTTAAAGAAAATTATATTACTCAAATCTGAAGAGATTGCTCAGTGGATAAGAGCACTGGCTGCTCTTGCAGAAAACCCAGGTTCAGTTCACAGCATCGCCATGGCCACTGACAACCATTTGTAACTCTAACTCTGGGGGACCTAACAGCCTTTTCTGGCCTCTACAGATACCAGACATGTAAGTGTTACACAGACATAATTGCAAACAAAATACCCATACATATGAAATAAAATAAATTATTTTCTAACGTGGTTTAAAGATATTTTAAGAAAAGAAAATTCAGCCAAGAGTGGTAGTGCACACCTTTAATCCCAGCACTCAGGAGGCAGATCTTGTGAATTCAAGGGCAGATTGATCTGTAGTGAATTCTAGGACATCCAGGACTCATACTGAGACCCTATCTCAACAACAGCTAAGAATAATAATAACAACAACAAGATAAGGAGGAGGAGGAAGAGGAGGAAGGAAGGAGAGAAGGAAGGAAGGAAGGAAGGAAGGAAGGAAGGAAGGAAGGAAGGAAGGAAGGAAGAAAGGCAAGCAAATTCTATTACTCTAAATAGAAAGTAACCAGCCCTGGGGTGCCACACCTCTAATCCCAGCACTAGGGAGATAGAGGCAGGAGGGTGAACAGTTCGAGGTCATGCTCTGTAGATGTAACCAATCGTCTTATTAAAATAAGAAACACAGAGCCAATGTAAAAGAGAAAGCCGAGAGGTCAGAGCTCAGAGATAAAATCTTACCTCCTGCAGTGCTCCTAGCTTCCCCGAGAGAGAGCTACTTCCTGTTTGTCTGTGTTTAAATAGTCTTTCTGTTCTGCCTTCTCATTGGTTGTAAACCCAACCACATGACTGCCTCATCACTGCCTGTAAGTACCGCCCTCCAGGTCTTAAAGGCGTATGTCTCCAATACTGGCTGTATCCCTGAACACACAGAAATCTACCTAGCTCTTCTAACCACCACGCTCTTACTATGGCTCTAATAGCTCTGACCCCAGGGCAACTTTATTAACATAAAATTAAAATTACATTTCAGTACAAATAAAATATCACCATAATGCTCAGCTGCATATGAAGTTCTAGGCCAGCTTAGGTGACTAAAGACCCTGTCCCAACAAACAAACCAAGCCACATAATGATCTGGGCTTGGTGACACATGCCTGTAATCTCAACACTAAGAAGTTAGAGACAGAATCAGGAGTTCAAAACCAGTTTCATCTCTTTTTGTGAGTTCAAGACTAATCTAGACTATGTAAGAGCCTGTCTCAAAAGACCAAAGCAAAATGTAAAGGAATAAAAGCATGATAAATTAGCTTCCTCTATTCTTCTGACAATTGTAGAGGAAGAACTTTTATGAGACTCCCTAGTGGACTAGCCATGAATGCTTTTTCTTTTCTTTTTCCCCACTGCAGACAAGTCTCACTGTGTAGCCATGTCTGGCTTTGAGTTCCCTATGCAGACCAGGCCAGCCTTGAATTCTGCCTGCCTCTCCCTCCTGAGTGTTAGGACTAATGGCCTGTACCACTGCTCCCAGTCCAGAATGAAATGTTTCTTTAAAAATAGATCTTTATAGTAAACGTCCTGTTGTTTCATTGCTGCTGATTTCATAGGCTACTTTGACAGTGAGGAAACCATACAAGAATCTGCCCAAAGACGCTCTGGCTCAAGACAGTCTCAGAGGGCAGTTGCCTGGTCTCCAGCAGCTGCAATCCAGAGTGCCACATCCTACAGGGCCAGCAATGTGTTCTCAGGACCCCTCTTGCCCTTGGCTGTGGAATGGGAAGGTCTCAAAACTCCTGTCGTCTACTTGGCAAGGCTTATCTCAGTGTCAATAAAGAGCAGGACCTGACCAGTCCAGATTTCAGTCCTCTTCAAAGTCAAAGGTGATTCAACATCACTTACAAACCCAGTGAAAATTCTTACAACAGAAATGTCATAGCTTTCTTGATGCCTTGGAGAAGGTTCCTGTTTTCCAAAATATCATTTCCCCCTGTGTGGTAAAATAATACCTCCTGTGCTTAGTTACAAAGAAATATTATTTGAGACAGATTCAAACATTATTTTTGCTACTTATATTTATGACTTTCCACTGGGCCAACTTTACGGCACATCTGTGCCAAGAACACCACCATGTGATGTCTGGGGAAGTACTTTAGGTGTCTTTTGTGTCTTTCCCTGGGACTTCACTTAATCTGGTGTTCTGCCTCTGTGTTTCCAAGACTCATCTCTGCTTCCTGTCCATGATACCACCTGTCACATCAAACCTCATTTGATAGCTACAGTCATGTGCTGCATGGCCTTTTGGTCCATGATGAGCTGCATAAGTGAGGGTGGTACTATAAAATTACAGTGCCTAACGATAGCAGAAGTGCCTTAGCTTATGTCAGTGCCCTATGATAGTCGCATGGTCGCGAAATCCCCCAGAGATACAGTTCTCAGAACGTACCTCTATCATTGAAGAATGCACGACTGTATTTGTTTATAATAGGATGATGACTCCATAAGACAGAAGCAGTCCCATTCAACCTTTGTACAATTGCAGCACGTTAGGAAAGATGCAAAGAGCTAGACCAAATTATAGTTGTCTTTTTTACTTCAAGAATCAGGGCTAGCCTAGTGGTGGTGTCACATACTTTTAATCTCAGTGCTTCTTGGGAGGCAGAGCCAGGCAGATCTCTGTGAGTTTGAGGCCAATCTGGTCTACAGAGCAAGTTCCAGGACAGCCAGGGCTACACAGAGAAACCCTGTCTGGAGAAGGAAAAAAAAAAAAAAAAAAAAAGAATCAGCGTTTAGGGTCTTGTTAGCAATGGCCTCCGTCCAATTTCTCAAGCTTACTTCACACGGAAGCATCCACAATCCGTTGGAGAAGGAGGAAGGGTCGCTGTGCCTCAGTGTCCCCAGAAAAATGCCCATTGGTTTCTCCCAAGTACACGTGAGCTCTTCTCTCTGGAGAGAGACCAGATCTCCCCTCCTGCATACAGGTAAACATCTCCCAAGAAACAAACGCTGTGAAGGAAGAGGGCAGATGCCTCGTTGAATGGGGAAAGGGCTGCTGTTACCAAGGGGACAGATGCTGAAAAGGAGGAAGCAAGCTGGGAGGTATTGCATCACACACACACACACACACACACACACACACACACACACACACACACACACGCCTTTAATCCTATCACTCTCTGGATCCCTGTGAGTTCAAAGCCACACTGGGAACAGAGCCAGCAGTGGTGGCTCACACCTTTAATCGCAGCACTAGGAAGGAAGGAAGATGGCAGGGCACAGAAAGGTAGATAAGGTGTGAGGCAACAGGAAGTCTCTCTCTTCAGGCTAAGGATTTCATAGAGGTAAGAACATGGCTGACTTGTTCTGTTTCTCTGATCTTTCAGCTTTCACCCCAATATCTGGCTCTGGGTTTTTTATTAATAAGACCATTTAGCAATTCATGTTGTTTTTTTTTAATCACCTGAATTTCTCCCCAATTTCCCATTTCAATAAAGTGAACACAGTTATGGTTTTTGACATTACCAAACTAAGAGCATTAGGTGTAGGTGGGAAAGAGGGAAGGAACTCCGTTTCTTTGACAAAGTGATTTCTCTGAGGAAAAGCTGCTAAGGATATGCCACTTTGATTTTAGTCTAATTGCATTATATTTAATTAGCACTGAAGCAAAAAGTTGGGCTTCAATCGCCACTGGAAACAGACATGAGGACTGGTCAGGAAAGCCAACTTTTGACCTGCTCACAAGAGCCAGTCAGTTTGTCAAGGAATTTGATACATCAATTGTTAAGCAAAGTATTATGAAAAATCAAAACTATATAACCTTAAAATTAAATAAATCACTTAAAATGAAGGTATAATAGGCATAACTTCCTAATTGTTTGATTATATTTTATGATTTTATTTTATTTTAGTTTAGTTTTGGTTTTTTGAGACAGGGTTTCTCTGTGTTGCTTTGCGCCTTTCCTGGAACTCACTTGGTAGACCAGGCTAGCCTCGAACTCACAGAGATCCGCCTGGCTCTGCCTCCCGAGTGCTGGGATTAAAGGCGTGCACCACCACTGCCCAGCTTGTGTTTTATTTGTGATTTTATTTTTTAATCATTTTCTTGTGTGTACAGGGTACAGGGTACATGGAGAGGTCAGAGGATGACTTGTCGGGGGCAGTTCTCTCCTTCTACCATGTAGATCCCAGGGATCAAGCTCAGATTGTCAGGTTTGGTCCTAAGTGCCTTTACCTGCTGAGTCAGCTCCATAGCCCTACATCTTACTATTACATATAATATGGAAGTTATTTACTTCTATGTAGCTGGAGTTTTTTTGTAGCTGGAATTTTGTCTCCAGGTCCCGCCAAGCCCAGGCAGTACGGCAGCCTGATAGCCCACTTATAAAATAAACATACAGACGCTTATATTATTTACAAACTGTATGGCTGTGACAGGCTTCTTGCTAACTATTCTTATATCTTAAATTAACCCATTTCTATTAATCTATAAGTTGCCACGTGGCTCGTGGCTTACTGGTACCTTACATCTTGCTTGTCATGGTGTCTGGCAGTGTCTCTCTGACTCAGCCTTCCACTTCCCAGCATTCTCTTCTCTGCTTGTCCTGCCTATACTTCCTGCCTGGCTACTGGCCAATCAGCACTTTATTTATACAGAACGATAGCCACAGCACTTCTATTGCATGGTAAACTAGCATGTGACTATGCCTCTCCCGCCACTGGTTCCTTGAACTCAATCAAGGTAGGAGAACGTGTATGAACCAGGTGTGATGCATGCCTGTAATCCTAACACTCAGAGGGTGGAGGTGGGATGAACAGGAGTTAAATGCCATCCTCAGCAAACAGCCAGTTCAAGCTCCAGGCTAGGCTGGGCTGCACAGAACCCTGGTGTGGTGATCTATTGTGTACCCTAATAAACTTGCCTGTTGTCTACCACAGGCACCTAGGCACTGTGTGGATGCCGGGAGCTGAACCTGGGTCCCCTGCAAGAACAGTGAGTGCTCTGAACCACAGAGCCACCTCTCCAGCCCCTGCCATTGGCTTTTTGATACTTTGTCATCTCTAAGTACACAAAGCATTGAAGTCTGATGTTGTCTTGTTGATGTTTCATGTTCTCTAACCATTACAGAAACACTCTGACCCACTTACAACATACACAAACTAACTTTAAAATAACCCTCCAGCTTGACTCTCTAAACAGCTGTCTTAGTGATGTGATAAAGTTCTGTGTGGTGAACACTGACTGTAAAATATACCATACATTAACTCCAGTTCTACTAACTCACATCTTCACTGAGTATTTCTGAATGCCCATAAAATGTGCCGGGTAACAAACTTTAGGCCCCTCCTTAGATGCTAATACTATGTGCTTCAAGTTAGTAATACTTTATGTTCAAAATTCTATGCTGATAAAATGCTTTTCAAGAGCCCCAAGTCTCTGTCCCCCCATGGCTTAAACACTGACCTCACCACGCCTCCACTTCGGGATGCGGCTTCCACAGATGGGGCTCAAAAAGGAAAGGAGCCGATCTGTGGGACTCAAAACGAAAGGAGCCGAGCTGTGACCTTGGATTGGATTGGGAGAGAGAAATAGCACCCCTCCCTCAGAGAGAAATACAGCCCCCCTCCCCCCAAAAAAGAGGAAGATAACTAAGGCCCAACAGCAAAAAAAAACCGTACACCTCATCAGTTTTCAGCACAGAAGTGTCTCATAAAAACTCAGTTTGGAGTTGGTTTTGGATTCCTTGAGTTTCGCTTGAGGTTTACGGTTCAGCTTTCACTGACCTCGGCTCCCTCCCTCTCTGCCTGGCTTCTTGCACTCACAGCAGTTCCAGCAAACTTCATCACCATGAGGCAAACCTTGGAAAACTCTCAGCACACCTGGGCTGGCTTTAGCTGTGAGGCGGCAACCTGGCTTCCAGGCGTCGATGCCGATGGAGAGTATGGCACCGCCCGCCCGGATCAGGGTGCTTGGGACACGCTGGGCTGTGTGCAGGAGTGTTGGCACCGGTCACAACCACACAGCAGCCAGTCTCCCCAGCGCCACACAACCGGTGTAGGGCTTACTGTGTCAACTGAGACGACACGTGTACCAATCCGGGGAAACTGAGGGCTGGGAAAGCGAAGCCGCTGCTGGAGAAGTGCCACCACCTCCCGCACACCTAGAAGAAGGGACCTGGCCTCAAGGAACAAGTCACCGTGCTGGAATAGCGACCACAATACCGCTGAGATGGCTATTTGTGCTGGGCTGCCGGTTTCACGTGGAAAATTTTCCACAGCTGTGGCCATTTGTCTGAATCAACAGCGGCCCTGTTTGTTTTGTTTTGTTTGAGGTTTTGACAAATCACAGAATCCTAAGCTGGACTCTCCTGTGGGAAGAAAAGAGGATGTGATCTATAGATGCTGCATCCTGTAGTTTTAATTTTTTTTTTCCCCTAGATTCTCCTGAGGTGGGGAGAGAAAGACTTGGCCCTTCAACAGCCTGTTGGGAGGGGGCCTTGGCCTTGAGGGCTGTCTGTCAGAGTCCTGGTTGGGCTGCTCGGACTGTGTGGAAACCTGGATCTGGTCCTCAGCCCCGTGCCTAGGCTGCTCTCCCAGTTTCCAAAGTGCTTGTCCCAGCTGCTGCTGAACTTACATCACCTACCGCCCTCACACTTGCCCAGAGGACTTCTTACTGGAGAAGGCAAGGCCCTGAGTCAGGAAGAGAGATATACAGTTCCACTCCTCCAGGCCTAATATAAAGATACAAAACAGAATCAGGTCTCCTACAGAACAGCAGAGGATATATTTGCATTATTTTAAATGTGAGGAAGATTGGGTATGATTTTTAGACAAAAGTAAGAATATGCTCGACTTGGCCCGTCGACATGCACACAAAGATAACAAACTTCAGATATCGGCTCATCCTCCAGACAGCCTCAGTATGAGACCCTGGCTGGACTCAAATCCACGGTCCTCCTGCATCAACTTCCCAAATACCAGGATTACAATTATGACCCGAAATGCCTGGATCTGATTTTTTTTTTTAAGAGAAGACTTTGTAAGTGAAGAGGAGAAAACTGATTCAAAGAGACTTGGTTGGCATGATAGTATGGTCTTCAAGAATTTCCCATTGAGTTTCTCATTGAGATATAACAGGAGAAAGAAAAAGTTTCTGTCTCTCCACTTATTATTACTATTTTTTAACATGGGTCCCATGTAGTTCAAACTGGCCTTGAACTCATTAGGGAGCTAAAAATGGCTTTGAACTCATGGTTCTCCTGCCTCTTCCTCCAGAAGGCCATGAGTCCCGGTGTGTCCCTTGTGCCCAGCTTCTGCCTCTTATTTCTATTTATGGGCCTCACCTTGATTTCTCAACAGTTATTGTGATGGGCCATGTGGTGACCCACTGGAAGATTATGCCCAGTTTCAGGCCACCATGGCCTGGGAACACGGCATTACTTGGAAATGGGGGTCTTTGCAGTTGTAATTGAGCAAGAGAACTTTAGATGAAACCTCCTTGCTTACCCAGACAGGCCCTACATATGGGTACAAAAAGCACCCTGGGAAAACAGGCAAAGTTGAAAGCAGGGCAGTAACAGCCAAGGAACAGCTGGGAAAGTCAGAGTCGCAGAAAGGGGGTAGGGAGCTATCCTAGCGTCTCCAGAGAACGAGGCCCAGCCAATACCTCAGTTTCAGACTTCCGACCCCAAGGACTGGAGTCAACAAATTTCTACTGCTCTAAGTTACAAAATCTGTTTCAATTTGTCCCAGTAGCCTTAGGAAATTAATGCAGTTAACTAAAGTCTTTATCGGCATCTATTTCCACAACCATGGCTCCTTGAGTATTTAATCTGAAAATAAACAGGCACAAAACTGGAAAAAAAATCTGATGTATAGAACATTGCAAACTACAAGGATTTCACATGCATGCTAAGAAGCGCAGGACCACACGATGTTACGTGTGTGCACAGGAAGAACATGACCACTATTTCCTGGGGTGGTTGCAAGACTGTTCAAAGGGAAGGGTCTGAAGGTGGGAAGATGTTTACTGGACAAGTGGGTTCAACAGGGAATGGGGGGAATTTTTGGAAAAGCTGGTAACATGAACAGACATATGGAGGTACAAAATCTCGTGTCTGATGTGGGGACTGGATGTTTTGAAGAGTGCCTGATAAGATTCCAAAATAGGTATGCTGAGGTAAAATGCTAAGGCCATATTACAAAGGGTCACAGTCACCGAGATAACTGGCATGGAATGAGTTCTCTGGTGACTGGGTTTTGAAGCAAGTTGATAACATAATCCCATCTGTGCTTCAGAAA
The DNA here is from genome assembly GCF_049852395.1 of Peromyscus maniculatus bairdii. Taxonomy (NCBI): domain Eukaryota; kingdom Metazoa; phylum Chordata; class Mammalia; order Rodentia; family Cricetidae; genus Peromyscus; species Peromyscus maniculatus. The sequence continues at coordinate 18,093,766 of NC_134867.1, forward strand.
GATCACTGTGGAAGAGGCAACAGGCTGCCCTGGAGACTTAATACTAAGACAGGAAAACTCATTAGGAGCGTTCTGAGGAGAACAGAGTGTGCGGATGGGAGAGGATGACAAGCTAAACTGAGACACAGTTCTGAGGCGGGAGCAGGGATGCTAGGGAATTGAGAAGCAAAGGGTGTAAATTCTTTTCCGGTACTGAAAGATGAGCACGTGAAGACCACCACCCACCATCTGTGTGGTGCGCGCCTGCAAACCCAGCAGTTGGGAGGCTGAGGAGAAGGAACATCAGGGGCTCGGGGCTAGCCTTGCCTATGTGGTTAACAGTGAGTTTGGGGTCAGCCTTGACTAAATGAGAAAAAGTCGTAGTGGAAAGAAGAGGAAAGTGAGGACATGTTGGCAAGCAGTCTGAAGCCAAGCACGGTGGAGCCTGAGGAGTGACAGCTGTCAGAAGTTGGAGGAGACGGTCTCCACGAGCAGTCTAATTTACTGAGAGGTCAGCGAGCAGCCGCACAATGCAAGGCTTGGTCATGGGCCTGTAACTGTCACAACGTGTTCACACTTTCCCATATCATCTGGGCAATTTGACAGAGTCTCGGATCCGACTCCCACTAACTCAGACATGCCAGTACAGAGTTCTTACATTCCCCACACCCCATCTTTCTCTCTCTCTCTCTCTGTGTCCATCTCTCCACCACTCTGTCTGTCTCATTAGCTTGGTTCCTGCTTTGTTTTTTTTTTTTTTAAGATGAGGTCTCAGGTAGCCTTAGGCAGACTTTGATCTCTCTGTGTAACCAAGGGTGACCTAGAACTTCTGATTCTCCTGCCCACACCTCCCTAGTTCTGAGACTATCTATGAGTACCATCCCTTCTGTCTTACGTGCTGGGTCTAGCGCCTGGGGCTTCGTGTATGCTAAGCAAGCTCTGTACCAACCGAGCTGCAGTCTCAGTCCATCTGTGTTTGAACAGCTTCTGATGAGCTGACTTGCCGAGGTCTGGGAACCACTTCCTGTACTAGGCAGGACCGTCTACTGAAAATGTGATCCTCGGACTGTCAGCATGGACATCACCGGGGAGCTTGTTACAGACACAGAATTTGTAACTCCACACCTGCCCCACAGAATGCTGGTCTGTATTTTAATAAGATCCCCAGTGACTGTGTGCACACTGAAGCTTAAGAAGCCCTGTTGAAGGCTTTAAATCTCAGTGGCTTCCTTGTCCGACATCAGAGATTACCTAGCACATAAGTCCAATAAATTGCTAATTCAAGGAATAGGAGACAGCGTTAGCATTGTACACACCGGAACTCCCTCCTTTACCGTGGAGTAATGAGATAAGGAGTGGTCTGGCGGCACAGGTCTCTTACACCAACCACTGGGGGGCTTGGGACTAAGGCAAGAAGATTGAAAGTTCAAGGCCTGCTTGGGCAACTTGGTGAAATATGTCTCAAATATTTTTTTTTCTAAGTGAACACAGTACTGAGGATATAGCATAGTGCTTGCCTAACATGTACAAGGCTCCGGTCTCAATCTCTCATACCACAAATAATAATAATAATAAATAACAAATAAACTGTAGCTTAAATGAGACCAGATGTGATCAAAGCAATGTGGATGCTTTCTATTTATTTGGTATTCAATTCCAAGTTACAGAAAAACATTTTTTTTTTCTTTAAAAAGCCAGAAAACTGACTGGAGTTTATTATATTGTTCTGGTGGGAAATAATATCAAGTCATTAGAACTTTATTCAAAACAGCCTCTTGGTAACCTTGCCAGAGACTGCGTATAGGAACAGATAAATCTTTAAATGACTGAGTAGAGAACTGGTTATGCCAGGAAACCAGTAACATTAATATCTGGGCAAGTTATTATATGTAAAATATGGCCCAATAAAAGGAATCTAAGAGCAGTTTCTTTGGTGTGGATATAGCTTAGCTCAAATGTTCTCAGACCATCAGCATTGACATCATCAATGATCTTGGTAGGAATGAAAATTACTGGGCTTTGCTCTGCCTATGTGGATCAAACATCTCGGAACGGGAGGCAGGAAGCTGTTCAGTAAGCGTCCCAGGGACTCTGAAGCAGGGTCAAGCGGGAGGGACTTCGCTTAGGCATGAGAGACCCTGCATATCAAACTCCTCCCGCATCCCTCTTTTCACCCAAAAGGCATCTTCTCCATCTGGGTTCCCGTTTATCTTTCATCTCCTCTCAAGTTTCTTCTTTTCTCCTTCCTCTTTCTCCTTCCTCTATCTACCTTGGTCTTTCTGTTCTACATTTTCACTTCCTACTTCTTTCCCCAGCTCACTTTGACTTTGAATGGCTCCGTTCTCCAAGACACATCGAAGGCAGCAAACTCTGCTCCAGAGTTGCTGGCTAAGCAAGTCTGTGGGATGCCCTTTACTTAAGAAACGAAACAGGACCCCAGCAGCTTTGGCCTGGAAACAACACAGCTTGCAGAAAGAGCAGCATAGAACCGCCATTGTACTCTTCTGGGCTGTGAATATAACTTTAATCATCAAGGGCACTCCTGACTGTCATGTGTTAATTACTCACAGAATGTCTGAGGACATTAAAGAGTAAGATGATTTCCAGTCTACAGGCATGTGGGTCCTGAATTAGAATTAAGTGTTTGTGGCTTTGTATGGGAGGTGGCTAATAACCACAGTAGCAGCTAATACTAGTCATACTAAGGAGTAAAACAGTCTGTTTAACAGGGATAATTTGCCTTTATTATACACCTATGGCAAGTAATATTGATTACTTATAATTATTTAATATTGAATAGGGTCCTGGCCCTCTTGTGTGAGCTTTATCATTATTAAGACATTTAAATCTCTCTGCCCAGCTATGAGTTAAATGTTATTATCAGCCCTGTTGTAGAGATAGGAAATGAAAGCATGGAGCAGTTAATTGCCCACGGTGACCAGCTTGGAAGTGGTGGAGATGGGTCTGCCATGTGGGAAAGCTAGCTTCAGGGTGCAAGATGGCTACCATCATATTACACAGCTTTTGCAGAGAAAATGAGGTAAACACGACAAGGCTCGTCTGGACGCTGTGGTCACACAAAAAGGCTCCGTCATTAAGTGCTTTTATGTCCTAACATTTTTGTGGGAACTCCTGCTCCCACCTCAGAGCCGGAAATTGTTAATGACAGCCAGTGTCATAGGCAAGGAGCTGAGGGATTGTGGGAAAGTACAGGCTCAGTCTCCATAGGTCAGAATGTCTTCTCTGGTAAGAAGAGATAACCAGGGGGCTGGAGACATAGCTCAGTGATTAAGAGTGAGTACTGTTCTTATAGAGGATGCAGGTTCAGTTCTCAACACCCACATCAGGTGACTCACAATGGCTTATAACTCCAGTTCCAGAGGATCCAATGACCTCTTCTGACCTCCATGCACACCCTCCTACACACACACAGTACCCATAAACTCAGAAAGATGCACACATATATCCACATAAAATAAAAAATCATCATAATTTAAAGAGTAAGAGGCCTCATTAGATAACATTAGGCTCACCTAGACCCAATGTTCTATAAATTCTACAAGTGAAATGAGGAAAACTGCAGGAAATAAGCAGCTTTAGTGTAAAGGTGTGCAATCCTCAGAGTTCCAATTATTCTTTTACCTGTAATATGTAATAATCCGATATGGCACAACTTTTGATTATGAAGGCAGAATAGAGAATTGCTATGCTGTGACCAACATACATAGAAATGAAATAAACCAAAGCAATCTGCTCAACATAATGAAGACTGGAAGGAAGGAACTGTTGAGGATTTCCTATTGCTGCTGTGACAAATTATTACGAATTTGGTGGTCTAAAACAACACAGTTTTATTATTTTTCAGCTAGGGAGGCCAGAAATCTAAAATGTGTCTCCCAGGGCTAAGCTCAAGTACCAGCAGGCTGTACTTCCAGTGTTATTGATAAATCTGTTTCCTTGTCTTGTCCAGCTTCAGCAGGCATACGTTTGCCTTGCCTGGTGGCACCCTTCCCATCTTCAAAGCCAGCAATGTAGACCGAGTCCCTCTCCCATCACCTAACTCTAACTTCGGCCTCCCTTCTCCCCTTGTCAATACCCCTGTGATTAGATTAGGGCAGCCTCTCCTCTACACCTTTAACTGAGCCCTGTCTGTGCAATACATCCCCTTCCCCCGCCCCCCACCGCCCTGGAAGATAACAGAGTCACAGGTTGGAGGAATTCAAACACTGGCATCTTCATGGGGACAGTATTCTCATCACTATCCCGGGAAATATCTGTGAAATCTCCGGGTAGCCTTCAGAGCTGGCTAGTTTTATGTCAACATGACACAAGCTGGAGTCATCTAAGAGAAGGGAACCGCAACTGAGAAAATGCCTCCATAAGATCGGGCTATAGACAAGATCGCAAAGTATTTTTTAAAATTCGTGATTGATGTAGAAAGGCCCAGCCCATTGTAAGAGGTGCCAGCCTGGGCTGGTAGTTCTGGGTGCTATAAGGAAGCAGGCTGTGCAAGCCAGTGAGCAGCGCTCCTCCATAGCCTCTGTGTCACCTCCTGCATCCAGCTTCTTTCCCTGTTTGGGTTCCTGCCCTGACTTCTCTCAATGGACTGTGATTCAAGAAATGTAGGCCAAATAAACTCTTTCCTCCCCAAGTTGATGTTGACCATGGTGTTTCATCAGAGCAAAAGTAACCCTAACTAAGACACTTTCTCTTTCATATACTTAAAAACGAAACAGGCACAGCATGGTGGTATACACTTGCCATCTCCACACTCGAGAGGCTGAAGCAGGAGGAGGACATTTGCAAGATCTCTCTTTGAGGACAGTCTGAGCTTCATAGTGAGACCCTGTCTCAAAAAAACACCAATAGCAGCATTAACAAAAACAAAACAGTATTCATATAAAACAGAAGGGATTTAATTATGAAATATAGCAAGACCTCTTTCAATTTGGTGGATGAAATTCACAATTAAGGAATAAAGTTCATGGGTTCATTTATTGAAGATTGTCTAGAGTTATTATTTGTCTTGGTCACTGTTCTATTGCTGTGTAGAGACACCATGACCATGGCAACTCTTATAAAAGAAAGCATTTAATTGGGGCTTATTTACAGTTTCAGAGGTTTAGTCCATTATCATCATGGCAGGGAGGGAGCCCGGCAACACACAGGTAGACATTGTGCTAGAGATGTAGCTGAGAGCTCTACATACAGATCGGCAGGCAGCAGGAAGAGAGGGTGAGACTGGCTGGAGCATCTGAAACTCAAAGCCCACCCCCAGTGACACACTTCCTCCAACAAGGCCACACCCCCCAATCTTTCTGAAACAGTGCCACTCCCTGGTGACTCAGCATCCGACTATATGAGCCTGGGGGGCCATTCCTATTCACACCACCACATTAAGTATAAAAGAGTGATGGAGCCCCAAAATGCCACACAGATGACCTAGAAACTTCTATAAACCAAGAAGCCAAGGCCTGGATGATCTAGTGAATGACCAAGCTGACCCTGAGAGAGACCTCCTCCTTGATGCCAGTCCTGATCTTTCCCATTAGCGCTCTATTATTAACCTGCCTCTACTTTTTCTCTTTTCCAATCATTTCTAAGATGTCTTGTGAAAGTTCTTAGCTTAATGTAGAAGAAGAGTCTTGGATACATATCCTTAGGCATGGCAGAAACTATGGAAACTCCCTCCCAGGCCAGTGCTAATGACTGGAGCAGGCCTCTGGCTGTGCCCTCTTCTTTGACAATGTAAAGGGAAAGGCAAGGTGCTATAGGAAGAAAAACACCTGGGACCTTTGTCTGCCATATGAGGATAAAAGGTAGGAGGAAGGGTTGCTATGGCAAGAAAGCCGTGAAAGCACATGAGGCGTTCATCAAAAAATGTTCTGTGGATCCTGCATCTTACCCTTCAAACATGGCAGACACGATTTTTATAATCTCATAGACTGTGTATAAAGCAAACATTCCATCAAAGGCCAGGGTATGTCCCTCCAAACTTACTTGAGTTCTTGTAATATGTCACAGTCTTTCAAGGTCATGTCTTTGTTATGAAAAAGAAAATTGTAACTTCTCTATGGCCCAGAGCAAAAGAGATAGCCGCTCTAACCCCATTTCTGAAGAAATGGAAGTCCCAGGTGCTCCCTGGCCTAACATAACTCCTGTCAGAAACTCCTGCCACCAGGTAACAATACATTACCGAAAGTTAGAGTTTATGATGAGTTCGGTGGATCCCAGGAAAGCATTTGCTGAAATATAAACTCCATTCCTGGTTTTCTGTTTTTAAATTCCCTCTCAGCAAGGTAGTAATAGAGAGAAGTATTCTCAGACAAACCTGCTGTGGAGGATCTGCAACATCTTACAGTAAAAATCCAAAGGATGAAACTCATGTCCCAAAGAGTTTAAATCCATTCTTTTTTTTTTTTTTGATGTTTTATTTTATTTTTTATTTTATAATTTAATTTCATTTTACATATCAGCCACGGATTCCCTTGTTCTCCCTCCTCCCACCCCCCCTCACCCCCCCCCCAGCCCACACCCCCATTCCCATCTCCTCCAGGGCAAAGACTTGCCTAAGGATTGAGTTCAACCTGGTAGATTCAGTCCAGGCAGGTCCAGTCCCCTCCTCCCAGGCTGAGCTAAGTGTCCCTGCATAAGCCCCAGGTTCCAAATAGCCAACTCATGCAATGAGCACAGGACCTGATCCCACTACCTGGATGCCTCCCAAACAGATCCATTCTTAATGTGTCACTTGTGAGAACAAACAGCCAAGGAGCCATGGGCATCTCTTCTAAGCCTTTAACACGATCAAAATATGTAAGCACATAGAGGGGAATTCAGAGAGAAAAGAACAAATACAACATAGGAAGGAAGGGAGGACAGGAGGGAGGGGAGGAGGGAGGGGAGGAGGGCAGGAGGGGTCATTCTTAGCATCAACAACTGGAAAGTTCACACTGTATGTGGACATACATACAGGCATGTTGATGCATGTCTAATCCCAGCACTAGGGAGGTTGAAGCAAGAGAATTGCCAGTTTGGGCCAGCCTGGGCTACACAGTGGCAGCCTGTCTCAAAGATAAATAAAACAAAACAAAGTAGAAAAGGCGGATGGTTCCTGTTTGATGTAGTCGCTGAGAAACTGCTGAAGGGGTAGGCCCTGCTCCAAAGTTTACAACAACTGAACACAGCGGTGGCGACAGACAGACAGATGTCTCAGAGACAATAAGAAACACAGTGCTCTTCTATTACTGGCCATATCAAAGCAAATCATGTGGTTATGTCGGAAAGGCTGGGGCTCCATCCATGATGGACACACAGAAGCTCAGCAGAACAGAGAGCAGGAGAGCTTGGAGAAGGAAGGAAACGAAACCATGGTGCACTCCACATGCCCCCAGAGCCTACTTAGGGCATGTAACATTGATGCTGACAAACAAATAGGACTGTGTGGGAGGAAAGAGGATGTTTAAGGACATTCTGAAAGCGCTAAATCATTTTGTAAGACAGAGGAATAGAAAATAAAGTAAATGGAGAAAGTTGCAATACAGACAGGATATCAGAAATATAAAAATAAGTATTATTAAAAGTAAAGATTTGAAAACATGTGCCTTAAATCACAAAAAAAAAGACGGAGAAATTTGGAAGGCACTGTTTTTGCAATATTTTGTGACTCAAAATTATGTGTATGTATTTGTTTGATAAAAATTGATGTTGAATTTTTTTGCTATTGTTTTTTCTTGGGGGAGAGGCTGAGATAAGATCTCTCTTTGTAACCCAGGCTGGTCTGAAACTCATGATCCTCCTGTCTCAGTTTTTCAAGTGTGGAGATTAGAGATGTGCACCATAGACAGATAAAGTTGGAGTTTTTAAAAGATTAATCTAAATTAGGTATGGTAGCATATACCAATGATCCCAAGCGTTTGGAAGGTTGAGGCAGGAGGAACAGACTTTAAGGTCATCCATGGCTACATAGTGAGTTTGAAGCCGGCCTGGGATACAGGAGACTCTTCAATCTAATATGAAAATGACCACAGCTTGTTTTAAAAGATGAAACTGAGGCCAGGTATGTAGTAGGTAGCCATTCCAGCTTTGATCTGGAAGTTCCAACCCCCATTGAGGCTTCAGTAACTGTTACGCCTACAAGGCGGGGCCGAGAGGGCCCTGAAGACCTGAGATCCAGATGCACCGCCCTCTCTTGGTTCCTGGACTCTGGACACTGGAGGTAGACTGAGCAGAGTTCTCCAGAGAACACTGCCAGACTGTGCTATGTCTTTCCCAGACCCTGCAACCTACTTATCCCTACACTTGTAAGTTACACCACTAAATAAACCTCCCTTTTAACTACATGGAGTGGCCATAATAATTTCACCAATACAGTAAGATGGCTCAGCAGGTAATGGTGTTTGCCTCAGCAAGTCTGATCCCCAAGTTCCTTCCCCAGGAACTACATGGTAGAAAGAGAGAGACAACCCCTGTAGGGTGTCCTCTGGCCTCCACATAAACGCCATGGCAGGTACACATATACAAAATAAATAAATAGTCTATTTTTAAATGAAAGGTGTGTATAAAGGATGTAAAGGAGAACACATGGCTGAATGTAGTACCTCCTGCCTATAATCCCAGCACTCAGGAAGCTGAGTATTACCCTGAGTCAGGACCACAGAATGAGTTCTTTTAAAATGACTGATCAATCCTAAGCCAGATGTATTAGGACATGTATGTATTCTTAGACATTTGGGAGTGGAGGTACCTTCCTACTGTTTCATGAACTATATAGTGTTCATGTGTCCTTATTACACAACATACATTATGCTTTTTTCTTTTGCTTTTTTTGTTTTTTGTTTTATTATGTTTTTTTGCTGTGGTTGTTTTGGTTTTTTGAGACAGGATTTCTCTTGTAACAGCCTGCTGTCCTGAAACTCACTCTGTAGATCAGGCTGGCCTTGAACTCATAGAGATCCTCCTGCCTCTGCCTCCCAAGTGCTGGGATTAAAGGCATACTCCACCATTATCTGACATGTGCTTTTCAAAAGATTTATTTTTATTTTATATATATATACCGCAAGCGTGCCTGGTGCTCACAGATGCCAGAAAAGGGTGTTGAATCCCCTGGAAGTTTGGCTATAGATGGTTGTGAGCCTTGTGATCTACATGTACGTGCTAGGAACCAAACCCAGGTACTCTGTAAGAGCAGCACACACACTCCTATTTGAGACAGCAGCTTACTGTGTAACCCTAACTAACCTGGAACATGCTATGTAGACCAGGCTAGCCTCAAGCTCAAAGATATCTGCCTGCCCTGAGTACAGGGATTAAAGGTTTCCCCCACACACCCAGCTCTAGGGTATAGTCTTTTAGCTTTAAAAATGTTTTAAATCACTTTAAGACTTATTTATTTTTATTTCTCATGTGTATAAGTGTTTTGCCTGCATGTATGAAAGTGCACCGTGCGCATGCCTGTAGCAAGCACAAGCTCAGGCCGGAAAGGGTATCAGATCTCCTAAAACCAGAGTTTCAAATGATCATGAACTGAACCTGGGTCCTCTGGAAGAGTATCTTAATCAATTAGCGTCCTCTTCAGCCCAAGCTTTAAACATTTTAATCACCCCTTGAAATGGTTCCACTGACGTCTTTTAGATCTGTACACCTTGCTCCTTCCGGTGCTTTTCATGACTGTGCGGGCTTCCAGGTCTGCGTTGTACTTCATTTTCTCTCTGCCAGAAGGCATCAGCATCCTATAGGGAAAGGCTGGCTGATGAATTCTTTCAGCTTTTAAAGTAAAAAATACTAATATGGAAAGAGGAAAACAACGTATAAGAGGATCTCCACACAATAGGCAACAAGCACCGTCTGAGCAGTGCTAAGGAACAGAGAAGCTTGTTCACGAGCAATGGCTCGGCCTCTTCAGCTCCAGACAACGCAGTCAAATGGTGAGTCCAAACACTGAGTCGTGTAAGGACTGGATTAAAATAAAGAAATAAAAAATAAAAACCCAGACTTCCATAATAAAATCAACTATTGAAAAATAACCCAAAGTGTCAACTCTGGGAAGAGAACACAAAGTTACAGGCAAAGTCAATCGAATTTCTAAGTTCCAGGAACAAAATATTAGAAAAAAATGTCTTTGCTTTGTTTTCGGAGACAGGGTTTCTCCGTGTAACCCTGGCTGTCCTGGAACTCTCTCTGTAGACCAGGCTTGCCTCAAACTCAGAAATCTACCTGCTTCTGCTTTCCCAGTGCTGGGATTAAAGGCCTTTCAGAAGCATTTACAACATCAGTAGTTGACAAAAGCCTGCTGGATCAAGGCAACCTGTCCTCAGACTATGCAGAGCAGTATCTGATTCATAAACTATAAAGAAAATGATCAATACCTTTCTCTGTGCTGAAATTCAGACTTGCTACCTACCACAGCCAGTACTGCTCCAGGGACAGACCTGACTGGGCTTCGAGGGAATGAAGGAAAGACAGGCACACAATCACATGTACACGTGTGTACACATGTTCAGGAAAGCTGGGTTTGGGTAAACTGGGATCCCTGCTGGAGAAACCACAGCACACTGGAAGCTCAGCGTGATTCTTAGAGTTGATTAGATGGTGTGGTTTTTGTATATGGCTGTTACACGCAGATAAACCAGGAGGCAGGGTTTGGGGTACACAGCTGGATCAGGGAGGCAGGTGTAGCTCAGTAGGAGCAGTCTCTGTAGGGGAACAGTCTTTAGGCCATAAGTATGTGGGGGAAGAAAGCTACAGTGGACATTTTCTGCTCACACTTTGAACATTTATACTTGGCCCTGAGGAAAGCCTTCTCATTTCCCTCTGGGTCTGAGGCTAGGGTCCTTGACGAGTGCTCATGTCAACAGCACACATTCACTGAGGACTTTACACACTAAAGGCTTTCAGTACTCCCAATGGCTAGCCATCAGGAAGTGCGTAGGAAAGAGACAAAAGCAGACAGAGGGAGAAGCCCAGGATAGACCCTCTCATCAGCAGTCCCACAGGGTAAGTCTGTGGGAAAGGGTGATCCATCCGCAACTAGAAATGACCAGCAGGAAATTAGTGTAGAAAATACTGAATGCAGACCCCTTCATATGACATACAATGACTCCAAGTAGATGACAGACCTGGGCATTAGTGTCATCAAGCTTCTGCATGACAACACACGACCCTTGTATAGGCAATGGCTTCTTCGTTCTTTTTTAATAATTTATTTAACTTTATTTTATGTACACTGATGTGAAGGTGTCATACCTCTTGGAACTGGAGTTACAGACAGCTGTGAGCTGCCATGTGGGTGCTGGGAATTGAACCCAGGTCCTCTGGACGAACAGTCAGTGTTCCTAATCCCTGAACCATCTCTCCAGCCCGGCAATGGCTTCTTAAACAACAGAAACTTTGTGTAATAGAAACACTACCAGAAAAATCCTACAAATTGGACCTCATCAAAGTCTAAAACTTCTGTTAACCAGAAGACAGCATAGGACTAGGTTGTGGCTCAGTGGTAGAGCACTTCCCTAGCAGGTACCAGGTTGTGGGTTTGATGTCCAGCACAGCCAAAAAAGAAAGAAGGCATAACAAACCAGAAGAGGACAGGCCCACTCCAGAAGGCAAACGAGAGACTTGGATCTATAGCGTAAAACCACAAACCAGTAATTCAAGAAAATAAGTAAAATAAAAGAGACCTCTATATAGTGATGAAAACTCAACTCAGGGCCAGGAAGATGGTTCAAAGGGTAAAAGCAGCGGAAGATGATACTCTTCGACCCCTTAAAGCTGTTCTCCAACTTCCAAAAGCACACCTTTGTACATGCACACTTGCATTTGCATAGTTATAATAATAATGATGATGATAGTAATAATAATAATAATAATAAATAAAATCTTTAAATTTTTATGTGCGTATGGTTTCTCAAGACAGGGTTTCTCTGTGTAACAGTTCTGGGCTCTTCTGGAACTCACTTTGTAGATAAGGTTGCCCTCACAGACATCCTCCTGCCACTGCTTCCTGAGTGCTGGGATTGAAGGTGTGCACTACCACACCCAGGTCATTAAAATTTGTTTTGTTTTGCTTTGTTTTGTTTTCTTCAAGACAGGGTTTCACTGTGTAGTTTTGGTGCCTATCCTGGCTCTTACTCTGTAGACCAGGCTGGCCTTGAACTCATAGAGATCCGCCTGGCTCTGCCTCCCAAGTGCTGGGATTAAGGGCGTGTGCTACTACTGCCCAGCCTCTTTAAAATTTTTGAAAGAAAAAAAATGAGACTATAAGGAGAAACTACAGTTCACTCGGGATTATTCTTTGCAGCAATGTTTATACTGTAGATGTAACCAACCGTCTTATTAAATAAGAAATACAGAACCAATGTAAAAGAGAAAGCCAAGAGGTCAGAGCTCAGAGCTAAAACCTTATCCTTCCTCCTGCAGTGGTCCTACCTCTCTGAAAGAGACCTACTTCCTGTGTGTTTGTCTTTACATAGTCTTTCTGTCCTGCCTTCTTATTGGTTGTAAACCCAAACACATGACTGCCTTGTCATTGCCTGTAAGTACAGCCCTCCAGGTCTTAAAGGCGTGTGTCTCCAATGCTGGCTGTATCCCTGAACACACAGAAACTTACCTAGCTAGCTCTGCCTACCAAGTGCTGGGATTATAAGCGTACGCCACCACCACCCTGCTTTCCTATGGCTTGCTAATAGCTCTGACCCCCAGGCACCTTTATTTATTAACATACAATTAAAATCACATTTCAGTACAAATAAAATACCACCATATTATACTGCAATACAACTAAGATCAATTTAGAAGTTCCAGGGTATGGTGGCCTAAGATCAGTCCTAGAAACTGAAGAAAAAAGTGGAAGCACAGAACCAACTCCACGACGTTGTCCGCTGACCTTCACGAGAGCACCGTGACACACATACATCACGCACACAAGAAATAAATGAATAAATAAATAACGTGTTCTGTCACAAGAGAATGGGTAGGTTGTGGTATACTTTCAGAAGTGGGGAAGAGAAATGATAGCATGTGTCAGCATGGACTAACTTTACACAGATAGTATCAACTCAGACAATAAGTAAAATCCACAAATTATTATTCCTACTTATATGGAAGTGAAAAATATCCAGAACTGAACAGTATACTAACTAGAGTAACAATTTGACACTTTAAGCTGGGCAAGGACATACAAGAATTCATTTATTTTAATTAGCATAAAAACTATTAGGTTTCATTCTGACATTTCCAAACAAAATTGATCTTTGTTGACTCTTCTGTCCTTTGCCTTTCCCTGCACCCTCTTTCAATTCCTGTAGTCTCCTTCCCACATTGTGTCACAGGTGTCTCCTTGTCCCTGACACTTCCATTCCCTCTCTCAGGGTTCCATTCTAGTTTAATAATTCAGACCCACACTCACCCCATTTATACACATATGTAGACATTGTAAACCAAGACACACATATAAGGGAAAGCATGCAATATTTGTCTTTCCGAGTCGGGGTCACTTCATTTCAATAATGCTTTTCAAATCCATCCATTTGCCTGCAAACTTCATAACTTCATTTTTCTTTACAGCTGAAGAAAATCCCACTGTATAGATGTACCACATCTCCATTATCCATTGATCTACTGATGGATGTATATATGTACCGCATCTCCATTATCCATTGATCTACTGATGGATGTATATATGTACCACATCTCCATTATCCATTGATCTACTGATCTATGTATATATGTACCACATCTCCATTATCCATTGATCTACTGGTGGATGTATATATGTACCACATCTCCATTATCCACTCATCTACTGAATGACATCTAGGCTGATTCCATTTCCTTGCTGTGCATGAAAGTATGGGCATTTTTTTCCAAACTTTTGAGCTAAGGATCTACATAATGCTTACATTATGAAATATAATATTTTGCTTGAGTTTGGAAAACTGCTAAATGACATCTCAAATCTCTTCTACTTCCATGCAGTCAAAGGCTTTGCTGCTATTGTTGTGAGTCTTTAGTCCTAATTTCAACATTCTTGCTATCTACTCCTTCCCAGATCAGAAGCCTGAGAACTTTTATCTTCTGGAACAATGACAAACATGTACTCTTTCTCCAAGAACACTGCCTTTCATCCAAAGATATAAAAGAGATATTCAAGTCAATAAAATAATCTCCTTTAAAAGTGTTATCAAAGTGGGATGAAAGAAAGAGAAAGACAAGGCTTGATGTCCAAGGACCTTCAAGATAAGAAAAAAAATCTTTTGGAAAATTAATATCATTTACAAAGCAAATGCTCAGAAATAGTCTGTTCCCTTGGTGTTACGTAAGCCATGGGCAGATTTACAGGGAGAGAGAGAAATGAATCGGACTGGCTGAATGGCCACTGTCCCCTCCGATTGTGGGTCTTTCACAACAGAACACAGTTAGAAGACAAACTCTATACAAACAACATTTAGTGTCACCAAATGTACTTTTCCCACCAGCGTCTGCAAAGGCATGCCTAGAGAACTACAAGTGACAGTTCACTTTGCTCAGAGCTCCTGCGTGGAGCCTTCAAGAAGAGGTAAAGAAATCTCTCTGGCTCAAGTGTGATGTTAGCCATGGCATCGTGAATGCAGGCTCTGTGCAATTATTAAAGAGTCTACTGGGACACCCACTGGCATTCGTATTGTAAGTTTTCATTTAAAGGTATCATTTAGGACAGGGGCTTCCAGGGATGCTCATTTCTGCAGCCGTGGTGACTTTTGTCAATTCGTTAACTCGTTATTTACCCCTCCAGACACAGCCAATCACCCTACAGCTCCAATACGGCATGGACATCGTTTATTCCCTTCCTGAAACCCGCCTTATTCTAGGCTCAGAACTCAACCAAACATAAATAAATGGGAGGGGTAGACAACATTCACGAACAGGTCAACCTGACTCCCCTTCTTTGTTCTTTGCTGTGGTTTCCATCTCACAAGACGGAGGGTGTCTCCAGCCTGCACAGGAACTGGTCAGACCTTCAGGGGGTGGGGCCGAGTGGAAGGAAGGGGCGTGCATCTCCCTGGTGTTTACTTCCTGGCTGCCCAGATGTGAATGGGGCTTCTCTGCTGTGCTTTCTCACAGTGATGTATGCACCATTGTCTGCACACAGGCCCAAAGCCACAGAACCAAACTCTCAAAGGTTAAGTGTTAAAATAATATTAATATTTGTCATGTTTCAGAAGTTTATGAATTTGTCCCTTTTCCTTTCTTCTCTCTCTCTCTCTCTCTCTCTCTCTCTCTCTCTCTCTCTCTCTCTCTCCTCTCTCTCTCTCTCTCTCTCTCTCTCTCTCTCTCTCTCTTTTTGAGACAGGATCTCATATAGCTGAGGTTAGTCTTGAACTCAAGAATAGCCTTGAACCTTGCCCCTCTTGCCTCTCCCTATTGAATATTGAGATTACAGGCAGGTGTCACTCTTCTGCTTTATTTCTGATGCTGTGATAAAAACTCTAACAAAATGAAACATAGGGGGGGTGGATTTATTTGGCTTTCTTGTTTTGTTTTGTTTTTAATCTTTTTTTTCTTTTCCTGAGACAGGGTTTCTCTGTGTAGCTTTGCGCCTTTCCTGGAACTCCTTTGGAGACCAGGGTGGCCTCAAACTCACAGAGATCCGCCTGGCTCTGCCTCCCAAGTGCTGGGATTAAGGGCATAATCCTTTAATCGTATCCACCTGGCTTATTTGGCTTTCAATCCGAAGATACAGCCCATCATTTCTGGAACGTAAAGGCAGGAAGTCAGGCAGCAGTCACATCACATCCTCAGTCCAGAGCAATGAGAATAAATGCACCCTTGGTTGCTCGCTATCAGCTAGCTTTCTCCTCTGTTGTGGACATCCCTGCCTAGGGAATGGAAGAGCCTGGAACAGCCTGGGTCTTCTGACCTCAGTTAACACACACACACACACACACACACACACACACACACACACACACGCACGCACGCACGCACGCACGCATGCACGCCTCCATGTGGCTCTGATCTAGACAATTCCTCTCTAAAAGTCTCTAGGTTGTGTCAAGCTAACAGTTAAAACTAACTGGCACAGCTACCAAATCCAGTTTTCCACCAGTACTACATCCCCCGCCCTGAGAAATTTATGAATGTAAACTACTATATGAATGGCCCATGATAAAAATGGGAGGGGCAGCGTGACAGTGTGAGGCAATCTGCTGTTGTTTTCCTGCAAATGCTGGGAAGCAAAGTCTGGGCCTCACACATTCCAAGTAAACACTCCCTCACTGAGATAGAACCCCCGGCCACTAAAGTGACAGCCCCCCCCCCAAAAAAAAAATTTCTGCAAGTGCAGTCAAATCACGGAACAAAAGTACAAATTAACAATTCTTCTTGGAGACTTCAGAAGTCAAAGCATGCAAATGACATCAATTGTCCTGCTCTGTAGAATCACATCTGGGGCTGCTTATGTGGCCGAGGCCGGGGCTTCAAAGGTCTGTAGCACTGAGACCAGTGATCATTTTTGCTGGCAGCAAGATTATTCCAGAGCTAAACCTGCTCCAGTTCTCACTGGCTGAGCAGACCATGCTCGCTATGCAAATGCTTCTTCAGGACTGAATGCCACGGGGGAGGAAGGAAGCCATTGAAAAGCACCCCTGTACTGCTGGCAAACAAAAAGCCATCACATCCCCGATCAAAGAAAAGAGAATCCTTTCGAGACCGAAATCCCAGAGTCTAGCATCACAAAATCAGTTTCTCCTCCACACTCTTGTTGCTTTTTAAGCCTTGCCCAGTAAGAAGAGGCAACAGGCAGGCGGGGGTGGCGGTGGGGGTGGGGATCCTTTCCAATGTGCCAATTTCATCACATCTCATACACAGCCTTTTCCACTCTTTGGGTTATTATCAACTATTTCAGAGGGTATCAGATTTTTCAAGTCGAAGGAAGGCATTGGGAGTGGCCCACCACCGCACAGCATCTCGGTTTATAAGACGCCCACAACCAAGACGTGATCAACCACTCCTTTAACACCACGCCACCACCACACGGCAGCCCACCCTCTCTTGACAGGGCATGCTCTGTAAGCGCTCTGCGTGTCTGCTAAACTGTCACTTGTTACAAGCAGGCTTCTGCTGTGACAGATGCCCCCAACTCCGTCTCTCCCCCAAGCTCCTGGAATCACAGCTGTGTTGTACCGTAAGCACAGTGTTGTCACATCTTTGCTTTGTTTAATTATTCAAGTTGGTCCCACTACAGAACGAAACTGCCTGGAGATATTATGGGATTGCAGCCCCAACAGTACACATGACCACATAGATGCCCACCCTTGCCAAGTATCTCCACGACTCCCCTTCTCCCTCACACGGTTGGCAATGTGCCCCTACGAGGCAGGAGCTGGATGAGACGGACCAGTCTAACCAAGAACCCGTGGAGGAAAGGGTTGGAGGGAAGTTCGTACTTGTAATCCTAGCAATCTGCGGGTAGAGACAGGAGGATCATGAGTTCAAGACCAACCGAAGCTACACTACGAGACATTATCTCCCACCCCAAAAGTAAAAATTAAAAAAAATGTTTTTAACTGATTTCCTTTCACTCCGTGCTCCTGTCTTTCCAGTAGGGAGCCTTGCTTGTTGGAGGATAAGCTCAGGCAGACAAATCTGTAGTTCAAGTTCAGCCCAGGCTGCATGAGACCGTGTCTCACAAAACAAACGAATGAGCAGCAGCTCAGCCTAGAACTTACCAGCTCAAAGCTTAGGTTCAGGCCAACCCAGACCCTTGCCTAGCTTTGGGGGACAGCTTCCTGACTTTCATAGACACACCAGGATCAGTTATATCTTCTGTGCATGATACCCTCTGCCCCCCAAAGTCCTTTAAAAGGTGAGAAGTATCTGTCCGTGAGGTTAAAAAACTTCCAGGTACTCCAGGGGGGGGAGGGGATTTAATAGTATTAATTAATAAAAATATTAATAATATTCTCTTTTAGCCCACAGGGGGAAACAAAAACAAAACCACAGAATGCAGTGTGAGGAAAGGCTTTAGGGCCCTTCTGGTTAGAGTCCGTTCTGCAAGTGGAGGTCAGAGCCGGGCAGAAATAAAAACCATGGCACAGGTCGAAGCAGCAGATTTCCTACTTGGACCCCACTCAGGCTCTCCCACCTCGCCTCACCTCCTCCAGCCACTGAAAGGACACAAAGGAGGCCTATTTTTCTATTCTTCTTTCTCATTACCTCCTCAGGAGTGAGGGTGTTGTCTCTGAAGGGAGCAAGGACTTAACTCTACAGTCTTCCATAATCCCTGGGTACTGTGGGCCAGCCTAAGAAAAAGAGAAGGGGGCAACCTCAGGAGGTCATATGTATGGAGCAGGGAGCATCTGAATCCCCCTACAGCATCCTGGTGCCTCGGTGTCTATGGGCTAAAAGACCAGCTCATAGAAAGGGACTTTTCTTGGCCACCGCTTAAGGAGGAGCCAGCTGCACTGGCCACAGCACAATTCCCAGGAGCAACCAGGCACCGATCCAGCTCCCCGAGAACCGCCAGCGCCGGGGAGCTGACTCCCCCACCACCCCCATGCTTGGATAGATGCATTGAGCTCTCCCAGGCTTGGAGGGGAGAAGCCAATTGAAAAGCTACCCAAGTTGAAGCAGAACGTACTTTTTCCCAGGGCTCGGCCGTCATTCCTGGAGGCTGTGCTCATGAACAGTGAAATGTAGAGAAACAAGGGGAAAGACTGGAGATGTCGCACGCATACTCTGGCTACATCAGATTCGGTTTTACCTCGTTGTCGCTGCCTGACTTAGGCAGATTCTCTACAACTTTAAGGGGATTGAGGACTCGGCAAGTATAAAATACCAGTGAGCTGAGGCAGCATCAATCAGACGATGAAAAGAAAATATAAACCATAATTTGGTAACTTACTAATTTCTTTCTAGGGGAGAGAAGATTGAGGTTGTCAGGTAAAATGTTTTCCTTGTCTTCTAATTCCACACAGCGGTGTTGTCTTTGCAGGTCATTCACACAGGTAATGTTGCATTTTGTCCTGTTCTAGGGAGATCTGCAGAAAAAAGGATTCACACCTGGCTTCTTCCCAGCTGCCTCTGTAATGCAAGTAGCTGCCTCATGCTCACACAAGCCATGCTTTCCTCTTGCCATGGCCTGTACTCCCAAACTCCGTTTCTTCTTCTGCCTTTCATTTCACAATGAATGACCCCCAGGACTACCTTGAGGACCTGGGAGGAAGTAGAGAACTGGAAACTTCCTCAAGGCAGACTGGGAGAAGATCCAAGTTATAGTCAGGATAGGACGCCAAAGCAGCATAAAACTATGAGAACTCACTACAAATATATCTGTAGCTTTTTTTTTTTTTTTTTTTTAAATTCAGCTCCCTATAGGAAATATGATGCTGGAAGTGAAAATAGCCTACTCTAGAAACCTTGGTACCAGTTATGGATTAAAGATGGCCTCCCAGTTTTGGTAAATGGGACTGGAAGCTTTAACTCCATGTGTGTGTCTTCTGGTGTTTGTATCATCTTTTCTATTGGTTGAAACCCTGCTACTGTTCAGGCAGGGACAGAGTGAGCACTTCTCTCAATACTGTACTTGTTGGTGTATTAGTTACTTTCCTGTTGCTGTGACAAAAACACCATGACCAAGACAACTTATGATGCAAAGTGTGTGATTGCCCTTGCTGTTTCAGAGGGTTATAATGTGTGATAGCAGAGCCAATGGTAGCAGGAACAGCTGAGAGATCTCATCTTGGTCCACAAGTAGGCAGCCTCCAGGGAGTCTCACGACATTGGATAACCTTACCTGAGAAATCTTCCTGAATGTCTATTTAATCTTGACACTCAATTGCTCAAAAATTTGGGGCAGCTAATCTTGCTTTCAAGGGAGCAAAATCACCTTAGTTTCTAATTTCCAGTCCCACTCTGCAGTTGCTATTTACTAGACACCCTCATCCCGCTAACTCCCCAAAGGCATCTTTTTCCATCCTGGGTATATCAGTTGCTAATGCTTTTTTCTCCTAGGATACCCCCATCCCACCTCCACCCGAGTACCCTGACTGCTTCATGTTTCTCCTATACCCATCAATTCATCTCCTCTTTATTCTCAGAACACTGTGATGTATGCCACCGTCCAGCACATGGTATGTGTGCAGATATCTGGCAGGACTCCTGGTTTGGCTGTTGATTTTAAATGTGTTTTTGATTATACACCACCAACTGTCTGTACAGCACAAGAACCTATCCTGTAAGGTTAAGAATGCAAAGATAAGACTTAGAGAAAAGGAAATAACACATCCATATAAAATCGCCTTATTATGTGTTAGCAGAAGACACATTCTATAAACACTAGAAAGTAGGAATGCCAAGGAGAGACATTTTCATGACATCCACTAGAATCAGAGGAAAAATATCTTGGAAAGGGCAATGTTTGACCCAGTTACTAAAGTCTAGGCAGCATTCTAGAATGTCTTAAATAGTATACCTACAATTCTCTAAGATATATTTTAACTGTGTAAGACACAATAACTGAATAACTAAATTAATTAGCTGTGGAAACAGACACAAAGTACAAGGTGGTCATCAAAAGTCATCTAGTACCTTGAGAGGAGAACAGAGACGCATTTGTGGATGCTCTCCATCCACACAATCATCTGACATCTGACCTTTTTTTCCTTTTTTTGGGGGGAGGGCTTTGTTATTCCACTCTGCCCTGTATCCTGATTTAGCAGAGGCATGTGATAGTACTGTGTCATTCAAGATGTGGTGTGGGGGGGAGCCAACTGAGTCATGGACATTGCCTTTCTGGACCTGTGACATTCACCTGTTCCTAGAAATCTCCACTTTCCAAAGACAGCTATATACCCCAGTGTAAAACCCTATAGGAATTATGTCATTTGTCCTGTTTGTGACAAAGCCAGAGAACAAACACCCAGAGGTACAGGAAGGAAATAAAAAGTTTCAATCTCAAGGACCTGTCAAAATATACAAGACAGTCCAGGAGCGTATGGACCCTGAGCCAGGGTCTTCGGCCTAGACTCATTGAGGATTGGTGTGATGCAGGATGGCAGTGTTTCCCTGGTCTACACCAAAGTACAGTTTCTTTAAAGCTGGACCACTTGCACAGTCAGGGCCTCTGAGTGTGAACAGGCCACAGCCACTCATCTGCCTGCCATGTACAGCACTCCTCACCCCCACAACCACTGACATTACAGGTGCTTAAAGGGGAGGCTGTAAATATTAATCAAGAGAGTGGAGCTCATGCTTGAGAATGTTATGACAGTTGAAGCAACACACAAGACAGAAATTGCTTCCACTGAATAAGGAGACATCTTTTCTCTGCATGAGGCCTCTGCCTGCAATGTAATTTCCTGCAGAGGGGGTGAAGAAGGAGAGTGCCCAGAGCAGGAAAGCAAATCAGTGAGGCTCTTTGTAAAGAATACATTGATGAGGTCTCATTAAAGTAAATAAAGTCCCTATAAAATGCTAGGAAATTTCTTTCAAAATAGCCCATAAATTAGCCTTAAAGGATGTCTGGGCCCGAAAGCCAAGGCTATGAATATAATTAGGAGACACTAAAAGAATCCAGACCAAGTCTGAGAAGGGGGTCTATGTACTGTGCAGTCAGGGAAACAGGGACAGAGAGCCAAAGATGGGAAAGCAAGTTCCTCTTGAAAGGCCTGTTGAGGGGATCTGCAGACCCCTTCCATTCTTGTTTGCAGTGAGGCCTCCTAACGAAGATTGTAGGACATGAACAACATGAATAGTAGAGCTTCTCAGCTTACGCAATCAAGAATGGTTGTGACTGTTTCCAGACTTGAGACTTAAGTATTCCTATACTTAAAGATACAGGAGAAGCACCAAGAATCATTCCCAAACCCTTGCATTTTTATGAACCCAGTCATTAGGAATTTAAGATCAGCCCCTTCTACTGGTACATCTTTCAGGAATATTTATATTGTAGTTTGTGTGTTTATAGCTTTTAATGATTTACAAACAGTTTCCCTCATGGGAACTTCTCACCAAGCTCATAAGATAGATTAACTGAAGACGAAAGAATGAAAGAAACCAACCCAAGCTCAACTAACGGTCTACATGACTCAGGGGGCCTCACCAATTAGTGCTTCTTTGGATCATTCTGTCAAGGTGAAGCATTGTGCCAGGGAACACATTAGATGCTGGCTACACAACGTGCCGACACCCGGGACTGTACATCTAGACGATCTCAGTGGAACTAGATGAGAAAGGACCAGTGCTCTCTAGTTACCATGTGAACAGCTCTAAGGAATGTTTATCTCTCCTTAAAGGAATCTCTTGGAGCCAACTTATCCCTGGTATAATTTATCACATCAGTGCCAAAGGTACATGGAAAATCTGCAGTTTCTATTGGAGAACTATGCCTGTGCAATGTCAAATAAAACATATATTTTCACATATAGATATATTTGTCAGTGCAGTATCAGATAAAACATCAAATGTCACAGATATGCATACATATATAATGTCATATATATATATATATGTAAGCATATAGACCCACATGTATGTGTGCTGAAACTTATGAAAGATGTAAGACCAACCTATTTCTTCCAGTAACAATCGGCATGGAAGTTGTTAGTATTAGTCATCCAGACACATTTGGGAAATTCAATAAATGTGCAAGTATAACATTGAGAAAATATTCAGTAACTATTCAAGTATGTTTCCAAAAAAGTTGCACTCAGACAGGAAGAGAGAAATTTCTGAGTCACTAACATACATTTTTAGACATCATTTTATAGGTGTTTATTGTATGCTTGCTTCTTTTGTTGGTGGGCTATTTCAAGACATGGTATCACTATGTAACCCACTTTGATCCTGAACTCTTGATTCCTGGGCCGAGCTGGGTTGACAGCCATGGGATGCCTTATTTGACTCCATATAGACTTTTTCCTTCTTTTGTTTTCTTAGCTAAGATGTCGTGTATCTCAGGACAGCCTTAATATGTAGCTAAGGATCACATTCAACATCCGAGTCCCCTTCCTTCACCCCCTAAGTGCTGGGACTACAGGTGTGAACTACCATGCCCAGTTCTAGGCAGTGCTGAGGTTTGCACCCTAGGCCTTGTGTACATTAGGGAAACACCTCTGCCAACTGAGCTACCATATCTCCAGTCCTAGACATTTTTCTTTTTAAACATTTACAGGTCTTCACACTTTTCCCTGAATAAGAACATGATATATAAGTAACAAGGCTGAAGCTGGGTGTGGTGGCGCACACCTTTAATCCTAGCACTCTGGAGGTAGAGGCAGGCAGATCTCTGAATTAGAGGCTAGCCTGGTCTACATAGTTATTTCGAGGACAGCCAGGCATGGCTTCACAGAGAAACCTTGTCTCAAATAAAACAGACAAACCAAAGTAGCATGGCTGAAAAAATTACAAACTTTTCTAATAAATGCCTGTCTCTGCCCCTTGCTGTACTGAGTGGCCAGTGGTACTCCTCAGGGGCACATAGTTATGTCAGAGAATACAAACTATTCAACTGAAAGAAGAGTCAGGCATGGTGGACAGCCTCACCATCCTAACACATGAGAGCCTGAGGCAGGGGAGTTGTCAAAATTTCAAGACCATTCTGGGTACATAAGTACCCGATGCTGTCTTAAATAACAATTAAAAATAATCATAAAAAAACAAACTGTAGGCCCTAATCCTAGGCAAAGAAATACCGGCCACAAAGGAAAGTTGAGAGAGGGAGAAACAGTCCTCCCCAGGGAAGAGCCACCCCAGCTCAACTGGTTATCCAATCCCAAGGACTCAGCCCTGAAATCACATACGTACAAATCATGTTATATGCAATGATCAGGTTGTATCTGTATATTTTGGAGAGAGAGAGAGGGAGAGAGAGAAAGAGAGAGAGGGGGAGAGAGAGAGACAGAGAGACAGAGACAGAGAGAAAATGGCAGTTAAGGGGAAGAGACCATGAATTTGAGAGACAGCAATGGGGAAAGAATATGTGGAAAGGGTTGGAGGGAGGAAAACACAAAGCAGAAACTGATGTAACTATAGTTTAATTTCCAAAATAAAATTAACTCTAAATTCAAAGCTGGGCGGGGCAGCATATGCCGATAATGCCAGCCCTCAGGAGGCAGAAGCGGAAGTATCACATGTGTAAGGGCAGCCTCAACTCCGACACAGGGAGTTCCAGACCAGCCAGAAATCAGAGCAACCTCACGAGACCCTTCCTTCAAACAAAGAAAGAACTGAGTTCAAGTCTTCCTTCTCTTAAAAGGTCAGAGTGTTAACATGGACATACATGTGTTTAGACACCTGCCATGAGAAGATCATGTTCAGGGGCTTTCCTCACAAAGTGTGAACACATTGTGACCTGTAACAGCAGAGAAAAAGGTACTGTGTCTTTTTAAAAGCCAGCCTTTGAAACTGATGGGCGTCTATAGGCTTTCTAGGCATCGCTTAGAACAAGTATTATGTGTAAGTACAAGCATCTTCTGAAGCTTCAGACTTACTAGACAGGAAGAATGCTTTGTACAGTAGCTGGCTGGGATCAACTTCAGATTTCTCTAAGCCTCTTGCACCTCCAGATGTTGTTCCTGTATTCTCACCCTCAACGCTGAGCTTTGCTTTGTCATCTGCTTTGGGCAATCAGATATTAGAAAATATGAAATATGTAGAAAGTTGTCAGGGGAGGGGACTTGCATTATAGGGTTCCCTCCCTCCCTTTTATTTATTTATTTATTTCCTGCTGGGAAGCCGAATGAACCAGGCCAGGCTAGCTGCAGATTGACACCATATGAGAGGAGGCCCAGCCCTCCTCACCACCCAGACCTTCTAGATGAGACCCTAGATGTGTGTGTGTGTGTGTGTGTGTGTGTGTGTATCTGTATGTTTGTGTATGTGTGAGTGTGTGTGTGTATCTGTATGTTTGTGTATGTGTGAGTGTGTGTGTATCTGTGTGTGTGTGTGAGTGTGTGTGTACCTGTATGTTTGTGTATGTGTGAGTGTGTGTGTGTATCTGTGTGTGTGTGTATGTGTGAGTGTGTGTGTACCTGTATGTTTGTGTATGTGTGAGTGTGTGTGTATCTCTGTGTGTGTGTGTGTATGTGTGTGTGTATCTGTAAGTTTGTATATGTGTGAGTGTGTGTGTATCTCTGTGTGTGTGTGGTGTGTGTGTGGCCACCCTGGACCACCCCACCCCAGCCACACTAGCCCACAGAAACAGGAGAAATAATAAACACTTACTCACGCCATTGTTACTTGGGTGTTCCCATTTTTGTTTCTTCAGCAAAGGTTAACAGATACATTGACCTAAAATGGTCATAGTTACAGAAATTTCTAGAAGTAATGGTGAATTAATAAAGTTACAGTGCAGATCAATGAAGCAGATACAGGCTCACGTAAATTGTGTTGTGCTAAAGTTCCACATCAAAAGCTTATTCGAGATAGCTGGACCACTGCATAAGATATGTAAGCAGTATTTGTTTTCTGTCTGAAGTCATTTTAGAGAGCTTCTTACATGATTCGGGTTTTCTGATGGCAGGAATGCTCTGCCCCTTCCAAGTTCAAAATTGTGTTGTTTATAAATTATGTAATGCACATATTTTGTTCTAGCAGCCCAAATGGATTGAGACAGGCTCCAAATATTTATCATGACGTTGTTACTTTTAAGTTGGACTACATTTAACTCTAGAAGAGCACTAGAAAGGATGTGCAGTTTCCTTGGTGAGTTTTACAAAGCTCATGCACCCGACTCACAAGGCTGCTGCTCAGTGCATGGAGTGCTTTACCAGAAAAGAGCTGCTGTACTCAAGATCTGTGTGCCTGGCTTCCTCCGGCCTTGACTCTGCACATTACCCACATGCCATCAAACTGTCCAAGCTGCCATGTGTACGTCATGCTCGGTAACACCACCATAATGTTCCCACAGGCAGTTTCTTCTCTAAAACACCGTCCTCTAAACTCTGCTCCTACCCAAATGTGCAAACACATTTAATAGCCTGGCAACCACCAAAGTACACTTGAAGGATAATGTGAAGACAGAAAGAAAGATGTAGGAGGTGGGTAAGCTGAGAGGGAGGAAAAGTTCCTAAGGTCCTAAAGTGTTGCACAAATTGTTAGAGGGTCTTATTAATAAAATCAAACCCGGAGCCTGGTATTGGGTTAAAGCTGGAAGATGAGAGAAACAGAACAAGCCACAGCCACCTCACCTTGTCAATTCCTCAGCTGATCCTGTTTCCTCAGACTCGAAGCTTCTGAGTCCTCATCCAGAATGAATCTCAGCTGAACTGTTGCTCAAAAGCCTAAAAGCTTAACCAGCTCTAGTTCCTTGTCCTCACCCCTTAAATACCTTTCTGCTTCCTGCCATCGCTTCGTGGGATTAAAGGCTCTTGTTACCATGCCTGGCTGTATCCAGTGTGGCTTTGAACTTACAGAGATCCAGATAGATCTCTGCCTCTGGAATGCTAGGATTAAAGGTGTGAGTGCCACCATTTTCTGGCCTATATATCTAGTAGCTGTCCTGTTCTCTGACCTCAGATAAGTTTATTGGGGTGCACAATATATTGTGGAACACAGTATCACCACACTAAAGAAAACATGAAGAATAGATTCGTGTCTTGGTCTGTGTTGCTGTAAAGCCCATTTTACCTCTGAAAATACTAGTAATAAAATGTTGTTGTATTGTAGGCTCATCATATGTGTGAAGACTGCCTATCCACATCTGTGTAGAAACAAAGGATTATCTATCTACTTTCTCATAGAAAGATGTCTATGTTGTCTAAGAATGGGAATAATCCAGCCATTCTACTTTGAGCTGCTAAGTCCATAAACTATAGTAGTCATCATAAAATATACTTGCAGTCCCAGCAGTGAAGGACTCCCTGAATCAAACTGAGGCTGGCTCACAGAATTTTCTAATTCTCAGCATGAGGAACCCTCTATTAATGATATGTGCTGTGGATGGTAAACCAAATATATATGTGCTTATATTTTTTATAACAGAACCCAAGGAACATGGCATTTTCTAAATAATGAGACTTCACTGTACATGTATATACTAAGTCGTTCTCCACTTACTAGAAGTAAAACAAATCCAAACTATGTATCTCGTAGCCAGGAGAAACCCAACCACTATATCTACTATCAGTGTACAGGAAGTTCAGAGCGTAATTAGATATAATACCTCCCTAATCATGCTTGTTCTTTGTGCTCATGAGCTTTGTGCTAAAATCTCTTTAAAATCATGCAAAATGTGTATTCAGTGCATATCCTTTCACTTGCTTTTGCAATCACATGGTCTGGAAGATGGTTGGAAAAATAAAGATCAAAATCTTCTTAGAAATGATCTCTGGGAATTGGGATTATGAGGAATTTTGATTTTCATATTATTCATTTTGGCACTGTTTTTATCTACAATGAGCACATATTGTCTCTATGATTAGAAAAGTCAACTACAGAATCACGACCCTTAAGAATAATTTCATATACAACATTGCATGCCGTCTACTGGAAGCCATTTGCACAAGAAAACAGAGAGAATTGTTTGGCCCTGGATGCCTTTGTGAGTCTTAGCATTAGAAGATAAAGTCCGTTCAGATGCTCAATATCTGGCCTCTGCAGAGTGTCTGGGGATTGAGAGCATCTTCCCAGAATGCCATGTGGTATTGAGTCACACAATGCCTTTCATTTAAAATCTCCCCCAAAGTATACTCAAACTTTTGGCACAGTGAATGCCAACCCCAGAGGGAAATGTTCTAATCCTTTAACACAAAGACTTTAGGTCATGTTCTTCATTTAAGCCTACATCACTCCTTAATCCTGACAGTTAAATCCTCACCAAAAGTTTGGCAAGAACAGGATGGATGACGTTGCCAAAGAGGCCTCATGGAGGGTCTCTCTGGCTTCCTCTCTGCTGGAACATGGAGTTATCAAGTGAAAGTTTCTTAATGTAAATCACAAATAGGTTTACTCAGAATTTGGCTCCTGCGTTCACAAGCAGGAGGAAGAAATATTAGCCTAGAGTCCTCTGGCAACTCACTAAGACTGTCATCTACAAACCAAGAGTGTTCTGTGGAACTGATGGGGAAAAGCAGAAGAAAGACCTACTGCCAGCATTTAGGGGGCAGAGGCTGGTGAGTCTCTGTGAGTTCTGGCCTAGTTGTATAGCAGTTCTCAAGCTAGCTAGGTATACATCCCAAGACTGTATTAAAACAATAATTTTTTTTTTTGGAGAAAAAATTTTGTTTAAGGTTATGGTAAAATTCAGATATTAAAATTTCAATAATTCATATTCTGTCTGTGGATTCTTTGCTACCGTAAAAGAGTAGTTACAACAGAGACTGTGTAGCCTGTTGTATGTTGCATGGTGTTTCCCAAAAGTTCATTTCCTCTGAGAACCTCAGAACGCGACCTTTTTAGAAATAAGGTCTTTGTTGTAAATGGCTGGTTTTTTGTCTTGACTGCCAGGTCCAAATAACTGGCTCAGAGGCTTATATTACTTATACATGGTCAGCTAGTAGCTCAGGCTTGTTATTAGCTAATCCTCACATTTAAATTTACCCATATTTCTGTTTATGCTTTGCCACGTGGTGGTACCTTCATTATCATGGCACATTCATCTCCTGCTCCCTCTGTGTCTGACTGGTGACTCCTGACTTGGCCCTTCCTCTTCCCATCATCTTTAGTTTGGTCACCCCACCTATACTTCCTGCCCGACTACTGGCCAATCAGTGTTTTATTAAAACCAGTTCGAGTGACAGATCTTCACAGTGTACAAGAGGATTATTCCAGAGCATTTTGTAGATGTAATTATGTTAAGACAGGGTCACACTAGACTCAAGTGTGTCCTAACCTAATAACTAGGGTCTTTATAACTTGAAGGTTTATAGAAATATGAAGAGGGAAGAAAGCCATGTGTGGATAGCAGCTGGGACTGGAGTAGATCAAGGAATGCCAAGGAATGGCAGCGTCCACATGAAGCCAGGATACGAACATGGCATGGTTACTTTCTCAGAGGTCCAGAAGTACAAGAAAATTAATGTCTATTAAGTATCCTGGCTTATGGTATTAGGTGCAGCTGCCAAAGAAACTAATATGCTTGAAACTACCAAGCATTTCACACAAAATACTGTTGATCTCTGGTATAAAAGTATTGGCCTGCTGGGTGGTGGTGGTGCACACCTTTAATCCCAGCACTCAGGAGACAGAGGCCAGCCTGGTCTACAGAGCGAGATCCAGGACAGGCACCAAAACTACAGAGAAACCCTGTCTCGAAAAAACAAAAAACAAAACAACAACAACAAAAATATTAAAGTATTGACCCAGAAGAAAACTCAAATAGTTTGTTACCCCAGACTAACTCAATTCACAAGTTGTTCTCTGCACTCCGATCTATATACTCCACGGTGTGTGTACACACACACACACACACACACTCAATAGATGCACTAAAATTATTTAAAAGAAACTAAAGATGCTAATTTCCAGTAGTATTTATAGAACAGGAATCATTTGTTTTATTATTGATAATGATTTATGGAGACAAGGTTGTATTGTAAATCAGTCATGCCTGGAACTCACTGGATAGAGCAAGCCAGACTTGAACTAGGGGCCATCCTTCTACATGCTGGGATTTCAGTCACAGGCCACTATGTCAGGCTAACTATCTGTTTTAGTTGATGACCACACATTTGTGGGCTGTACTGTAGGAATTTCAACTTAGAAATTCGGGAGTGCCTCCATGTTCTATTTTCTGTAAGAATGAACAGGAAGTCGATGGGTAAGGATCTCAAGTGAAAGCTAGGAGGTGGGTGCTGAGCCTCTTGCCCTTCCCAGCTACCCTTTAATGCGGCCCCTCATGTTGTGGTGACCCCCACACATAAAGTTATTTTCATTGCTACTTCATAACTATAATTTTGCTACCATTATAAATAGCAATGCAAGTATTTTTTGGAGATGGAGGGTTAATAAAGGGGTTGCGACCCACAGGTTGAGAACCATTGATCTAATAAGAAGTCCTTTAAGCATTTCTAAAATTAGAGGCATGTAAGATTATATGCAGATTGGTAAAATAAACTTTTGCGTTATTAGAAGGCCTTATTTAAAGATGATTCATGGATTTTCATGAATTTGTGTCACGTTTGATTAGAATGAGAGCTGGTGCTTTCCTGGACATGAATTCACAATCTGAGGTTCATAAAACGATTCCTCAGTAATCACTTGCTAATTCTTTCGTAACTTGACTTGATTTAGCTTGACTAAATTTACCGTCTCTTGACCTAATTATTCAAGTAAGAATAAGATGTATATTGAAGCTGGAAACAAGAAACATCATCTATAATAGTGAATCAAAGACATCCCTGGTGCTGGTTATGGAAGCCTGGGAACTGTGTGCCCAGGATGCCAAGCAGTTCAAAAGGAAACTCATATTTCAGTCAAGAACTAAGTTATAATTTGCCTGGCATGCCTGCAAAGTTCAAAGACTTTGCTGAATCCTACATCAACCACCACTGTGATTTTTTTTTTCCAAGTAAAGCTGAAGGTTCAACTTTGGTTTGATGAACCCCTTGCTTCTTGGCTAGAAAAGAAACAAGACTGCCAAGCAGGCAAATTACGCTGTGCACAGCTCTCTTCCAACAGACCTTGAGTAGAGCAGATATGGGTCAGCCAAAGAAGCATTGGTTTCCTCAGTGACAAGCTGGGGCACCAGCTTCCTGGGAGAGCTGCTTCCAGCCTCTGTGGCCAGGCACCAGCTTCCAGGGGCATTCCTTCCAGAGCAGCAGCCTCCAGTACAGAGTGCAGGCAGCCTGCCTGATTGAAACCGGGTTTCATAAGAACAGAACCTCAGCAGTGAGCATTCTGCAAAGCTATTTGTGGTGGTCCCCCCATTGGCCCATATATTTGAAAGCTTAGTCTGAGGGAGTGGAACTCTTTGGTAGGATTAAAAGGATTAGGAGGTGTGGCCTTGCTGGAGGAAATGTGTCACTGGGGGTGGGTTTTGAAGTTCTGAAATCCCATGCCAGGCTCGGTTTCTCACTCTGTGAGTCTGCAGATCACCAAGTAGCTCTCAGCTACTGCTCCAGTGCCCTGCATGCTGCCATACTCCTGACATTGAGGACAATAGACAAAACCTCTGAAACTGTAAGCAAGCCCCCAATGAAATGCTTTCTTTTATCAGAGCTGCCTTGGTCAGGGTATCTCTCTCTTCCCAGCAATCAAACAATGACTAAGACACTATTGACCCTTTTATGCAGGATTGGGACTGTTGTAGTTTTCAGGAACTAAAGAGATAACTCAATGGATAAAGCCTTGGCTGCACATGCGAGAGGACCTGAGTTGGAACCCCAAGGACCCACAGAAATATTGAGTGTGGTAGTGTGTACCCGTAACCCCAGAACTGGGAGGGGAAGGAGGGAATAGAAACTCGTAAGTCCCAGATCATGAAGTCTAGGCAAAGGGCAACCTACAGTCCAATGAGTGACTAAACTGAAGCTCAGCACTTGGGAGGCAGAGGCAGGAGGATCTCTGTGAGTTCAAGGCCAGATTGCTTTACAGAGTGAGTTCCAGGACAGCCAGAGCTGTTACACAGGTAAACCCTGTCTTGAAAAACAAACAAAAAGAAAAAAAAAGGAAACAAACAAATAACCCCCCCAAAACTAAAACATAGAGCACTACAGGATGACACCTGAAGTCAGCCTCTGGTTCCACACTTACATGCATAGGTGAGCACACTCACACACACACAAATACACATATACAACAAGCACACCATTTCTCTCTTAAAAGTTCCCTTTTTGAAAGTGAAAGCATTTTCTGGATGGAGAGCAGCAAAGCACAGAGCAGGAATCTAGATGTCTGATACAGATCACTTTCTGTACCACATCTTCCCAAGATGCATTGCACCGGAAGACAATGACAGATACCACAAGTATAAGGCAAAGATACCCTGTGTAACTTCTGTGTATACAGATGTAGAGAGTCTACTTCCACAAAAGACATAGTGAAGCCCAGTCATCCTCTTAGGGGAACCCCACTTGGCTTCCAGATAGTAGATGTAGAAGAGGCTTTACCGTCTGGGGAATTAAGGTAAACAAGAGTGTAAGAATCCTCAGTTCGGACACTACCGGAGGCATGCAGGCCTGCCCCTGCACTTGATAACTGCCTCACAGGTTTCAGAAGTTCACACCCCCCTCCCCTACAGTTGAAAGCACTGTGCTTTCATGATGCTTCATTATTTACTTGTCCCACTGGCCTCTCTTCATGTAATCTAGATCTTCTTGCCTTTGAATCTCTCAGTCAACGTATGTCCTAAGTCTTTCATATTTAGAACAAAGCATATAACCTACCATCTACAAAGTTTAATTTTGACTAAGCAAACATATAAGGGAGCTGGCTACTCCATGAATTTCAGGTTCAAAATTTTAAAAAAAAATTAGTGTTATATATGTTCTGACTAAAGGCATTAACTAGCATTTCGTCTCTGAGTGTTAGGGTTAAGAATAGAGTGACGGTGTTGGAGGGTGTGGTTCATGCCTGAAATCCCAACACCTGGGAGGCTGAGGAGGGGGAGGTTGCTGTGCCTTGTAGGTCAGCCTGAGCTACACAGAGAGCTCTTGACTGGATAATAACTAGTGAAGAAGATGCAGAGGCGGTTCAATCTTTCAGGGTTCTTCTTGTGAATGACTTGGTGTGCATGACCACCAGCCTTAAAGGGAGTGGCCAGGCTTTTGTATATCCAAGGAAAAGAAAGAATGAGGCACACCAGTAAGTCCCTTGTACATATGAGGGCCAGGACACTTCATCAGTCTCGGATTCATTTACTGCCCTTGGGTTAAATTTTGTTAAAATGAACTGTCTGGTTTTCCTCATTTCAAACTTTGTTAATTGAAATTCACCAATTTACTCTGGCTCAGGATATTTGGTAAGATAGTTTCAATGTCCCGACGGTTCCTGGTACAGATGTGCATTTGCAAGCCTTGAGGGTGGTTGCACAACTCCATTGCCATCTCTCCACCTCACAACACACAACAAATTCTAGACTTAATAACACGGGCTAGGCTTTTCCATTTTTTGATGAAACATGAAACTTATCAATGAGATGGTCGATGATAGCTGAATTTTGCAGGTAAAGTCTGAAAATAATACTGTCAAAACTTTGCTGAACTGTCAGCCATCTGAAGTCTTTACATCTGTACTGAGTAAAGACAAAATTGCAATTTCCTATCAATAGAAATATTACTCACTTTGAGCATGGATACAATTTGAGCAATTTAACTGCGTGTGGGTTTATTGTTTCCATTTCTTCTAATTCTAGGGCTTACAGACTTAGTCTGGATTTCCTTGCCTCAAAGACACTATTCAGCATGAAACTGTAAGAGAGCAATGAGGAAGAAGTATTGGTAGAAGACGTATCTCGACTGAGCAGCACCACTTGGAAGGCTTGGGACCCTAGACTAGATTCTGCCGTCAATCACTTGAATTTGACAGTCTGCGTCACCGCCCTCTTATCTGTGGCACACATGTAAGAAATCTGCTTAAAAATAACAGGAAAGAAAATAAAAGTAAACGTTTCCTGGGAATAATTCGCATGCTGTACAAATACAACCCTAGACCCATATAAAAGAGTCTGGCAATGCAGAGTCCTGGCATAGTCTTTCAAGGGAAAACTTGATATAATGCATCTACGAATGTTGTGTAAGTCGAGTAATTCAGTATAACCCCATCAAATAGTCAGAGAAGAGATACTTCTAAAATCAAATCTTATGTGGAAGAGCAAATGCATCTGAATACTGACTTAAAAATAATAGCAAAACAACAGGGCTGGAGAGATGGCTCAGTGGTGAAGAGCACTGGTTGTTCTTCCAGAGGACCGGGGTTCAATTCCCAACACCCACATGGTGACTTCCAATCATCTGTAACTCCAGTTTCAGAGGATCCAGCATCCTCTTCTGGCCTCCATGGGCACCAGGCATGCAGGTGGTACACAGACACACATGCAGACCAAACATACATACACATAAAAAGTTAAAATTAAAAAAGCAAAATAAGGGGCTGGAGAGATGGCTCAGTGGTTAAGAGCACTGACTGTTCTTCCAGAGGACCCGGGTTCAATTCTCAGCACCCGAATGGCAGCTCACAACTGTCTGTAGCTCCAGTCTGGGGGATCTGGTGCTCTCACACAGGCATACATGAGGATAAAAGACAAATGCACCAAAATTAAAATAAAAATCTTAAAAATAAACAAAATAAAAGCTCTAAAAGACATAAAAATATATTACAATTACATATTATAAGTTGATCAAACTGTATTAACGTAAGACTAGGCAGAAAGTTCAGCCAAACAGAGTCAGCCCATGTTTTCCTGGAAACTAGTACATACTAATAACAGCTTGTCAGGCTAATTGTCAGAAAACAAGGGAAAAGAAAGTCAGGTGGATATCTATTTCATGCTATATTTCAAAATAAACAGTTGAACAGATAATTATAACAATAAAAATTACCACAAGAAGGCAGAGAACATATATATTCTTAAGGAGCAAAGTCATCCCTAAACAGAAAACCAGAAGCCTTAAACTGTACCAGGCCATTTCTTTTGGGCCACAACTAGCTCCCAAATCATGACACAGATTTATTATTAACCTTGAATGCTGAGCCCAGCTTAGGCTTGTTTCTGGCTAGCCCTTTTAACTTAAATAACCTGTTTCTCTTTATCTACCTTTTGCCTCTGGCTTCTTTCTTTTTCCTTCTGTAGATCTTACTTTCACTGCTTCTCTATTTCTGGCTGGCTGGCGGCTGCCTAGCGTCCGGCCCCAGGCATCTCCCTTGCTCTTGCCTCTTCCTTCTCTCGTTCCTCTCCTGAGCCTGGAGAAATCCTCCTATTTATTCTCTCTGCCCAACAGCCCCGCCTATCTTTTTCCCTGCCTAGCTATTGGTCGTTTAGCTCTTTATTAGACCAATCAAGTGCCTTAGGCAGGCAAGGTGAAACAAATGCAACACATTTTTTCCATAATTAAACACACATTCTTAAGTCATTAAACAAATACAGCATAAACAAATGTAACTTTGCCTAGTTAAGATAATATTCTACAACAACAAACAACTGACTACTGTTGTAGAATATTCTTTCAAGCCGTGTTACTTTTGTTTATGTTGCATTTGTTTAACTCTGTGAAGCTGTGATACTGTGCCTGTCTAAAACACCTGACGGTCTAATAAAGAACTGGCCAATTGCAAGGCAGGAAGCAGAAAGGATAGGCAGGGCTGGCAGGCAGAGAGAATATATAGAAGGAGAAAACTGGGAGGAGATGGAAAAGGAGGAGCCAAAGAAGGAGGAGGACTCCAGGAGCCAGCCACCCAGCAACACAGCAAGTCACAGAGTAAGAGTAAGATTTACAGAAGTAAGAGAATGGGAAAAGCCCGGTGGCAAAAGGTAGATGGGATAATTTAATGTTAAGAAAAGCTGGCTGGAAACTAAGCCAAGCTAAGGTGGGGCAGTCACAAATAAGAAAAAGCCTTTGTGTGATTTACTTTGGAGCTGGGTGGCACCCCCACCCCCAAAGAGCCAAAAAACAACAGACACCTGCTTTTCCACGACTGACTTAAGTTTTTACATGAGTCTGGAGAGACAGCCCAGTGGTTGAGAACTCATAGTAGTACTCTTACAGAGGACTCAGATTTGGTTCCAGCATCCTCGTGACAGCTCACACTCACCTGTAACTCCAATATCAGGGCACTGGAAATCCTGTTCTAGCCTCCATGGGCACCTGTGGTGCACATAAACTCACCCAAATATACAAATTAATTAATTACAAAATTTTAAGTTTTAAAAAAGTCTATTTAGTAAAAATTTTATATATATATATATATAAAACTGTTAAAAGGAAGGAAATATTCACAACACATGACAGAAATATATTGATTGTTACCATGTAGAAGGACTAGATTCCCCTAAATCAATAATGAAAACAAATAGTCCAACACATTAAAATAAAAGAATAATGATGGGCAAAGTTAAAAAGAAAAAGAATATGAAAACTTAATTATTTTATTTGTGATTTCCTATCAGATACAAGGCAAATTACCAATCAATAAATGGCAGTTTCGATAAAGGAACCAGAAAAGTGGTATTTTCATTACTGTTCAGTTGGCTATAAGTAACCCCAGTTTTCATGGTATTTGTTGGGTTAATTTGGCAGCAGCTACCAATATATTGAAACCTACCTCTTTTGAATATAAAAGAAAAAAACTTTAAGAATGTTTTTTAGCTGGTCGGTGGTTGCTCATGTCTTTAATCCCAACACGTGGGAGGCAGAGACAAGCAGATCTTTGAGTTCCAGGACAACCTGATCTACAGATCAAGTTCCAGGACAGCCAGGGCCACACAGAGAAATCCCGTTGGGGGGAGGGGCATATTTTAAAGATAAGGTCTCAGGCTGGAGAGATGGCTTAGTGGTTAAGAGCACTGACTGCTCTTCCAGAGGTTCTGAGTTCAATTCCCAGCAACCACATGAATTATGGGCTCACAACCACCCATAATGAAATCTGGTGCCGTCTTCTGGCCTGCAAGGACACATATAGGCAGAATACTGTATACATAATAAATAAATCTTAAAAAAAAAAAAAAAAAAAGAAAGATAAGGTCTCACACCAGGCTGGCCTGGAACCAATAGATGCCTGTCTCTGCCTCCTGAGAACTGATGTTAACGGTATGTGACATCAATCAAGGCCTCTAAGTACCTTTTTAAAATTTGTTTTGTGTATGTGTGAGCATGCCCACATGCTCTTAAAGGACAAAAGAGGGAATCAGGACCCTGGAGCTGGAGTTGCAGATTATAATCTGACCAATGCGGGTGCTAGAAATCAAATTCCAGTCCTCTGGAAGAGCAGTGAACGCTCACAACTGAGTCATGTCTCTATACCAATATTATTTTAAGACAGGGTCTTGCTATGCAGCCCTGGCTGGTCTAGAACTCACAGTAGGCCGTCTTGCCTCTGCATCCCAAGTACTCGACAGTGGCAAACCACCACACCTGACTAAAACATTGCTATTTCTAACAACCCATCCTACAGAAGACTTATATACGTGGGCAAAAAGATACATGACTATTAATGACACACAATAGAGAATGTCTTAAATGGCCAACATATTCATCAACGAAATACATTTTAACATTTTCTGTGTCAACAATGAAAACTGCCTGGCTATTAACAAAGAATGAGATGGTTTTAAGGGTATTGAGAGGAATTCTTCGAAGCTGCCAGGCTGCTTGAGAAATGGAGAGCTCCGGATTCAATAAGAGACTGCATCTCAGGGAGATAACACAGACTGAAAAAGAACTCATGCACCATCACACACATGCATACCCACATATATAAGCCTCGTGTTTACTCTCTCTCTCTCTCTCTCTCTCTCTCTCTCTCTCTCTCTCTCTGTGTGTGTGTGTGTGTGTGTGTGTGTGTGTGTGGTGTGTGTGTAGAGCTAGTCATGGCAGTGCAAGCCTTAAACTCTAGCTCTTGTGAGGAGGCAAAAGCAGGAAGGTTGCAGTGAGTCTGAGGCCTGGCCAGGATTACATAATCAGCCTGTTTCAAAAAAAAAAAAAAAACAACAAACCCAAACCACAGTTCTAATGGGAAGTCAGGCATGGTTGTACATGGTTGTACAAGGTACAACCATGCCTGACTTCTCAGATACAGGGGCCTGAAGCAAGGACTGCCAGAAGTCTGAAGCCAGCCTGAGACCCTGACTCAAGGGAAACAGAAAGAATAAATAAGAATTTTCAAAGTATAATGTTGAGTCCCCCATGTTATACAGCGATACTTGGTAAGATAGAAACCCAGCAGAGTTATAAAACACCAAACTTTCTTCCTAACCACATTTTTCTTCTCAGTTTTCTGTATTTATATTATAGCTATAGGTTTCAAAAGGCTCAGTGGATACAGGGGCACTGAGAGTTTTTATGGGTATCATTATGAGCCCCGTTTCCACAATACAACTTTTAAATCTGCCTTTCAATATAAGCATGATCTGAAAGTCTGTAACTTTTCCCTCAAAGTATGCCATGGCTACAAAAGACCTAACATTGTCACCCTGGTGTGGTAAGGGCACACCTGGGTTGAACATTGTTGAATTGGATGGTATCTGGGAGTCTATATGATGAGGATTAAAATTGAACTCGATGTCTGGATTTAAGTTCTTAGGTTCTTTTTTTTTTCTCCAGTTTTTCGAGACAGGGTTTCTCTGTGTAGCTTTGCACCTTTCCTGGATCTCGCTCTGTGGACCAGGTTGGCCTCAAACTCACAAAGATCCACCTGCCTCTGCCTCCTGAGTGCTGGGATTAAAGGCATGCGCCACCACTGCCCAGCTAGTTCTTAGGTTCTTAAGCCTGAAGGACAAGGGCACTTTTGAACGTGGCACAGTGATTAATCTTCACTTTCAACTTGACCGGGCTTGAAATCACTTCCGGTGTCTCTGTGAAAGTGTCCCCAGAGAGGTTTAACTGAGTGATGGAGATTCACCCTGTCTTGGTTAAGGTTTCAGTTGCTGTGATGAAGACCATGACCAAAAGCAATTTTGGGAGGAAAGGGTTTATTTCACCTCTCAGGTCAGAGTCCATCATGAAAAGAAGTCAGTGCGGGAACTAAAAACAGGATCCTGGAGGCAGGGGCTGAAACAGAAGCCATGGAGGAGTGTGCGATTGACTGGCTTGCTCTTCAAGGCTGGCTCAACCTGCTGCTTTCTTATACAACCCAGGACCACCTGCCCAGGGGTGACGCCATCCACAATGGACGGGGCCCTCCCACATCAATCACTAGTTAACAAAGTACACCACAGGCTTGGCCACAGGCCAGTCTAGTGGGAGCATTTTTTCATTTGAGGTTCCCTCTCCCCAAATGACTCTAGCGTGTGTCAAGATGAGACAAAACTGGCCAGTACATGCCCTGCAAATGGGTGACACCATACAATGGTCTAGTCTCCCCAAACTGAATTAGAATGGAGAGAAAGCTGGATGAGCAGAGGATCCTGCTCAGTGGTCCCCTGAGTAGTCCTAGCCATATACAGCCAGCATCATTGACCTCTGCTATGCATTCCCACCGGATGCTGCCCTTTCATACTGTGAGCAAAACAAACCGCTCCCCACAAATTGCATTTGGTCAGGAGTTTGGTTACAGCAAGAAGCAGCCGAATCGGTCTAGAGAAAATGATTTCCCCCTTTGGGCTTCACTGTGTATCTTGTCCTAAAATGAAGCTGAAATTGTTTGGGAAGCTGGGAATTGCTGGAAATTATCAACATGTGGACATTGGTCTTCAAAGGCCAGTGGAATTGGCATCTTCATACCCATAATGATTCTTCCGCCCTTCCAGCTGGAGCCAGATTTACAGACATTTAATGATATAGACTTCATAGCAGAGGGCTTCTCATATGCAGATCTTTAGAATCAATCCCCCAAAGCTCTAAGACAGTGGTTCTCAACCTTCCTAATGCTGTGACCCTTTAATACAATCCCTCGTGTTATGGTGACCCCCAACCATAAAATTAGTTTCATCACTAGTAAATAACTACTTTAATACTGCTTTGCTACTGTTATAAATCATAATATAAATACTTGCGTTTTTCAATGATTTTAGGCGACCTCTGTAAAATGGTTGTTTGACCCCCCAGAGGGGTGGCAACCCACAGGTTGAGAGCCACTGCTCTAAGAGCTAAGGCCCCTACTATTCCCATATGTCCCTAAGGAAAAAAAATGTCACCTAGCCTCAAATTACAAGTAAGAAAATGGCAGAGCCCAGACTCCAAGCTTGGTTTGTTTGGTTCCAGAACTGCTATTCCATTCCTAGCTCTGCCCCCTGGTATATTCATATGTTTCAAAGACTTTGATGATGAGAATAATAACAACTATGAGAAATTGTAATTATTATAAATTATCTTTTCAACAATTTTATTCAAAATTGGAAGAAAAACAAGTGTACAAAAATAAAATTTGCATATACATAGCAAACTGTTGCCCGAAGAGAGATTCAGGGGTAAACACATTATTCACACATTGTTGCTAACAAGATTTTTAACTAACACTCAGGGGGGGAAAAGATATGGGGGGAAGGAACCTGAAGAAAACTCATCAACCCATCCGGATTTTCTGGGAGAAGGAGGGGACTTTTAAAAATGAACATTTCTGTAATTTTTGTTTGCCATTAACACCTCATAGCTGGCTCTCCTGACTATCTCCGATGAGATGTTCAAGGGAGGCAACTAAGCAGTTCTGCCTTGAAAAATATGTGAGGAAAAGCATAGAGTGAGAAAAGATAGTTTTCAGAAAAGCTTCCTGTAGGGATACAGAATTTGCTTAATAATGAAAGTCTAAATGTCAATTAAAATTGGCATTAATTAAGAAATATAATCCCACCATTCTAGAGACAGGAAGAAAGAGACAGCACTATATGAGATCACCAGTTTTAACTACAGCTGTGCTTTCTAGGGCTGCCATGACCTGTGTGACTTCATCCTGGG
This sequence comes from Peromyscus maniculatus bairdii, assembly GCF_049852395.1. NCBI lineage: Eukaryota > Metazoa > Chordata > Mammalia > Rodentia > Cricetidae > Peromyscus > Peromyscus maniculatus. The sequence continues at coordinate 18,134,199 of NC_134867.1, forward strand.
AACCTAGTTGGGGTGGCAGGGAATGAAGAAATGATAGATTCTCATAGAGAAAAGCTGGGATCCCATGGGCTGTGACCACTTGGATGGGGGACACTTACTACACAACCCTCAAAGTACAGTGTTTGCTATGTATATATAGCTCAAGAAAGAGTCTCAGGTACTGTTCTGTTGCTGTGAGGAGATACCATGACCAAGGCAACTTATAGAAGAAAGCTTTTTTTTTTTTTTTTTTTTTTTTTTTTGGTTTTTCAAAACAGGGTTTCTCTGTGTAGCTTTGCACCTTTTCTGGAACTCACTTTGGAGACCAGGCTGGCCTTGAACTCACAGAGATCCACCTGCCTCTGCCTCCCGAGTGCTGGGATTAAAGGCGTGCACCACCACCGCCCCACTAGAAGAAAACTTTTAACTGGGGACTTGATTACAGCTTCAGAGGATGAGTCCATGACCATCATGGCAGCAGGCATGGCAGTGGGCAGGCGGGCATGGCAATGTAAAAGTAAATGAAAACTTAGATCTGATCCACAAGCACTAAGCAGAGAGAAGGACTAACTGGAAATGATGTGGCCTTTTTAAACCTCAAAGCCCATCCCCAGTAACACAGCTCCTCCAACATGTCCACACCCCCTAATCCTCCCCAAACTGTTCCACCAACTTGTGTGTGTGTGTGTGTGTGTAGGTGGGGGGGGGGCTCGGTAAACATTCAAATATGTGAGTCAGTTGGGGCCATTCTTACTCAAACAACCACCGAGGGGTTAGCTTGTTTGGGGGGAGGTCTCTGTAGAGGTGCAGTCTTAACCTCTAAACATGCAGAGGCAGCTGTGGTTCTGGGGAATACTTACTGTACATTGGGCTTAACCAAAGAGCAATCAGTTGTCAGCCGTGGTGCTTGGAACAGGGGAAGGCTTTGCCATTTCCATGGACCTGAGGCACTGGGACCCTTGACATGGCAGTCAGTGCCCATGTCAACCACACAAATTCACTCTTGACTTCATCTGCTCCCCACATAGGGCTTTTGATAATCCCTGTTACCTTAAATTTCTTTGAGAATGCTTCCCAGGAGAAAAGTTTTTAAAAAAAAGGGAGGAGGAGGGGGTTACATTTCAAATATTTCCTTTATGGATAAACATTTAGGCATTCCTTGTTTTCTAACACAAAACTCTCCTGCCCTTGCACAGTGGCTATATGGACCAATCTTGTCCATACCTGTTCAATTCCTTTCTGCTGTCCGGTCACTTCAGAGGTGCCAATAGACCCTGAGAGGAATTCCAGCCACACCCCAATGATCTCGAATGCCCCACTGGGACAGTCATTTCCAGGTCATATGTCCTACGTAACCCATGTGCTGCATGGTCATGTAAATGGTGCGCAGTGTGACCACGTGATCTATGCGCATGCGTGGAATAGCCACGTGGGCCCATGTGCACATGTGCACACGGGGGGATGGGGTGGGGTGGGATGGGAGTGGTAAGTCCTTAAAAGGCGGGTCCCATGTCCCCTCCCCCTCCTCTTCATGTGTCCTTTCAGCAGGCCTGAACACATCTGTCCCTTTCTCCTTTTCTTAATAAAACTTTTGTTAGTGTGTTAGTGGGTTTTGTTGTATTTCATGACTTTTCCTCACAGGGTAAGAACACCCCTATGACCAACAGACCCTCCTTATTTCAGATCACAAATTCAATAGGAGACATGGCGTGTCCTGGGATTTTCTACATGCTAGGCCCTTGGCTACAGATCAAATTATCTCAGAATAGTCATCATATTCCTGCTTGTCTTACACAAATCTCAACAAGAAACTTCCCACGGCCACCAATTTACCTTTAGAAATCTCTGTACTATTAATTTTTTTTAAGTTTGAGACAGGCAAATTAAAACACCTCATTTCAGCCTCTAGTGTAGTTGGATTACTAGGCTGCAAGTATGTGCTGCTATATCCAGCCTCTGAACCTACTTTCAAATAGTGGGTGGTTGGGATTTGCTTCATTTATTGATTTATTGCTGGGGATTAAGGTCATGGAGTCATGCATGCAGGCAAGTACTCAAAAAATTGAGATATATCCTCAGCTTGAACTATCAAATTATTATTATTATTATTATTATTATTATTATTATTATTATTATAGTTTTCCAAGATAGGGTTTTCTGTATATATAGTCCTAGCTGTCCTGGAACTTGGTCTATAGACCTGACCCTGAACTCAGAGATCTGCCTCCTCTGCCTGCCAAGTGCTGGGATTAAAGGTATATATCACCATGCTCTTCAAAATATTAAATATTTTGTTTGTTTTTTGAGACTGGGTTCTCTATGTAGCCCTGGCTGTCTTAGAGCTCACTATGTAGAGCAGGCTGGCCTCAAACTCAGAGATCCGCCTGCCTCTGCCTCCCGAGTGCTGGGATTAAGAGATGTGTGCCACCATCAGTGTCTTTTCTTAGTTGGCCCTCGAACTCATTATGTAGCCCAGGCAGCCAGAGCTCTTAACCACGGAGCCATCTCTCCAAACCTAAGAAATACAGTTTCTATAACAACAACAACAAACATAGTAAAATTTAACTACAAGTCAGATATAGATGAAGCATGCCTGTAACTCAGCATTTGAGTTGGAGGAAGCAAGAGGCTAAGGCCTTAAAAGACATCCTTGGATACATAGTGTGCATAGTGAGTTCAAGGCCAGCCTGGGTTACCTGAGACTGTGTCTCAAAAAAAAAAAAAAAAAAAAAAACAACAAAAAAAACAAACAAACAAAAATAAAACACACACCACACACACAGACACACAATGTCAAGACAATTGCTTTTTCTTTTTAACAAGAGAAAAAAAAAGATTTAATTGTGTATAGGGGCCTGGAAGTACCACAAAAACACAAGACTCCTGAAGTTAATTGCATGTTTGTGTCCTATGTTGTTTTCTGTTACCCTGATAAACTACTGACCAAAACCTGCTTGGGCAGGAAGGTGTTTACTTCACTTAGTGGTTACAGTCCATCACAGAAGAACTCAAACAGGAACTTAAAGGCAGGAGCTGAACTGTTGTACCCATTCCTCGAAACCCCTAGAGACCACCAAGGAGCCAGTTTCCAATGCAAGCACATGAGGGTCCTTTTATTGTCAGGTCCAACCTGGACCACCACACGGCAGACGGAAGGAAATGTGGCGGTGGCCACAAGCCAAAGTGTAGACAGTTTTTATAGGGAAAAACCACAAGCTGAGAATTACATGCTTGGGATTAGGTAGAGGGATATGGGGCAAGGTGATTTTTTGAAACTATTGGTCTAGACTTTGGGTGCAAAACCACATTTGAAACCATTGGGTTAGACTTTTGGCGGGGAACTACAACCCACTGAACAGGATTATCTAGCTGCTCAGCAGGATTATCTAGATATCTTCAAGGGCCATAAACCACAGACAGAATGTCTTTAGGAGGATACTGCTCTGTATCTGTTGTCATGGCACATTCCTGAGGTCCTTCCTGGAACTGAGTTCAGGAGGTGGTCTAAGATGGTGGCCCTACCCTAACATGGGGTCTGTCTTGCCTTCACAGAAGCAGAGACCACTGAAGAATGTTGTTTGCTGGCTGGCTCATAGATGTATGTTTAGCTACTTTTCCTAGAGAGCTCAGTTGCCCAGGTAGGCTGAGCTCTCCTACATCAATTAACAATCAAGAAAGTTCTGCAGATAAGCGCACTAGCCAGTCTGCTGGAGGAAGTTCCTCAGCTGCGGTTCCTTCTCGGGCATGCCAAGGGTCAAACAGGATGGAGAAAGTTCTCAACTTGCTGTCACCACTGGCCTTAGTTTGATGGGCAGTCTGATACAGTGATAATTTCAAGGAAGAATGACTTGCTTCCATGAGTCCTGATTTGTTGCCAATGGAAATCAATATTCTCAGTTTCGTATTGTTGTCTTCTTCATGCATAGATATCCAATTTGATAAGAATTATGTTTATGTCTTTTCATAATACCACAAGACACACTTTCATGTTTCATTATTCTCAAATACTTAATTTGCTTAATACTCAGTAATGATGTGCTCTTAGTAAAGAATTAAATTAAAATTATTGCCCAAACTAGACACTTGCCTGCATAGTGTGAAATAATCTTACCCCCTCCCTGCCAAACAGAATGAAAAATAGTTGTGGTGATATTTTGTTTGTGATCTAATAAATAAAGCTTGCCTGAAGATCGGAGTGCGGAGCTAAGCCACTAGTTAGCCAGAGAGGCTGGACGGTGGTGGCACACACCTTTAATCCCAGCACTCAGGAGGCCAAGGCAGACAGATCTCTGTGAGTTCAAGGCCATCCTGGGTTACCCAAGACTGATCAAGTCTAAAAGAGAGATAAAGCCAGGCAATGGTAGCACACACTTTTGATCTCAGGCCTTTAATCCCAGCACTAGGGAGGTGGAGACAGGAAGTGATATGGCTGGGCAGAGAGGGGAATATAAGGCGGGAGGAGACAGGGGCTCAGCCCTCTTTCAGGTTGAATTTTCCATGGAGGTAAGAAGTCTAGTGACTGGTTGCTCTGCTTTCTTCAGCATTTATTCACCCCAACATCTGACTCCAGGATTTTATTATAAAGACCAATTTGGATTTGTATATGTGCTACAAATAATTTTCAAAAATAATGACATTTCAAGTATAGAAATTCTCTTTTGTGTTCATTGTTAGAGGTTACCAATACATTATTTTTGTAAAAAAAAATGTAGATTTTTATGAATGAATCATTGTGGGATTTTGGGGTCTTGTTTTGTTTTTTTTCTCATCTGACCAAAGCATAAGAATTTCACATTCAGGGAAAATTGCTATTTTGTTGGTTTGGTTTGGTTTTTTGAGACAGGGTTTCTCAGCATAGCCCTGGCTATATCCTGGAACTCACTCTGTAGACCAGGTTGGCCTGGAACTCACAGAGATCCACCTGTGCCGCCACCTCCCCACCCTGCAATCTATTTTTATTTAACTATTGGTCACTGTATAGATTAAATTCAAAACACTGAGGACATTTAGGGACATGGTGGGATAACAGCAGAGGGACCTGCTAAGGGACTTGTTAGAGTGAGAAAAATGCCATGCTTTAGATGAGAAAAAATATCCTGACCAGGAAGGAAAACTGGGCTCCATGACCCAATGAGGAGGAAATGTCTTCTTGGTTACGTCATTGTCCTTTCTCTCCCTGTCGAGGACACACTGGGATGCAAAGTGCAGCCAACACAGCTGTTGAAGTCAGACAAGAAGGACTGCAGAGGCTGAGAGTTCAAAGTCAGGGCTTTCTCCTCCAAAGCTGCTCCTTCTTAAAAAAAAGGGGCGGGGAGACTCGGCATGGCTTCTCAGAGGGTTTCATCATGTCAATTAGGACATACCTTGAAAAAGTCCTTCTGTTTCCATTTTATAAAACACGTCACTACTAAAATCTTGTCCTTACTGGTTTTTGGCCAATGGGAGACTGAAATCAATCCCAGGGAAGGGTCTAGGATGATTCGTGAGTCAGACCATCTCCACCAGTGGAATCCATGGAGACTGATAAAGCTTTGGAGGTCAAACAAGGAGGGCTACTTCAGAAGTGGGACTAGGAAGATACTTAGGGCACAGTTTTCTAGAGAGGGGACAGATGACCTAGGAAGGAATATAGGTACTAGACATCATGAACTTCGACTTCAGTTTTCTTCCCCCGCAGCAAGAGAACACTAGAAATGTTTATAGGAAGAAAACCATGACTGGACGTGCTCTCTCTGTGAGGTCTCCTGAAGAGAAAGAAAGCACACAGTGAGGATTCCAGTCTTTTCCTTGCCATGCAATTATTTTTATGCTTGTAAAATTCAGTCAGTGGACTTTGAAAGGGACAAGAAGCAACACACAGGAACACATGTTGAAAATGCTAAGGACGTGAAGGAAAGCTAGTGGAGGTAGACAAAAACATTTATAGACTGACCCAATGGGAAATGGCTTCAGGGTTTTAGCCATTTTATTTGGTTTTAATTTTTTTTCACTCTTTCATTTTTGAGTGTGTGTGTGTGTGTGTGTGTGTGTGTGTGTGTGTGTGTGTGCATGTGTACGCATACACAGGTGCCTATGGAGACCAGGAGATGGTATTAAATGCCCCAGACCTGGAATTAACGTGGGTTGTGAGTCTCCTAATGCAGGAGAATTAAACTTCAGTCCTCTGGAAGAGCAGCAAATGTTCTTAGCTGCTGAGACACCTCTCTGGCCCCAGGACTTGCTTTATGAAGAAAATGTAAAATTACTGTGGGGATTCAATAATACAACATAAGCCCCACACTATAGCCCAGTGCCTGGTAGAAAGCAGCTGATTACTAAGTATCCACTGAGCAGATGGAAGTCAGTGTCTATTCTAGGTTACTTTTTGTTGCTGTGATAAAATACTCTGATGAAAAGAACTTGGGGGCCGGGGCTGTGGTGGCGCACGCCTTTAATCCCAGCCCTCGGGAGGCAGAGGCAGGTGGATCTCTGTGAGTTCGAGGCAAGCCTGGTCTACAAAGTGAGTTCTAGGACAGCTAGGACTGTTACACAGAGAAACCCTGTCTCTAAAAACCAAAAAAGAAAAAAAGAAAAAGAAAAAGAAAGAAAGAAAGAAAGAAAGAAAGAAAGAAAGAAAGAAAGAAAGAAAGAAAGAAAGAAAGAAAGAAAGAGAGAGAGAGAGAGAGAAAGAAAGAAAGAAAATAACTTGGGGAGGAAAGCATTATTTTTGACTTAACATTTTAGGCCACAGTCCATCACTGAGCAAAGTCAGGGCAGGGACTCAGGGAGGAATATTAGAGGGATGCTGCTTACCAGCTTACTGGAAGACCCATGCTGCACTTAGCTACCTTTCTTAAATAACTCAGGACCACTGGCCTGGGGAATGATTAACCCACCGTGGGCTGGATCCTCTTATATCAATTAACAATACAACCAAACCCCAATAGGTCAATTCCTCAACTGAGATGCCTTCTCAGATAATCCTAGTGTGTGTCAAGTTGACAGACAGTTAAAGTAGGACACTTAATTGTCCTGTGATAACTTCTAACACAATGCCCAAGTCAATGAAAAGGCAAGCGAACAAGGTAGCCTTGCTGAGAATCTAACAGGAGACTAAATTTTTTTAATTGAGACAGAGTATCATTATGAAGTCTAGGTTGGCCTGGAACTATCTCTAACAGTTCTAACTGGCCATGAATACATAATCTTCCCCACTAACCCTGCCTGGGATTACAAACTGACACCACCACAACTAGCTGCTGAAAACATCTAATTGGGTTAGAGATGTAGTTCAGCAGTAGAGTGCTTCCTAGAACATACAAGGTCCTAGAATTGAGCCCCATCCTCCCTCATGTGGGGGCAAGGAACTTTTATTTATTGTGACAAATAGTCCTTTTGAAAACATTATTCGGGCTGGAGAGGGAGCTCAGGGGTTAAGAGTACTGACTGCTCTTCCAGAAGACCTGGGTTCAATTCCCAGCACCCACCTGGCAGCTCATGATTGTCTCTAACTCCAGTTCAAGGGATCCAACACTCTACAGACATACATACAGGCAAAAAAATCAATGTGCATAAAATAAAAGACATTATAAATCAAAATCGTGGGAAAATATTTGATTTCTAGAATCATCAATAGCTTAAATACCTTATTTTAGTCACTTATTTAACTTACTTTTTTGTTTTAAAGATTTATTCTTTTTTATTTTATGTGTATGAGTGTTTGACTGCTTGTAGGCAAGTATACGGCATGTGCATTCCCAGTGCAGGTAGAGGCCAGAAGAGGGTGTAAGGTCCCCTGAAACTGGAGGTACAGACTTGTGAACCACCATGTGAGTGTTGAAACATCCTGTATCCCCTGTTAAAAGAACAAGTGTTCTTAACCTCTGAGCCATCTCTCCAGCCCTTAACTTCCTTTTTAACATTAGAAAGTATTATGACTTTAAAATAACACTGAAAATAAAACTAAAAATTCTTCCTGGTTCCTAAAGTATCCTGTTAAGATTCAACTTTTTGGGGGGAGTGGGAGAGGTGGAGGGGATGGGGTTTTAAGACAAGGTTTCCCTGTGTAGCCCTGGCTGTTCTGGAACTCACTTTGTAGATCAGGCTGGCCTCGAACTCACAGAGATGCACCTGCCTCTGCCTCCTGAGTACTGGGAGTAAAGGCGTGTGCTACCACCACCCAGCAAGATTCAACTTTTTTATCACGTGAAATTCCTTCCTTCCGTTTTGGCTAGCCAGTTCAGAGTATGATATTAGAACAATATGAAACAAACTTAGGTAACTTTGTAAGATGAGGGACCTGATCCTCTCAGTAAAAACTTGGAGTGCTCATCTGTATTCAGCCTTCTGTTATTTCAGAAACCAAGTTGAAAGGGAAACTGAACCTCCTCTTCCTCCCAACATGCTTTTTCCAAAGGCATAAGGGGAGATTTTCAGCCAGTTCCTGGAAGGTCAGTATAGCCTATTCTGAGAAATGTGGGTGACCTTTGATTCTGAATTTCCAGAAAATTGGGTATGGTGGCTCACGGTGTGGTGGCTCACTTGGCACTCTGGCAGCTGAGGCAGGAGGATCATGAGAGTTTGAGGCCAGGCTGATCTGCTTAGTGAATTTCATACCAGCCTGGGCTAGAGAATGAACCCCTATGCCCTGCCACTAGGGGAAAAAGATGCCAGAGTTTAAAACATTCTTTGTGTCTTGTTCCCACTGGTGTAAAATACATCGTATTCTTCTACCATCTTTTCTGATGTAAACAGCTTGCTAATTCTATTGGTATGCTCTTAGCAGACATGGATTTACAATGGTTTTGTAATGAATACTATATATAGGCAGGAGATCCAAAGTTCCAGAAACTTGACTCTTCCTGTAGATGTGTTAGCCCCGGATTGTTGTTGAGTTTTTTCCGCTCTTTTGGGGGACCCATATGGCACCCAGCTCTCAAATAAATCACACACAGAGGCTTATTCTTACTTATAAATGCCTGGCCTTAGCTTGGCTTGTTTCTTGCCAGCTTTCCTTAACTTTAAATTATCCCATCTACCTTTTACCTCTGGGCTTTTTCTGTTCTCTCACTTCTGTAAATCTTAGTCTTAACTCCGAGGCTTGCTGGGTAGCTGGGTGGCTGGACTATGAAGTCCTCCTCCTTCTCTTGCTCCTCTTTCTTTACCTCTCAGATTTATTTTTCTATATATTCTCTCTGCCTACCAGCCCCACCTATCATTTCTCCTGCCTTGCTATTGGCCGTTCAGTTCTTTATTAGACCATCAGGTCTTTTAGACAGGCAAAGTAACACAGCTTCACAGAGCTAACCAAATGCAAATAAGCAAATGTAACACACCTTAAAACAATCTTCCCCAACATCTGATTCTTCAGATCAGATAAGCCACGACTCTGAGTTTTCTAATTGTAGAGGATTCTTGCATGTGAGTGCCAGTGGGCAGTTCATACGGTACACTGCAGCAAACCCTGAAATTAGAGAGGTACATGTTTCACACCGGCTTTAGAACACAATAAAGCCCCTACTCTGTGCTTAGGACAGTTACTTATGCTCTTAGAGTTGCCTAATAAAGACTGGGAACCAGGTAGCCCTCGGTAGACAATGGCTAACACACTGTTGTGTTTTCCTCCCTGATCCGGTCAAGTACCAGTTGTGAATGTGAGTTCGATGAAGATAATGGTCCGAGTCCAGGAGTGGAAGGTGAAAGGCAAGCTGAACCTGAAAGGATGGAGGGCGCTGGTGGGTCAGCGTTACGAGCCATGGCTATGACTACCAGAGTTAGAAAGAGCTTTATCAGAAAGAAACCAAGCCTGGAGAGACAGAAAGATGCCAGGAGCAGAGCAGAGAGGAAACAGAAAGAGAGGGATGGGGGGCCCGTGTGTGGCTTTTTAAGGCAGAGATTGTGTGACGACGATGACGACGCAGCGCTAAGCAGTCACCCGCCAGACAAGACCCCGAGCTGCGCATGTACAGAATTCTACCAGAACCCAGACTCCAACAGTGAGCAGTGAGTTCCCAGTGAGTCCCCCCTTTAAACACAGCTGTGTAAAATCACACAGAACTAAGCCAAGTTGGGCTCTGTAACAGCGAGACCATTTTAGTCTGTGTTTCAGTTTGTGCAACTTCTATTCCACACTCGGGTAGGGGTTGGGAGGGTGCATGGCAGTCTTGAAGAGTATTGTAACAGACACTCTTCCTCAACGGAAAGATGGCATGCAACTCAAACAAGCACTTACTGTTGTTTCTTTAAAGTCCTCCAATGCCTCCCAATCGCAATCCCACACCTTCCATACCTGCTAAAATACAACCAAACTTCAAATCTCTCTTTGTCTCCTTACTCTTAGCCGATCTCAAGCGAAAAGAGAAAGCACCAGAAGAGAGTTTCCCCTCATTTTTCCACCAGCAAATTCGTGCCCATCCTCTTTGCCCATTACTGCAAAGGACACTGTCTTTTTCAAAAGCTAGCTAGTTTCCTAGCCAGGTGTAGTGATGCATACCTATAATCCCAGCACTCAGGAGGTGAGACAGGAAGATCAGTAGTTAAAGGTCATCCTCAGCTATATAGTGAGTTCAAGACCAATTTGGACTACATGAGACCCTGTCACAACTACACACACACACACACACACACACACACACACACACACACACACACACATACATCCTCTCCATTTATCTCTGCTCTTGCCTTTTCAAGGATATCATCACCCCATTCTCCACTTTGTGGTGTGTATGAACGCAGGTTTTTATTTTTATTTTTTTCTGGGTAGGCACTTTACCAACTGAACCATCTCCTCAGGCTCATCCACAGCATTCCTCTTGTCTTTATAACATTTTCCTTTCTTATGAAATCATTTCCAGTCCATCAAACATGCTCTAGTATCTTTATTCAAGATGATAACAAAATCTGCCTTGTCTTTCTAAACTCTTCGCTCAGTCAAGCTGCTTAACACACTAAGCCCTAAACATACATCCTTTCTCAGCATGCTACAAAAACTGCTCAGGAGGCCGGGCAGGGGTGGCGCACGCCTTTAATCCCAGCACTCGGGAGGCAGAGCCAAGCGGATCTCTGTGAGTTCGAGGCCAGCCGGGTCTACAGAGTGAGATCCAGGACAGGCACCAAAACTACACAGAGAAACCCTGTCTCAAAACAAACAAACAAACAAACAAACAAACACACAAACAAACACTGCTCAGGAAAGTTGGCTCTGGCAGTTTGTCCCCAGACTCTAGCACTGGGACACAGAGGTAAGAGGATTGTTAAGAACACAATGCTAGCTTGGATTACACAGGGTTTGAGGAAAGCCTGGACTCTAGAGTGAGACTTCATTTGAGAAAAGCGGGGGGAGGGGGGGCAGTAACTTCTACAATGTTTTCATTCTTTATTTGATTTGATGACACTCCAGCATTTGGCGAAAGGAACCATTCCTCCTCTATACCCATTTCCACTGATTTCCCTGACCACACTCTTGGTTTTTTTTTTTTTTGCCTGCTCCTGAGAGTTTCTTTTTTGGCCTTCTTCAGCCTCTCCTCTTCTGTCTATCCTGTGAGAGCAGAAGTTACTCAGAGTGATTTTTGGACCCTATCTGCTATCTGTTGCATGTTCTTATGACCTGGATTCTGATAACATTTGCACTTAGAATGCTTCCTAATCCATATGCACTTTTTAAAAATTGTGTGTATGGTGGTGGTGTATGTACAGGTGAGTGTGCTGTATGCATGAGTGTGTGTGGGTCCATGCCCATGTGCACAAGGTCCGAGGAGACATCAGGTGTCAATCACTCAACAGAAGGTCTCACAGAACCTGGAACTAGGCTGACAGAAAGGACATACCAGAGGTCTTCCCCCAGCCCCGGGGGGTTACAGGCACACCTGGGCTTTTTACAAGGGTGCTTTTCTCTGCTGAGCTGCCTCCCCAGCCCTATATTTACATTTTAAACCATTCTGACCTCCAGAGTCCTGGATCTGTGCACTTGATTTCTGCACTGTGATGTGTTTTAGATGCTTCGAAAGACTAAGTTAAAGCCCATGATCAGTTTTAGGCCTCCTGAAGGCCTCTCCGAGGTCGCAACAAACCAAATCAGGAAAAGCCCAGGTTTAATGGGTAAAGCGCTCCCAAGTGATTCCTTAAACCCTAACGCCACCCCTACCCCCAGGAGAAAGGGAAGAGGCTGGAAGAACCATGAGTCTGTCTTCTGAGATGCTGCTTATCTATTCCCTGTGGGAGTGGTCCTGAGCCTCTCCGGGGGAGGAGCTGTGTTTGGCGGGCTCTGAAGAGGCGGGTTTGGGGAGGAGCCGTGTGAGGTGGAGCTCTCACCTAAACAGCTCATCCGTCTCTGACCACAAGCTCTTCTCTCTCGGGGCTCTTTGCTGTGGGCAGCTCTGCACCCAGTTCGGTCCTACTTCATCTTTAGGATTCCACTTCAGTACCACACCTGAAGGGTCCTTCTTTAGCTCCTCTGATTGTATTCTACTTCCTTACAGCGCCTTGTGTTCTTCTCCTTCAGAGCACAGCTATTTTAAATCACATTTGTATTTGTTTGTGACTAGTCCCTATTGCTGTGTTGAAGCATTCATGCGTACTGCCTCTTCATTATGGGTTTCCTCACATCTTCCCCTGGCCAATGAGAGGCTTGAAGCTCAGTAAGATTCATCTACTGAACGTAAGCTCCAGGAGACCATGGACAGTCTTTGCCTTTCCTACTTGTATGAAAGTAAGCCCTACATTGCAAGGTTCCCACATACAGCATGTCCTCAAGATACTGTGAAATGATTTTTAAAGTTTAAGTGCTAATGTTTTATGGAAAAATAACTTGGAGATCTCTTAAACCTACTCAGTTTATCCTTCAAGAAGTCCACGGACAGATTATCAACATTGTATTGTTATTTGTTTTTGTGTGTGGTGGAGGTGGCAATGTGTGCCATCGTACGGGTTAAGGTCCAGGAACAACTTGCAAGAGTTGGTTCTCTCTACCCACCATCTGGGTCCTCAGGTTGGAACTTGGGTTTTCGGACTTGAGGGCAAGCACCTTTACCAAAGGTGCCACTTCAACAGCCCTTCTCCACATCTTCGAAAATTCCAGAGCGGAATAAAATGGGAGAACAGAACTGGCCATAGTGGTACACAACTGTCAGTTGCCAGCACTTGAGAAGCTGAGCCTGTGAGTCAAGAGTTCTAGACCAGCCTGGGCTGCAAAGGGTTGGAGGTCAGTCTGTATAATACAGTACCACTCTGTATTGTCACACGCACCACATCCCTCCAAAAACAGCTCAAATGAAGAATGACAGCCTGTTTTCTTCCTGTTGAGTTGGCGACAGGCGACAGTTTCCTATTTTTAATGTCCTTCTAGGTCCTTTAATCTCATATAAATGCATATGGCTATTTTTTTTTTCCAAAACCCTGAACTCCAGGAGGGAGACCACCGAAATGTTGAGGAGTTCCAGTACTCTTAAGACCAGCAGCTCCACAAGCTTGCAGGCCATCCTTCTGGCCGGTAGCAGACTCAGTCTCTTTCCCTTTTCCCAGCCCTGCCCCCCTCACCCATCCTCCACCTCTCCTTCATCCCCATCCGGCTTAGTGGGTGCCTGAGGGAGAGTGGAAGGGGATGGAAGAGGGGAGCAAAATCTAGGGCTCGGTCCCAACACTCCTCCCCACTCGCTCTCCCGGGGACTGCTAGCTTTCCAACTACGCTGGAAATGCATTTTCTTATCCAAAGGAAATCTTCAGCTGCAATGTAGGGACCGCAGGGGGACAGCCTGCCTGTTTACACTCGTTGGCTCGCTCCCGCGCTGCAGCGGGGACGGATTGGCTCCCTCGCTCCCCTGACGCTCCACGGCCCCGCCCCGGCGCGGCCATCTGCTCCGCTTGGGTCCCGGGGTCTCCTCCTGGCCCACTCCCTCCGCCCCTCCCCTCGAGCGCATCCCCGCCCCCACCCCGCCGGGCTCCGCCCCTTCCCCCCTCCGGGCGCCTCGGGCTCCCAATCTTCCCCACGGTTGCCTGGGAGACGAGCCGATACCAGGCAAATAGGCATTGGAGAGGGAAAAGGGGGGGGAAAGCTGCTCGGCAGCCTGTTAACAAAGGAGCCATAAAAGCAGCCCCCGAATGTCTGGGAGAAAATCCGAAAGCGAACTAGCAATCACCCCAATTTAAAACCGGAGGGGGACTCAGAGGAAGGGGCAAGGTTCCCGTGGGGGTGGGGTGGGGTGGGGGCACAGATTGCCTTTGGAGCATTTGGGAATCTCCTGGATGGTGGCGTTGGATCAACTCAGTTGGCTTTTCAAGTTGGAACTGCTAATGAGAGGGATTCGCGTCCATCCTGACGGCTGGGGTCTCAGGCCAGGCCAGAAGGCTCCCTTACCGGGTGCTAACACGTTGGCTGGCACGATGTATTTCGACGGAATGGTCCTTCCAGCTCCTCTGTGGAATATGACTTCGGGATTGAATAAATGTATCTAAAGGAACTGGACAGTCAGGAGACGAAGCTTCACGCAACGATGTTCTGCTCAGTGACTGTCAAAGAGCCCTCGAACAAAGGGTTATTGGCTTGAACCAACTGTCCTTTTCACTCAAAGTGTGACCTATTTCCCTACAATGAACAGAAAATAAAACTGTTTGACAATTCCGAGCCAACACCAAGAGAAACGAACCATTCCCTCGACTGCTGGCCTCCATCGTTCACGTTGCACGGTCACTAAATGCAAACGGCAAAAAATGGTTTGGATTTTGTGTGTGTGTGTGTGTGTGTGTGTGTGTGTGTGTGTGTGTGTGTGTGTGAGCGAAATTATGGGTGGTAGAGGAATGTTTATTAGGTTGCATCCTCTATCCCCTTCCCTTCCAGATACATTAAATCAACGCCTTGTCTTTCACACACTAACAGCGTCTGGTACTTCGGTGGCAAGGGGCGTAGTGACCCAGAGAGATATCCTCCAACAGCGCTGTAGAGCTTTGCCTCTAGCCCGAGTTAGACGTGGAGTCTCCAGGGATTTGCTTGCTGTCTCTCAACATTGCAGGCGATTTCTTCTGAGACTCGGAATCGGTCTTTCCAAGCTGCTGCCTCCCTTCCAGGAGCACACCCGCTGCTTTGCACACACACGTTCAAAATGAAAGTCCCTCCGATGTTGGCAGCAGGCTTTGAAAACAACCCTGTCGACGAGAGTAGCAGCCCTCCCAACTGTAAATATGGATTCGTACACTCAAGGCTCTGTCTCGCTTTATCACAGAGGAAATTAATTATGTCGTTCCATACGGTGATAAAATGCAAGCAGTTTCGATCTTCTGCAAATGGTCCTCACAGTGTTTTGTGGGAAAGTGATCGCTAATTGGAATAGCCGGAGACACGCGATTTGAGGCGCTCCAAGGACCAATCTCAAAATATTTTATTTCACGCCCGTGGGAGAGGGAAAGGAGCATGCATGGCTCAGGCTGTTTGCTGCTTTTACATTTCCCACATCTGGCCTACAGACCTAATTCCAACTGGAGATCTCGCTAGATGAGATTCGATATTTGTGGTTTAAATACCTTTCAGTGTGGGACGATTTAACAATTGCAGCAGTTAAAAAAATTTTTTTTAGATAAATTAAAAAAAAAAAAAAACCCTTGCGCACTATCTGTGAAACCCATATGGAACGCGGAGAAGGAAAACATGCTACGCTCACACAAATCCTACCCATTGTCTTTAACACTTGCATACACACTCATGCACGTAAACACACGGGAAGATGGGGGAGGGGAGAGAGTGGCGAGAGACAGACACGGATATAGACCGACCAGAGTCAATGCGAGTCAAGTTAAAGCTTTCTCCGCCCCCATCCATAAGTACCCCCTCCCGTGTTAATTGATTCCAAACAAAGCAAGCCAATCAAGAGGTGCATGGTTATATCCAGGCCGAGGGAGAGGAGAAGCACGTATTTTTTAATTGATTTATTTATTTGGAGGACATTAATTCTCGGTCTGAGGCCGATTTTCAAACCGTTTGCAAAGCGCGGCTCCATTGTTCGCCCGGAGCGCAGGCCCCGCCCCCTGCTTTGTGTGCGGCGCGCGGATTGGCCAGCGCGCGCGGGGGCCGCGTCAGCGCCCGCGAGCCCATTCATCTGTGCACTTGGGCGTTGGACCCCGCATCTTATTAGCAACCAGGGAGATTTCTCCATTTTCCTCTTGTCTACAGTGCGGCTACAAATCTGGGATTTTTTTTTATTACTTCTTTTTTAAAAAAATTACACTTGGGCTCCTTTTTTGTGCTCGACTTTTCCACCTTTTTTCCCTCCCTCCTGAGCTGCTGCTTTTTTGATCTCTTCGACTAAAAAAAAAAAAAAAATTTATTTTTTTTTTTTTTAAATCCGGAGTGTATTTAATCGGGTCTCTCCTGTCCTCCTCGCCACCCCCACCCCCTCCCTCCGGTGTGAGTGTGCCGCCGCCGCCGCTGTTGCCGCTGCCGCTGCCGCCGCCGCTGCTCGTCCCGTCGTTACACCAACCCCAAGAAGGCGGCTCTTTGTTTCCTCTCTTGGATCTGTTGAGTTTCTTTGTTGAAGAAGCCAGCATGGGTGCCCAGTTCTCCAAGACCGCAGCGAAGGGAGAAGCCGCCGCGGAGAGGCCCGGGGAGGCGGCTGTGGCCTCGTCGCCTTCCAAAGCCAATGGGCAGGTAAATTCTACCTGTGGTTCTGGGGTGCCTGTCTCGGGTGTCGCTCTCGAATCTGGACGCCTCTCCTTCCCGCTGGTCGCGCCCAGGGCGCATTCCGGGGAGAGAGGAACGTGGCCAGACCCTAGCCTGAAAGTTGAATGGGAGACGATAGCTTAAATTGTCAATTTTTCATAGGAAGGGTGCCCCCAGCCCCCACCCCAGAGGAGTGGTTCCTAAGGATCCTGGCGCATTCTTGAGTAGAGGGGAGGAAGAGTGATAAATGGTCTAAAATGGCGTGGTTTGGATATTGGCTGAACGTGACTAGCTAGGTCCCCCCCCCCCACGCCCCTTCAGGTTGCATTTGTGTTTGGGGCCACAGCGATGTTTGGGTGGCTCTCGTATTTATTGTCGAGATTGAGTCGTCTTTGAGATTTCTGGTGTGGTTGTGTGTGTGTGTGTGTGTGTGTGTGTGTGTGTGTGTGTGCGCGCGAGCGCGCGCGCGCTTGTGTATGTGTGTGTGTGTAGGAAGGGGGGAGCCAACGCGGACGGCAGTGGAGACAGGCAAGCCGAGAAGGCTTGTCTCATTGTATCCAGAGGCAGGGTGCCCCAGGTTCTTGGAGAGGCGGCTGGTTACGAGCTGGACAGGCAGCTTTTCGAAGTGCCTTTCGGATGGGGCTATTTTGTAGCTGTGTTAATCACACACCCCCTACGACTTTTTAAATGGTGTCCCTGGTGTGGTGGGAATACCCGGTGGGTTTTTAAAAGACCCTTTCCTGTGGGCCAAGAAGGGGGTGGGGGGAGCAGTTCTGGTGTTTTGGTCCGGACCAGTTCGTGTGAGTGGCACCTCGGCCACCCTCGAGGACTGGCCCAGGGCTGCTGCGACCCAGGCAGAGAGCCACGGATGGGTGGGCTTAAGAGGTCGGCCATGGCTGGCTGCTTCACAAACACCGGGCACCCACCACGCCTCTTTTCCTAGAGCAAAGGCCGTGTTGCTTTCGCCCTGCTCCTAAATCTACTAAGGGGGCAAGACCGGCTCTGTCAAGAGGCTTTCAACCCGTTAAAAAAAAAAAAAATGCCAAAAGGAGCTGCCCGGGCGCGCCCCGCTTTGCAGAATTAGGAGCGAAGGTGGGCGTGGGAGCAGGGCCGAGACTTCAGAAATAATGGGTTTTCCCCAGCCCTGCTGCTGGTGGCTGAGCCTCGGAGAGGGCCGAGCAGCCACCTGAGCTTTGTTTGCGGACTCCCGGGCTGCGCGATCCCGGCTCGGGGGCGCCTCGGCCTGCGGGCAGGGCCCGGCTAGGCAGGGCGGGGTGGCCCCGCCCCTGAGCGCTCGCCCGCCCGCCCGCGCCCGGCTCGGTGCGGTGGAGGCGCAGCGCCCCCTGCCGGCTCCAAGCCCGGGGCGCGCGGCCCCAGGCCCGGGAGCTCGGGCCGTCCAGGGCGCGAGGGATGGGGATCCTGATGGCAGACCGGGAGACTGGCTCGCCCAAGCCTCGCGGGCACCTCTCCGAACCCCCCCCGGGGAACCTGGGCCACCTCTGTCCATCCTCCCGCCGCGATCAGCGGGCCACGTGCCGTCGGGGCGCACGGATCCCTGCCTAAGCTGCTCCCCGGGTGGGCGGGGAGCGCACTGCTTCGGGGGCACCGAGTGACACTCCCGGGTTTTTGTGTTTTTTTTTTCTTTCTGCCCCGCAGGAGAACGGCCACGTCAAAGTGAACGGGGACGCATCGCCCGCGGCCGCCGAGCCGGGCGCCAAGGAGGAACTGCAAGCCAACGGCAGCGCCCCGGCCGCCGACAAGGAGGAGCCCGCGGCCGGTGGCGCCGCGTCCCCCTCCGCGGCCGACAAAGACGAGGCGGCCGCGGCCCCCGAGCCGGGTGCAGGCGCCGCCGAGAAGGAAGCCGCCGAGGCCGAGCCCGCCGAGCCCGGGTCCCCCGCCGCCGCCGAGGCCGAGGCCGCGTCCGCCTCCTCCACGTCGTCGCCCAAGGCGGAGGACGGGGCCGCGCCTTCGCCCAGCAGCGAGACCCCGAAAAAAAAAAAGAAGCGCTTCTCCTTCAAGAAATCCTTCAAGCTGAGCGGCTTCTCCTTCAAGAAGAACAAGAAGGAGGCGGGCGAGGGCGCTGAGGCCGAGGGCGCCACCGCCGACGGCGCCAAGGACGAGGCGGCTGCAGCGGCCGGCGAGGCCAGCGCCGCCCCGGGAGAGCAGGCGGGCGGGGCGGGCGCCGAGGGCGCGGCGGGCGGAGAGGCGCGCGAGGCCGAGGCGGCGGAGGCCGAGCAGCAGCAGCAGCAGCAGCCGGAGCAGCAGCAGCCCGAGCAGCCGGCGACCCAGGAGCCCCCGGCCGAGGAGCCGTCGGAGGCGGCGGGGGAGAAGGCCAGCGAGGAGCCCGCGCCCAGCGCCAGCGCCGCCGCCGCCGCCGCCGGCACCGCCTCCGCGGGCGACGCGCCCTCCTCCGCCGCGGGGCCGGAGCAGGAGGGGCCGGCCGAGGAAGCCGCCGCGGCGTCCGCCGTCCCCACCGCGTCGCCGGAGCCGCAGCCCGAGTGCAGTCCGGAGGCGCCCTCCGCGCCCGCCGCCGAGTAAGCGGACGAGCGCTCTTACGTCATCGGAGAACTTTTCCCCCTCGTTTGTTTGTTGGAGTGGTGCCAGGTACTGGTTTTGGCGAACTTGTC
Organism: Peromyscus maniculatus bairdii; assembly: GCF_049852395.1. NCBI lineage: Eukaryota > Metazoa > Chordata > Mammalia > Rodentia > Cricetidae > Peromyscus > Peromyscus maniculatus. Next base: position 18,153,429 of record NC_134867.1, read on the forward strand.
TACAACCAGGGATTGATTTTTAAAGATGTCCTTTTTTTTTTTTTTTTTAATTTTACATTATTTTTTAGCAGCCCATTTTGTTCTATTTTTTTTTTTTTAAGCCCCCTTTCCCACAGATCCCATCTCACATCATTGTTACCACCATTCCGACAGGTCGAGGACAGTTTAAGACAGCTTCCTCTGCCTTCTTTCTTCTTTGTTTTTTAACTTTTTTTTTTTTTTGCATCAGTATTAATGTTTTTTGCATACTTTGCATCTTTATTAAAAAAATGTAAACTTTCTTTGTCAGATCTATGGACATGCCCATATATATGAAGGAGATGGGTGGGTCAAACGGAATATCAAATGAAGTGATAGGGTCCACTATGGGAAATCGCAGCAGTGCATAATATTGCCAAGATAATATGCCACTAGAAATGATGGTGTAAAGGCTTAGGGTTTTTGTTTTTTGTTTTTTGTTTTTGTTTTTTTAAAGAAAAGTTATTACGATGTATTTTGTGAGGCAGGTTTACAACACTACAAGTTTTCAATAAGAAGGAAAGAGAAAAAAAATAAATGAATAAAAACACCAATACCCAGATTTAAAAAAAAAAAAGATCATAGTCTTAGGAGTTCATCTAAACCATAGGAACTTCTCGCTTATCTCATGTTAGCTGTACCAGTCAGTGATTAAGTAGAATTACAAGTTGTATAGGCTTTATTGTTTATTGCTGGTTTATGACCTTAATAAAGTGTAATTATGTATTACCAGCAGGGTGTTTTTAACTGTGACTATTGTATAAAAACAAATCTTGATATCCTTCAGAAGCACATGAAGTTTGCAACTCTCCACCCTGCCCATTTTTGTAAAACTGCAGTCATCTTGGACCTTTTAAACACAAAATTTTAAACTCAACCAAGCTGTGATAAGTGGAATGGTTACTGTTTATACTGTGGTATGTTTTTGATTACAGCAGACAATGCTTTCTTTGCCAGTTGTCTTTGAGAATAAAAGAGAAACAAACCTTCAGATGCAATGGTTTTGTGTAGCATCTCGTCTGTCGTGTTTTGTAAATACTGGAGGAGCTTTGACCAATTTGACGTAGAGCTGGAATGTAACTTTGCTTACAAACATTGCTATTCAACTCCTGCTTAAGGTGTTCTAATTTTCTGTGAGCACACTAAAAGCAAAAAATAAATGTGAATAAAATGTACAAATTTGTTGTGTTTTTTTATGTTCTGAGGCTGACTTCTAGGTCTTAGGTTAATTTTTAGGAAGACCTTGCATGCCATCAAAAGTCCATTGGTTGTGGTTTCTGATATGGCGTTTTCAAGCTCTGAAATTCATAAATCAGCAGTGTCCGATTACATATGTAGGGCGATCTTATACTGTGTCAACCGTTACCATTTATCTGCTTTTAGTTTGCATTTAAACATTGAAAATGACTTTTACTGTAGTTATAGCATGCCAGATTGAGTCATTTAAGACAAAAGTGGTTCGACCCTAAGACTATTTAAAACTGTCTTATGAGAGTATTTCATAAACCATTTTCTTGTCATATAGCTCCAGAAACTTCAATTTTATAATCACTAAGAGTGTTGAGTTTAGGCTGCACGTAAGTCATGAAAAGACGGCCAGGTGTGTTTAAATGTTGGTGGTATATGACCTGCTAGTACAAGGTTTAGCATTTGATTAATTTTCAAATGATTGCTTACGTGATGTGCTACACCTTAAAACAGGTTTCTGTACAGCAGTAATGGTGTTGAATGGGCAGCCTTATCAGTTCATGGGCCATCCATGTAGCTGCAAGCCCCTGCTTTTTTTTTTAAATCAAAGTGTTAGCATCTTGTCATTCAGAAGGAAAAGATACTTCTTATCTATTAATTCTTACTAGTTTACTTTGCTTTTTTTGTCATCTCATAACTGGATATTTTTACTGGACCCTAAACTGTTGGAGTTTATGGCCATTGCTATATTAAATGCAAAATAGTCCACCCGTTGTGCTGTTCTTGAGCAGGATGGGGTTCAGGAGAAAGCTGAACCCCGCCTGTGGTAGCACCTCAAGATGACATCGTATTGATAAAGGATGATAGTTAGCTTGTCGATAATGCTCCTATAATTGAAATAATGGATCAAAATTAATCGTTCCTTTTCTTCCTAAACACCCTCCCCACTAATGCAACCAAGTAACATTTGGAAGAGGAAACTTGATCCTGATTTTTGGAAGATTAAAGTCAAACCTGGTAACCAAAGGACTGATGTGTGGGCCCTTCCCACTTTAACCAACTTGTTTGAAAATCCCTAGTTGGCCAAGTATGGTGCCTGTATGTAGTAGGTCTCAATTGAAATGGATTTTGAAAAATAACTCCTGAAGTGAGTAGTTAAGAATACTGTGTAGAAAACAATTCTATATTGCTAGGTTTGTTCTTTTAACAGCTGGGGTTTATTAAGATGCATTATTTTGATTTTAATCACTGCCTAAAACACTCTGGGTGGTATCGATGGAGTGGCGGATTTTCCTGCAAGTGACTAAATGCAATTTGACATACTTTTCATCCAAAGTTTTGTACATCCTGTTGTTTTCTAATGGAAAAAAAAAATGTTAATATGGCTTTTTTGTACTACTAAAAATAGCTTTGAGATTAAGGAAAATAAATAACTCTTGTACAGTTCAGTATCGTGTTATTAAGTCTGTACTGGCAGTGTGTACAGTGCCATTTGCTGTGGTTATAAAACACTTACTCTGGATTATAATAATCATTTGGTCCAATTCCTATTGCTTGTAAAATAAAGTTTTACCAACTGATATAATCAAGCCTGCTAAATAGGGTGTTTTACAAATTTTATTTTTAATTCAAGTTTAGAGAAAATTAAGTGTTAAAGGTGTTTAGGATTGAGAAGACACATGCTTGATATTGTACTTAGAGTGTAAAACTTCTTCAGTGAGTTACTGAATAAGTCAAACGTAACAAGTCATTCATGTTTTTTCCACATATGGACATAAATTTAACAGAGCCTTGTTGATCAAGTTAAGGAGTTAGGGCACATGCTGTCTGAACTGTTGTGTTAGTTTAGTTTTCTTGAGACAGGCTCTTAATGTGACCCAGGTTGGTCTTGAACTGGCAACCCTCTTGCCTGTGTTGGGATTACAGAAGTGTGCCACCACGCACAGCTGAACTCACTTTCAGTAGATCCCTTAAGAGTTGGTGGGAGTGAGGTGTATAGTTCAATATAGGTGCACTTAACTTTGAACATGTAAAAATTGGTTAGGTAACTTGGCTGTTAGATCCGACCTTGTTCATCATTCACTACAAATTGAACAATCCCCCTCTCTGCTTCCTAGCCAAGTGATGGTACTCAAAGCATGGTGTAGCAAATAGAACTTAAGTCCACAGATCTTCCAGTTCTAGGAATTTGAGTTGGAGTGCTTGAAATTATGCCCAAGAATGTTGTTCTGAAAATACGTAAAGAGGTTCTGGGTGAATTTCAACAGACTTGATTTAGTCTTTGTATTTCTAATGGTTAAAAATAAAAGTATTAAATAAGAGTATAATTGATAAAAAACCAATGGGATTACCCTTTCCTCCCTTGCATTTTACCTTTAGTTATGGGAAAAGCATGAATCATAAAATCACTTTTCACTGCTACATGTTTGTGGGGTTTTGTTGTTTTAGTTGTAGGGAGGTCAGGGCAAAATTGAAGCAATTTTTATCTCCAGTTTCTTCAACCCCAAAAGTCTTTTTGAAATCCTCTTTCCAGGACAAATTGGAAACGTTTCATTGTTTACAATTGTGGCTCTTGTAATCCAAATGGTAATTCCTGGTTTGCTCTGCCTAATGAACTGAGTGACAGTGACTTTCCTGGAAACAGCTTTCTCTGCAGAGTGGAAGAGTTGGCATCATTTTGGAAACTATCCTAGATAGCAGCCTTTTTTATGAGGAAGTTTTAAAGATGTTTTGAATTTTAGAAGCATCTAATCAATGAATAAGTTCAGGACCCCCAAAGCAAAATCTCATTTCGTATCTTTTTCTTTTGTTTTGTAGTTATTTTGTTTTTTGTTTTTGTTGTTTTGGGTTTTTGTTTGTTTGTTTTGTTTTTCAAGACAAGTTTTTTTGTGTAGCCCTTCGAAGTCTTAGAACTTCACCTGTAGACCAGAATGGCCTTGAACTCACAGAGGTCCATGGCCTCCCAAGTGTGGGGATTAAAGGCTTATACCACCTCTGCCCAGCTCATTTTCGTATCATAACTATATTTCATCTTAGAGAAGTATTTACACTCTATGAACTTTATGACCCTGTATTGGAAATGTGAAGAAACACCCTTTTATACATGTTTATTGAGACCTCAGTGTTCAAGAATAAGATGGCTAACACTTTATGAAATTTGGAGGTAATTATAAGGTTCTAACTCCACATTACAACGATAACAGCCTTCAAGTATTACAATATGAACCTTCCATGTAATCATTTTGTTTCTGTCCTTGAGAGGCTAAATACACAGCAGAATGATGTGGTATGCTCCTGGATATACAAGGAAAAAAGAAATAAAATCATCTTTATAGTCATTTCAATCTGAAGGATTCCACTGGAAGATTATGTTGCTGAGGCAGCTAAATTTGCATTTGTGTTAGCTACATTGTGTGCAGCTGGGCCATGCTGAGTGTGTTCAAGAGACCGTGAACCTCAGCAGGCCTTGTAGTGTGACAAGGGGTAGTCCCGACTGACCCTTCTATTTATTACTATTATTTTGCTAAAACTCTGTATTCTCATAGCTGCACTGCAGGAATGCCACCGTATTGGACTTTTGACTCTTTTGAAAGTGTAGTAGAACTTTGCTTGACTCCTTCATCTTCCTCTTCTTCTTCCTCACACGGCCTTCCTTCTGCTCATTCCTCCAACAAGGAAATCCAGTCACCACAATGTGCCCGCCCATGTGAAACAAAGTACCTCAGCGATGATAATGCAGAAACTGTAAAATTCTTACTCCGAGAGTCTGTGTGACATTGACTTCACATGCTAAAGATGATTTGCTGGAGGCAATCAGAATGAAAGAGACCAAGAATGAGCTTGAAATGTTCTCTTCTTTCTCCTGTCTTTCTCTCTTTTTGAGATGAGGGTTTTTCCGTGTAGCCCAGCCTCATCTCAGATCTACAATTCTCCATCAGGTTCCGGAAAGCTGGGTTTAATTTTTTTCCTTATTGTCATACCATAAGCTTGTTCTTAAAACTGACATTTTTATTTATTTATTTTTTGGTTTTTCGAGGCAGGGCTTCTCTGTGTAGTCCTGGCTGCTCTGGAACTCACTTTGTAGAGTAGGTTAGCCTCAAACTCAGAGATTCGCCTGCCTCTGCCTCTTGAGTACTGGGACTAAAGGTGCGTGCCACCACTGCCCATCTTAAAACTGACATTTTTTTATTACTGGATTTCTGAGCAGTTCTCAATGGTTCCGTGGATGGTCTTACAAAGTACCTTAGAAAGATACAGATGCTGAGCTAACCTGGATAGTTTAAAGCTTTTTGTTCTTTGGGCTTTGAACTACTAAGACGTTAACCTTAGTGTACAAGGGTTCTGCATGCACAGACTCAACAAACTGGATTTCAAATAATTTGGAAAATGCTGATATTTGGAATGTGTAGGCATTTCTCTTTACTCCTTAAATAATGCAGTATAACAAAGCATTTATATTGTACCGGGTATTACAAGTAATTTGGAGAGGATTCCTTCAGGGGGAATATGTGTAGATTATTTGCAGGTGTTTTCTATCGGGGACATGAGTGTGCTTGGATTTTATTATTTGCAGGGGGCAGAGTTATTTTATGTATCAAGTTAGTTAGCTTTTTTTTTTTTTTTTTTTTTTTTTTGGTGTATGATGTGATGTGGAGAAGTCTTCCATGTTATAATTTCAGATAATTGGAAATAAGATGGATGGCATTTTTCTCACCCTTTAATTACTATAGTATAATTATATTTAAATATTACCCAAATCCATCAACATAATACCTTGTGTGTACTGAGAAAAATGGAAGGTACAGCGTGGGGAGCAATCTCTGGCCTCTGGAGACATGTATTAGGATGTGGTGAGCCAGCACACTTGTTGGTCCTCAGGCAGTACACTGCTGCCCTGGGCAAATGTTAAAACTTTCACCATGAAGTACGGTCACAGACACGGGCAGTATTTAAAAAGACCGGGAAGGTTCTAGAGCCTGGCGTCTCCTGTAGCAGGAATAGCTGTGTAAAGAAGTTTGAGGAGGTTGAGTTGAAATGACCACTAGATTACATCTCTTTCTAAATGAAATACCAACCAGAGTAACATATTTTAATGTTTTTAATAAAGTAGATGAGGCAGTAGATAGTTTAAGGTAACATTGAGAAGGAATTCAAGACATCTGGTCAGATTATAAAGAAATAAACTTACGGAATTAATCAGGCTATATTACAAAATATTATTAAGTGGAAAATCAATAATGTATCATTTTCCTTTAGTTTTTGAGACATCTAGTTCACTAAGTTACAACAGTACAAAAATATGTTATATGCCTCCTGATGTTTTAAATTTTTTGTTACATTTATTTGTGTGCATGTGTGTAGCACGTGAATGGCAGGCCATGTGTGTAGGGGTCAGAGGACAGTATGTGGGAATCCTTTTTCTACTTCCATCATGTATGTCCTGGGGCTAGAACTCAGGTTCCCTCACAGTGCCTTTGCCCCTGCATCATCCCACTAGCCCACCTCTTGGCTATTTTAAGTTACCATCAGGATTGGTTTTTGTTGTTAGAGATGCTGGCTTAGTCATGGGGGCATGAACTACACCCCAGTCTTCTTTTGTTTTCTATTGTATTTTTGAGACAGGGTTTCTGTCAAAATGCCCAAGCTGGCCTCAAACTCTTGGTTTTCCTGCTTCAGCCCCTGGAGTACTTGGGGGTATATATGTCACTGTCCCTCCCTTGAAACTTTAAAAATGAGAATCAGTTTAATGATTCACAAATAGTGTTAGCATATGCCTGCGTGCATGTGTGGAGTTGTTGGTATTTTTTATGTTTACTCTTTTGGGGAGCCTGCCACCCAGCTCCCAAATAAATCACACACAGAGGCTTATTCTTAATTATAAATGCATGGCCTTTAGCTTGGCTTGTTTCTAGCCAGCTTTTCTTAACTTTAAATTATCCTGTCTGTCTTTTGCCTCTGGGGTTTTTCCTTTACTTACTTCTGTAAATCTTACTTTCACTCCTGCTCCATGGCTAGCTGGGTGGTTGGGTGGCTGGGTGGCTAGCCCCTGAAGTCCTCCTCCTTCCTCTCTCATTCTTTAATATCTCTCTCTCTCTCTCTCTCTCTCTCTCTCTCTCTCTCTCTCTCTCTCTCTCTTTCTGCCTTCCCCCAGATTTCTCCTATTTATTCTCTCTGCCTGCCAGCCCCACCTATCCTTTCTCCTGCCTTGCTGTTGGCCATTCAGCTCTTTAGTAGACCAGTCAGGTGTTTTAGACAGGCACAGTAACACAGCTTCACAGAGTTAAACACATGCAACGTAAAAGAATGCAATATATATTTGCATCATTAAAACAAATGTTCCACAGCATAAACAAATGTAACACATCTTAAAATAATATTCTACACAGTCATCAAAAGTCTCCCAACCAAAAAAAGCCCAGGACCAGATGGTTTCAGTGCAGAATTCTACCAGACTTTCAAAGAAGAACTAATACCAATACTCTTCAAAGTGTTCCACACAATAGAAACAGAAGGAACACTACCAAACTCTTTTTATGAGACTACAATTACCCTGATACCCAAACCACACAAAGATGCAACAAAGAAAGAGAACTACAGACCAATCTCCCTCATGAACAATGATGCAAAAATACTCAACAAAATATTGGCAAACTGAATCCAAGAACACATCAAAACAATTATCCATCACGACCAAGTTGGATTCATCCCAGGGATGCAAGGATGGTTCAACATATGAAAATCAGTCAATGTAATACACCATATAAACAAACTGAAAGAAAAAAACCACATGATCATCTCCTTAGATGCTGAAAAAACCTTTGACAAAATCCAACACCCCTTCATGATAAAGGTCTTAGAGAGATCAGGAATACAAGGAACATTTCTAAACATAATAAAAGCAATTTATAGCAAGCCAACAGCAAACATCAAATTAAACGGAGAGAAACTCAAAGCAATACCACTAAATTCAGGAACAAGACAAGACTGTCCACTCTCCCCATATTTATTCAATATAGTACTAGAAGCTCTAGCTAGAGCAATAAGACAACAAAACGAGATCAAAGGGATACAAATTGGCAAAGAAGAAGTCAAACTTTCACTATTTGCAGATGATATGATAGTATACATAAGTGACCCCAAAAACTCTACCAGGGAACTCCTACAGCTGATAAACTCCTTCAGTAAAGTGGCAGGATACAAGATCAACTCAAAAAAATCAGTAGCCCTCCTATACACAAATGATGAAAGGATTGAGAAAGAAGTCAGAGAAACATCACCCTTTACAATAGCCACAAATAATACAAAATACCTTGGGATAACACTAACTAAACAAATGAAGGACCTTTTTGATAAGAACTTTAAATCTCTAAAGAAAGAAATTGAAGAAGATATCAGAAAATGGAAGGATCTCTCATGCTCATGGATAGGTAGGATTAACATAGTAAAAATGGCAATCTTACCAAAAGCAATCTACAGATTCAATGCAATCCCCATCAAAATCCCAACACAATTCTTCACAGACGTGGAAAGAAAAATACTCAACTTCATATGGAAAAACAAAAGACCCAGGATAGCTAAAAGAATCTTATACAATAAAGCAACCTTTGGAGGCATCACCATCCCTGACCTCAAACTCTACTATAGAGCTATAGTAATAAAAACAGCTTGGTACTGGTATAAAAACCGACATATGGACCAATGGAATCAAATTGAAGATCCTGACATTAATCCATGCACATATGAACACCTGGTTTTTGACAAAGGAGCCAAAACTATACAATGGAAAAAAGAAAGTATCTTCAACAAGTGGTGCTAGCATAACTGGATGTCAATATGTAAAAGATTACAAATAGATCCATATCTGTCACCATGCACAAAACTCAAGTCCAAGTGGATCAAAGACCTGAACATAAATTCAGCTACATTAAACTTAATAGAAAAGAAAGTAGGAAGCACTCTTGAACGCATTGGCACTGGAGACCATTTCCTAAATAAAACACCAACAGCACAGACCCTGAGCACAACAATTAATAAATGGGACCTCTCAAAATTGAGAAGCTTTTGCAGGGCAAAAGACACAGTCAATAAGACAAAAAGACAGCCAACAGAATGGGAAAAGATCTTCACCAAACCCACATCCGACAGAGAATTGATCTCCACAGTATATAAAGAACTCAAGAAACTAGACATCAAAATACTGAACAGTCCAATTAAAAATGGGCTAAAGAGCTAAACAGAGAATTCACAAAACAAGAATCACAAATGGCTGAAAGACATTTAAAGAAATGCTCAACATCCTTAATCATTAGAGAAATGCAAATCAAAACGACTCTGAGATACCACCTTACACCTGTCAGAATGGCTACAATCAAAAACACCAATGACAGTCGATGTTGGAGAGGATGTGGAGCAAAGGGAACACTCCTCCACTGTTGGTGGGAATGTAAACTTGTACAACCACTGTGGAAATCAGTATGGCAGTTTCTCAGAAAATTAGGAATTGAACTACCTCAAGACCCAGCCATCCCACTCTTGGGCATATACCCAAGGAATACTGATTCATACCATAAAGATACATGCTCAGCTATGTTCATAGCAGCACTATTTGTAATAGCCAGAACCTGGAAACAACCTAGATGGCCATCAACAGAAGAATGGATGAAAAAAATGTGGTACATATACACAATGGAGTACTACTCAGCAGAGAAAAACAATGAAAGCATGAAATTTGCAGGCAAATGGATGGAACTAGAAAAAATCATCCTGAGTGAGGTAACCCAAACCCAGAAAGACAGTCATGGTATGTACTCACTTATAAGTGGATTCTAGATATAAAATAAAGAACAATCAGACCACAACCCATAGAACCATGGAGGCTATATATACAGCATGGAGGTCCCTAGGACAACTGTGGCTTATAATAAATTTTGGTTTTACTCAATCATTGAAAAAAAAAATAGCCAAATGAATGGAAACACATGAACTATGAACCAAAGGCTGAGGGGCCCCCAGCTGGATCAGGCCCTCTGAATAGGTGAGACAGTTGATTGGCTTGATCAGTTTGGGAGGCAACTAGGCAGTGGGACCAAGTCCTGTGCTCATTGCATGAGTTGGCTGTTTGAAACCTGTGGCTTATGCAGGGACACTTGGCTCAGTCTGGGAGGAAGGGACTGGACCTGCCTGGACTGAGTCTACCAGGTTGATCACAGTCCTCAGGGGAGGCTTTTCCCTGGAGGAGGTGGGAATGGGAGGTGGGCTGGGGGAGAGGGGAGGGGGTGGGAGGGGGGAGAATAGGGGAACCCATGGCTGATATGTAGAACTGAATGGTATTGTACAATAAAATAAAATTTAAAAAAGAGAAAAAATTAATATTCTACAACACGTGGGCATGCCTGTGTGTGTTTGATGTTTTGCTTTGCTTTCTGAAACAGTCTTAGGTAGCTCAGGCTGGCCTCAAACTTTGTATGTAGCAGAGAGTGGCCCTGAACTTCTGATCCTGTCTCTACCTTCTGAGTGCTAGGATTATGAGTATGTACTACCATTCTGAGTTGATATGACACTGAGGAATGACCCCAGGGCTTTGTAAATGCTAGGCAAGCACTCTATCAACTGTGCTACAGCCCTACTGTTTTTGAGGCAGGGCCTTACTGTATAGCCCAGGTTGGCCTTAAACTCAATGTTTGTAGTCTAGGCTAGCTTCAGACTTCCTGAGTGCTGGAATTACAGGTCTAAGCCACCATGCTTAGTACATATAACTTATCCTAGAAATGAAATGTACCAGAACTTTAACGCAAATTTACTTAAATAGAAAATATAACATTAACTAGGGTTTCTTTCCCCAAATATAGTGAAATTTGCTTTGACTATCTCTTGAAAATTGTATTTTCAGCATTCTGACACATCCAACAAGGATTATTTCCATTTTTAGTTATAGCTGGAGTTTTCTCCAGTCCTGCCTGGCCCACAGTCAGGACAAATCTCTCTCACCCGCCAGTCCCACAGCACTCAGACCCAACCGAGTAAACACAGAGACTTATATTGCTTACAAACTGTATGGCCGCAGCAGGCTTCTTGTTATCTAGTTCTTATATCTTAAATTAACCCATATCTATTAGTTTATAAGTTGCCACATGGCTCGTGGCTTACCAGAACCTTACATCTCACTTTTCATGGCAGCAGCTGGCAGTGTCTCTCTGCCTCAGACTTCCACTTCCCAGAATTCTCCTCTCTTCTTGTCCTGTCTATACTTCCTGCTTGGCTAATGGCCAATCAGTGTTTTATTTATTAACCAACCAGAGTAACACATTTAACATACAGAATATCCCACAGCACTTATTGAAGAACTTAATGGTACAATTGATACAAATAACTATACTAATGTTACTTGGTCCAGATGTTTCTAGGTTCTTGGCCTTTTATTCAAGGAAGAGAAATAAAAGCCCATCCAGATTTGCAAAAGTAACATGGAAACTTTATTTTAAGCAAAGCAATAGAGAAGACCCTGTAAGGAGCAATGGGCTGTGTGAGTACAGGTCCTCAAAGGCCTGATCTTTGGTGGGGGCTCCCTTTACGGGGTTCAAGATGAGGCGTTTGGTCACTAAGGGGCATTGCGAGAGCAGTTTTGATAGATTAAGTTGTATAATCATTTTCTACCATGACCACCTCCTCCCTCGGTGCATCTGATTTGAAGCATATAAAGCATATAGACCCCCAATTCTGCCCAGCCACAAAGTGCTCACTAGAGTTAGCTCCCTGAAAGCTAACTTGGAGACAGTCTTGCCTTTCTGTGCATGCTTTCAAAGCCAGTTGAGGCTAAATTGGCTCTCCTACTTTTAGACCATGATGCATTGGGAAGATGTTTGTATAGAAATTATCCAGGTTTGACTGTTGTCAAGGGGAGGAGAAACGTGTCCCATTGTTCAGAGAGAGGAGTATGTGTAGCCTGAGACAGACAGACGAAGGTCTAGGATTGTTAGGTGCACATGCAAGTGTGTATAGTGTGTGCTCATGTGCATAGTGTATGCTCATGTGCAAGTGTGCATAGTGTGTGCTCATGTGCAAGTGTGCACAGTGTGTGCAGGTAAAGGAAAGGACTGTCGAGTACATAATTAAAAGAGGAGTATGCATAACCCAAACCAACAAGAGGCCCCTAAGACGCTATTTCCTATGCCTGCCTGCCTCAGCAATGTCGTACTAAAAATGGATTTTGATAGTGCTAAGAGCATACCCAAAACTTTGTCCATGCTCCCTGCCACCAAGCTACACCTGCAATCCCTAAAGAATATTTCTTAAAAAGTATATTTTCTGAAGCTTAAAACACAGGGGAAAAGATTATTGAAAACAATGCAGTTTTAACCTTTTTGTTCAGATCAAGAAGACTGCCATTAAAACCAATTTCATACAGCATGCTGCTGCTTTTTTGGATTCCAGTTCTGTTACTTAAAGCCTGTCTGTAAGCAGTATTGGCAGATTCCATATGTACACATATAAGTGAATGAGGCATATGAATATTTGATGCCGTTGTTAATATTAGAATTTTTAGGAAAATTTTCCTCTTGTCTTCAATTTTTGTCACTTTCCCCACTTTCTAGTTGAGGTCTTGTCTTTGAATTTTTTTTTTTTTTAATTCTAAAGAGCTAGTTACGATGGCTCACCCCTGTAATCCTAGCACAGTGGAGACCATTTTGTACTACATCGTAAAAACCAGTCACAAGACAACAACAACGATAATAAATAAATACACAAATTATAAGAACAATACTTGGAGGCCGGGGATAGCTCAGCAAGTGCCTCCCTAGGAAATGTGAGGCCCTGGCCCCCAGTTCGGTCTCCAGCACTACCAAAGGAAAGGAAGAAGGGGGAGTGTGGTGATATTTTATTTGTGCTCTAATAAATAAGCTTACTTAGAGATCAGAGGAAAAAGCCAGCCACTATAGTAAACATAGAAGCCAGGCAGTGGTAGCACATGCTTTTTAATTCTAGCGTTTGGGAGGCAGAGATTCATTTGGATCTCTGTGAGTTCAAGGCCATACTGGGAACAGAGCCAGATGTGGCGGTACACAACTTTATTCTCAGTGCTAGTTAATCATAGAGGTCTGGAGGTCTGTACAGACAGACAGGAAGTGATGTAGCTGGGCAGAGAGAGGAAGTGAGATGGCAGGGACAATAAGGATATAGGTGTCAGTATACAGAAAGTAGCTCTCTCTTTGGCTGAGGATTTCTAGCGATAAGAATGTGACTGGTTTCTTTCTGCTTTCCTAATCTCTCCATTTTTACCTCAATATCTGGCTCTGGGTTTTCTATTAATAAGACCATTGATCAATTCGTCTTACAGGGGAGGGAGGCACAGACTGCACCACAGTTGAACGAGGTTCAGATTTGGTTAAAGGGGCAGTTTTTGACCAGCATTTGACTCTCTGGTATTATTTATATCAATATCATTAGTTAGATTTTTTTGTTTGTTTGTTTTTTGTTTTTGGAGACAGGGTTTCTCCGTGTAGCTTTGCGCCTTTCCTGGAACTCACAGAGATCCACCTGCCTCTGCCTCCCGAGTGCTGAGATTAAAGGCGTGTGCCACCACTGACCGGCTTTTTTTTTTTTTTAAAGATGTGGTTACATGTATCCCCTGCTGATCTTGAAGTTGGAATGTAGCTCTTACAGGGGAAAATCCATGGCTGCTGTCTACTTTCTTAATCTCAGTCTCATTAATAAAAGAATTTAAAACCAGAATCGGAAGGGAGACAGAGGACAAACATATTGAGAGAAAAACAAAAGGTCGAGCAAGCTGTAAATCTGGGTAGTTATTGGATGGGGAGGGGGAGACCGAAAGCCATGCCTTTTGAAATCGAGTTCAAGGAAGCTGGCAAGCTTTTCACAAGCAGCTGTGTGAGGGAAGGGGGCTTCTGGGAAAGAAAAAGGAAGCATGCTCAGGCCTTTGGTCAGTACCTGAAAAGGAGATGGAGGGAAGGAAAAGGAAGACCATGCTTAGTGCTGGACCACAGATCTGAATTCAGCGGGCACGGCAGCTAGTCCAGGCTCTCGTGTCCAGGTTCTTTGTTCCAGCGACATCTAGTTAGAAATAAAACGAGATAGCTTATTAAAAAGGGAAAAGCGCCGGGCGGTGGTGGCACACACCTTTAATCCCAGCACTCGGGAGGCAGAGCCAGGCAGATCTCTGTGAGTTCGAGGCCAGCCTGGGCTACCAAGTGAGTCCCGGGAAAGGCGCAAAGCTACACAGAGAAACCCTGTATCGAAAAACCAAAAAAATAAAAAATAAAAAAAATAAAAAAATAAAAAGGGAAAAGCAGTCAGGACAGCAGGGCTAGTGAGCTGAGGGAGAAGGCCCCAGAAGTGTGGGGCTAGGGGGAGTGTGATCCTTCATAGGACACTGACACACACCAACCCTTCTCCTAGCTGTATGGTCTGCACTACCCTTGTGTGTGCTCTTCATCACAGGAGGCCAGGTAAGAAAGGGCCCGTGACGGTCTCAGTGTCTCTGCTGACCCCTTCCCTGTGTCAGCCTTGCTAGTTTAACCTTCAGTCCCTACTCTGCCGCCACACAGTCAGGGATGACTTTGGACTTCATAAACCCTTATTTCCACCTTCCAAATGCTGGGATTCATAGTGTGCCCCACCAAACCTGTTTTTAATGCAGTGCTCGAAACTTAACCGAGTTAGACAAACACTATACTGACTCAGATACATCCCCAGCTCTTTAATTTGATTTTTTACCATTGATTTCCATGCTGTAAAATTGTAATAGTTACCACTGTGCATATCTGATGAACAACAAAGAAGAAAGTGGGCAGAATAAAGATTAATTTAGGCCCCGGACACTCTGCCACACTTCTTGATCTGCCCAGTTCCTTCCAGGCCCAGAATATTGGACCCCTACTTCCCAGCCTTCCAGAATCTTATAGCAGATAAGGAAGGGCCCCACCAGGTCCTGAATACGCTGACATACTTCCTGTTATGACTTGTTCCCTCCACAAACTGGTAAGGAGTCCTAGACCTGAACCCCCTGACATTCCGCCCCCCCCCCACCCCAATCTCATGGTATTGACAAGAAAGCAATCTCCAGGCCCTCAGCCACAGGCCCATACTCTCCTCAACTAACTCCAAATATACAAATCTCAGCACAAAATCAGAAACACCATGAAAATCCAAGGCAATCCTTCTCCCAAAATTACTAATCCCATAATAATGGGTCCCAGTAAAAGTGACCTCAAAATAATTTCCAGACAAAGAATTCAAAGAATGATTATAACTATACACAAGCAAAAAACAGCAAGAAAATAAAAATAAAGAGATGGAAACCAGGCATGGGGGCACATGCTTTTTATCCCAGCACTCGGGAGGCAGAGGTGGGTAGATCTCTGAATTTGAGGCCAGCCTAGTCTACAGAGCAAGTTCTGGGACAATCGGGGCTACACTGAGAAACCCTGTCTTGAAAAACAAAAACAAAAAACAAGCCAACAACAACAAAACAAAATAAGGATGAAATAAAGAAGTCAATACAAGATACAAAAATAGAACTCAATAAGAAATAGAATTACTGAGAAAAAGCCAAACTACAATTATGTTGGAAATAAAAACTTAATAAGCCAAGTAGAAGTCTCAGTGGAGCCAGGCAGTGGTGGCGCACACCTTTAATTCCAGCACTCGGGAGGCAGAGTCAGGTGGATCTCTGGGAGTTCGAGGCCAGCCTGAACTACAGAGTGAGTTCCAGGAAAGGCACCAAAGCTACACAGAGAAACCCTGTCTCAAAAAAACAAAACAAAACAAACAAACAAAAAGTCTCAGTGGAAAGACTCACCAACAGAATGGATCATGCTGACAACACAGAGTCAGGTCCAGAAGACAAAACAGAGGATGTTCAGTAAAAGCCAATGAGAGAACAATTTAAAACACATGAACCTAACATGAGAGAGTGTGGGGACATCATGAAAGGACCTAAAGTTTGGATTATAGTCATAGGGGAAGGAGAAGAACACCATACCAAAGCCATAAACTGTATCTTCAGTAAAGTCATAGAAGAGAATTCACCACATCTAGAGAATTTATGGACATTTGTCTTATAAAATTCTGAACAGACAGAACCAGAAAAGAAACTCTCCACTCCATATTATAAATAAAACATTAAAGACACAGAATAAAGAAAGGTTATTGAAAGTTGCAAGAAGGATCAAATCACTTAGAAATGCAAGCCCATCAGAGCAACACCTGATAATTCAACAGAAACTTTTAAAGCCAGAAGGGCCTGGAAGGATGCATTCCCAATTCTGAAAGACCACAGTTGTTAACCCAGACTATTATACCCAGCAAAACTACTTCTTAAAATCGAAATGAAGGAGAGAGCCTGGTGTTGTGACACACACCTTTAGTCCCAGCACTTGGAAGGCAGAAGCAGGTGGATTTCTGTGAGTTCAAGGCCAGCCTGGTCTACAGAGTGAGTTCCAGGACAGTCAGAGCTGTCACGTGGAGAAACCCTGCCTGGGGTCGGGGTGGGGGTAGGGGACAAAAACAAAAACAAAAAAAAATGAAGGAGAAATAAAAACTTTCCAAGATAAAAACATATTACGGAGATGTATAACCTCTAAGCCGGTTCTATAGAGGATACTGAAAGAAATACTTCCGTGTGAATACAAGGATAAGAATGCCAATGAGATTACAGGATATAGTGGTTTGAATAACAATGGCCCCCATAGGTCTGTAGGGAGTGACACTATTATGAAGTGTGACCTTGTTGGAATAGGTGTGGCCCTGTTGGAGGCTAACACTGGGGGTGTGCTTTAAGGTGCTCAAGCTTGGCCAGTGTGTCATTATCTCTTCCTGCTGCTCGTGGATTCAGATGTAGAACTCTCAGCTCCTTCTCCAGCACCACATCTGCCTGCACGCCACCATGTCCCACCATGATGATAATGGACTGAACCTCTCAAACTGTAAGCCAGCCCATTCAACGTTTTCCTTTATAAGAGCTGCCATGGTTACAGTGTCGCTTCACAGCAATAAAACCTTAATTAAGACACAGGGAATTAAGTTAACACAAAACAGGTAATCCAAAGATGTCAAAGAAAACACCACAGAATATCTTCCTGATAAAAGTTCCTGAGAATCTAAAGAAATGGGACATATGTAACCACAGTAAAGACAACGTACAGCAAGGCCAAGGCCAATATCATGTGTAGAGAAAAATGAGGAGAATTTCTGCTAACATCAAGAACATGACGTGGCTCTTCACTCTCTTTTTATCTGTTCAGTATAGCACTTGGTATCTTAAATACAGCAATAAGACAAGAGGAAATAAGAGGAGTACAAACACTTAAGTATCTTAGGGTTTCTCTGACTGTAATAAAACATGGTGAAAAGCAACATTGTGGATGATAGGGTTGATTTTAGCTTACAGGTCACAGTTCATCATCCAGGGAAGTCAAGGGCAAGAACTCAAGGCAGGAACCTGTGATGGGAACTGCTTCAGAAGCTGTGGAGGGCTGCTGCTTACTAGCTTGCTCCCACTGGTTTGCTCAGCCTGCTTTCTTTTTCTTTCTTTCTTTCTTTCTTTCTTTCTTTCTTTTTTTTTTTTTGGGCGGGGGGCGTGTTTCAAGACAGGGTTTCTCTGTGTAGTTTTGGTGCCTGTCTTGGATCTCGCTTTGTAGACCAGGTTGGCCTTGAACTCACAGAGATTCACCTGGCTCTGCCTCCCAAGTTCTGGGATTAAAGGTGTGTGCCACCACCGCCTGGCTCAGCCTACTTTCTTATAACGTCCAGGATCACCTGCCCAGGAGTGGCCCCACCCACAATAAGCTTGGCTTTCCCACATCAATCATTAATCAAGAAAATGGTCCCACAGGCTTGTCCACAGGTCGTTCTGATGAAGGCATATTCTCAATTGAGGTTCTCTCTTTTCAGAAGACTCTAGCTTGTATCAAAAATCACTAACCAGCATGGAAAGGAAGAACTCACAGCATCTTTATTTCCAGATGATATTATCCTAAATACCTTAAAAGACCTTGAATACCCCACCAGAAAACTGCTACAGCTGATGAATGCATTCAGGAAAGCAGCAGTTTATTAAATTAACATACAAAAGTCAGTACCCTTCTTGTATACCAAAACCAAACATATGGAGGAAGAAATCAGGGAAGTGATCCCATTAACAATGGCCTCAAAAAATATCTGAAAATAAATCTAACCAGGGAAGTGACAGACCTGTACAACAAAAGCTTTGAGACATAAAAGAAATAAATTGAGGAAAATATCAGATGTCTTAGTTTGCTTTATATTGTTGCGATACAAACCATGACCAAAAGCAATTTGAGTAGGAACAGTTTGTTTCACCTCTGAGGTTCATAGTCTGTCATAGGCAAGTCAGGGCAGGAGCTCAAAGCAGAAACTGAAGCAGAGACTATGGAAGGAATATAGCTTATCTACTTGTATATTTACTTAGTTTAGCTTCTGGCAAGTTGAAAAAAAAAGTAACCAAAACAATTGAC
This sequence comes from Peromyscus maniculatus bairdii, assembly GCF_049852395.1. Taxonomy (NCBI): domain Eukaryota; kingdom Metazoa; phylum Chordata; class Mammalia; order Rodentia; family Cricetidae; genus Peromyscus; species Peromyscus maniculatus. Next base: position 18,172,127 of record NC_134867.1, read on the forward strand.
CCCTAGTCAACTTGACACACCAATGCAATACTTTAAAACAATAGCCTCTCCTTTCTTGTTTATCCCCAAGATCTCATATTAATATCAATATCACACTATAAAACATTCCAAGTTTTACAAGTGCCAGAGTCTTTAAAAGTTCAAACATTTTAGAAGTTCAGTATCTTTAAAATATCCAAAGGCTCTCAATTATGGGCTACTGTAAAGTCAAAATAAGTTAAATGTTTTCCTACTCCAAGAAGGAAGAACGAGGGCGCAGTCACAAGCAAATCAAAACCAAACCAAACTCCATCGGTATGAGTAGCTTAACATCTCATGTGGGTTTCATTATCTGAGCTCCAAAGGGTCTGGGCATCTCTACGTTTCCAGCTTTGCCATTCACAGTATATATACAGACACACAGAGGAGGGGAGGGGAGAAAGGGGGAGGGGAAGGAGAGAAGAGGGAGATTAAGACTCCTTTTTCCCAGCTATGTCTAGGTTTGTGTCAAATTGACAAGAACCATCTAGCTCCAGTCTGTGTCCTACTACAGAGATACTTGTTCATCCATATTCATTACCGTTGTATTCATAATAGCCAGGATACGGAAACAGGCTCAATGTGCATTAGCTGATAAATGGATAATGAAAATATGGTACACAATGGAATATCATTCGATTCTTAAGAAAATTAAATTTGCATGTAAATGGAACTGGAAATAATCATCCTTAGTGAAGCTGATTACCCAGACAAACTACATATTTTCTCTCATATGTGAATGTCCTCTCTGAGTCTTTGGATATATGTGTTTAAGTCGGAGTATCCATAGAAGTCAGGAACTCAAGTAAGAGCCATGGGGCAGGGGCTTTTCCAAGAGGAGAGACAGAATGCAGATGGTATGATGTGGGAATTGGGAAGAATGGACCAGGAAGGATTAAGTGGGGTGGCGCATAGAAGAGTAAGTTAGAAGAGTGTGTGGGGAGGGAAAACCAACACTAAGTACTTAGGAAAAAACCAGATAGAAACCTATGACTGTAGACCCTTCCTAATATACACACACACACACACACACACACACACACACACACACACACACACATATTTATTTATTTATTTATTTATTTATTTATTTATTTATTTATACTCTAATGGTTGGGAAAGGATGATACCCCTCCCCACCCACCACAGGCTATCAAATAAAAAGCCTAGTGCTGGGAATAGGTTGCTCTTTTGGAATTGTTGACCAGTGAGGTCCCATAGACCTCCTCCTACCACCCCAAACATTACAACCTATTGCCATTGCTCAGGGTTACTCTGCTGAACTTTACAGTAAGACCCTATTGTGAAAGATACCACATTCGTGAGTCATAGAACATGGGTAAATCAAGCTGGTACTGATCTAGAAGCTTCATTCCTATTGACTAGCTTTCCTACTGCTAGAAGATGTTATGCATGCGACAGGTAAAAAAAAAAGTAATGGTCAGTCTTAACTAGCTGGGAACCCTGCTGGGTCCAATATTGGCCAGCTTGGCAAGATATGCTCACTGCTGCAATTGTGGTAGCAGCATTATTGGAGTGGTCAACCTCTTTTTTACTTGGTTTATGTCCCACTCTTCAGATTGGAACTTATGCCTAGTGACACCAATGGGGCCAATAACCCAGAGACAACCAGTCACAGTTCCCATGGAAGAACCTATGCTATTCTTCTGCTAAATGGACATCATTTTAAACTGATTCCTAAAAACTAATCAATATACCCATAGATTAATGCATCTCTCAACCCTCATGAGAGAAGCTTCTTCTTGCAGAAGATGCTGATTATGGTGCTTTGAATGAAAATGGCCCCATAGGTCCATAGGGAGTGGCACTATTAGGAGGTGTGGTCTTGTTGGAGTAGGTGTGGTCTTTTTTGGAGGAAGTATGTCATTGGAGAGTGGACTTTGGGGTTTCAGAAGTTTAAGCCAAGCCCAATGTCACTCTTTCATCCTGCTGCTTGCCAATTCAGACGTGGAACTCTCGGCTCCATCTCCAGCACCATGTCTGCCTCCCCCTGTGCTTCCCACTATGACGATAATGGACTAAACCTCTGGACCTGTAAGCCAGCCCCAATGAAATGTTTTTCCTTTGTAAGAGTTGCCATGGTCATGGCATCTCTTCGAAGCAATACAAACCCTAACTAAGACAGTGATTAGCATAGAGACCCATATGTGTTCAACATGCACAGAATAAGGGATTGAGAAATGACCAGCCCTAAATGGGATGTCAGTTTCACATTCCCCCTCCCAATACACAAGATTGAAGGGAACAGGGGAGTAGAAAGACCCTAAGAGTTGGAGCCAGGGCAAGACCACAGTGAGAGGGTTTCTAGACGTAACAGGGCAATTGTCCGTGTGAACTGACAACGGCTGTGACCGTATACACAAGCCAGTAAAATCCCAATGTGGCGAAGGAATGACGTCAGGGAGTCCTACCTTTAGCCAAAACGCTATTGGCTGCAGGGGTGCGCGGAGAATGAGAGTCTGTTTTCGCAGGGATTTGGCCTCCCAGAAGCTGATGCAGCGGCAGATTGCTCTACACTCACACACACTAAATGGACTCAGTGGATTTTTAGAAAGAGCGCGTGAAGTTAGGAAAGAGTAGTGGTTGGGAGACAGAGTAGAAACTGGAGATGGTGGAAGGGGGTGGACTGGATCATAAGCGTGAATGAAACTTTCAAACAATAACAAGAGAAAATATACAAAGTCTATACTATATAATAAAAATATTAACTTTCTTTCCTCTCTTCCCTTCTCTTTTCTTTCTTTTTTCCTTTTCTTCTTCTTCTTCTTCTTCTTCTTCTTCTTCTTCTTCTTCTTCTTCTTCTTCTTCTTCTTCTTCTTCTCCTCCTCCTCCTCCTCCTCCTCCTCCTCCTCCTTCTCCTCCTCCTCCTCCTTCTTCTTCCTCTGAGACACAATCTCACTATGTAGCCCTGGCTACCCTGGGTCTGGCTTTGTGGCCCAGGATGGCTTTGAGTTTATAGTTTTATACAGAGCTGGGGATGGATCCCAGGCATTGGGAATGCTAGACCATTATCTTATTAACTGAGCTACACCCCCAGACATGAATTCATGTTTCTATGTATAAATATTAAAGCCAACGGACAATTTCCAACTGAGATTCTTTTCTATATTTCCTTATGCTTTAGCAAACACTTGTGGTATATCAGATATGTCTAGGGGATGGACTTCCATCTAGGAACATAGCAGTGAATATATATATATATATATATATATATATATATATATACATATACATACATATATATATATATATATACCCAGAATGTGTTCAGTTGGAAATCTCCCAACCTAAAAATAATACCCTTACTATTAATAAGCATTCGTAATGGTTTCTAGAAAGCCAGCTTGGTCTGACAAGATGGTTGTGCGGGTAAAGATGCTAATCACAAATGCCTGACAACCTGATTTTCACCCACAAACCCATGTATAAAGGACGTGGTAGCATATATCTGTAATCTCAGTACTTCTGTGATCAGATGGAAGTTGTGCTGACTGGTTTTATGTCAACTTGATACAAGCTAGAGTTATCAGAAAGGAGGGAAACCTCAGTCGAGAAAATGCCTCCATAAGATCCGGCTGTCCGGCATTTTTGTTAATTACTGATTGATGCGAAAGGCCCAGCCCATTGTGGGTGGTGCCATCCCTGGGCTGGTGGTCCTGGGTTCTATAAGAAAGCAGACTGAGGAAGCCATGAGAAGCAAGTCAGTAAGTAGTCCCTCTCGACCCCTGCATCAGCTCCTGCCTCCAGGTTCCTGCTCTGAGTTCCTATCCTGGCTTCCCTTCAGTGGTGTACTACAATGTGGGAGTGTAAGATGAATAAACTCTTTCCTCCCCAACTTGCTTTTGGTCATGGTATTTCATCACAGAATAGTAACGCTAACTAAGGCAGAGGCAAAGACAGGAGGATCACCCAGAAGACCACAGGCCAGCTACCCTGGAGTCGCCTCAACAGCAGCAGAAACAAGAAGGACCTTGCCTCAAAAATGTGGAAGCAAGAACAGACTCTTGACAGTTGTTCTCTGATTGTCACGCATGCGCTGTTGCAGGCTTGCAAGTACAATTACGCGTGCACACACACACACACACACACACACACACACACACACACACACAAGCATTTATTTATTTATTTTACTTTTAAATAGTTTGGGTGTGGTGGTGCATACCTTTGATCCCAACATAGGGAAGCAAAGGCAGACGGATCTCTATGAGTTCAAGGCCAGCCTGGTCAGCTCCCAGCCATCCAGGGATACATAGTAAAACCCTGTCTCAATAAATAAATAATAAAAGGCCAATTTACTTAATTGTAGAATAGAGTGTATAAGATATAGAATGAAAACAAGTTTAATATATAAAAAACAGTATACCCTGTAAAATTTCTCATACCATCTGCATTTTGATAACAGTTTTTTAAACACCAGAAAAAATAATATAGAAGTACATGTTCAGGTTATTACAAAGCACTGGAAAACTCTGGCCTAAGCAGCAATTATTTTTAATAAAAATGTCAACAGTTTTATTTAAATATAACTGACACACAATAAACTGTACAAACAGGCACGTACAGTTTGATAAGCACACCAGTGGGCTGTGAACCATCACCAAAATCAATGTATGGCTTTAGCCATAACGTTCAGGCTTCTGTAGATCACAAGCCAGAGCAGGCATAGAAGGCACAGCTTATCTGAGATACATGATGCTCGTGTCCATAGCTGGAGTTGTTAGACTAGCTGAGGCCCCTGGGATGTCTAGACTGAGCCCACATCGTCTGGGCTCCCCGTTCTTCTCCACCAGGTGTTCGCTGGCCTGAGAAGACCCAAGATTGCTCCTTGACTTGCACCTGGGTGGGATGACCAGGACAATGGAGACCTGGTGAGCAGTCTCTGGATTCAGAGGGGTTCCCAAAAGAGACTTTGCACAGGGCAGCAGCCTTCCTTCCGAGCTGGACTCTGGAGAGAGTGTTCCAGAGTCAAGCAGAAGCTGTTGATGGGAAAACATCAAAGAGATCTTGGACCTTGTTAGTGGTTGGAATGTGAGATGTCTTCCAACAGGCTCATGTGTTTGAACACCTGTAGCAGGAATCTTAAAAGCTCTTATTGATAAAATCAAACCCGAGGCCAGTTATTGGGGTCAATGCTGGTAGATCAGAGAGACAGAACAAGCCACAGCTATCTCACCTTGCCAGTTCCTCAGCTGGTCCTGTTTCCTCAGACTGGAAGCCTCTGAGTCCTCATCCAGAATGAATCTCAGATGAACTGTGTTGCTCCAAAGCCTGAAAGCTTAACTAGCCAAATGCTTAACCAGCCAAATGCTGCTAGTTTCTGGTCCTCACGCCTTATATATCTTTCTGCTTTCTACCACCACTCCCTGGGATTAAAGGCTGGCTTTCTGGGATTAAAGGCATGTGTCACCATGCTTGGCTATTTCCAATGTGGCCTTGAACTCACAGAGATCCAGAGGGATTTCTATCTCTGGAATGCTAGGATTAAAGGTGTGAGTGCCACCATTTTCTAGCCTTTGTATCTAGTGGCTGTCTGTTCTCTGACCCCAGATAAATTTATTAGAGTACACAATATTTTGGGGAACACAATACCACCACAAACACCTGGTCTCCAACCAGTTGTATGCATGTAGGGGGTGTTTTGGAAGGGCATGGAGCATGGGGCAGAAGTGGGTCACTGGGATTCTGCCTTTAAAAGGTCTACCCTGTCTGCTTCCATTGCCAGTATCTCTGCTACCTGAGTTTGGCCACCATGTAAGATTTCCAACTCTCTGGAGCCACATGGCCATGCATTCCCCATCTGAAACTGAACTAAAATCACTCTCCCCCAGGACAAGTTGTTCTTCTCAGGGATTTTGTCACAGCGACAGAAAAAGTAATGAACACCCTCATCTTGCAAGCACAATGCGTTCAGATATTCTGTGTCCTTGAATGTTGCAAGGCCCAGAACAAACTATTTCTGCACATCACAAGGGCATCAGTAGAAGGAGGTAGAAGCGATATCAGACCTCCTGCTGAAGCCTCTGAAGCCTCTGTCATTATTGCTCTTTATGGACCAATGCTCTTCAAACAACTTGAAGTTGCTACACTCAAATACACAAACATGTGCATTTCGATTCAAATACATGTGATCAAAACCATAGGTAAAACTTGCTTATTATGTAACCTTGCAACATGAATGGTACACTTTAACCCTATGCATTACTGAGACCTCCTAAATCATATACAATCAATTCAGTAAAACCATTGGAGGTGGGGAGAGAGTCTCAGGCCTTATCCCATTGGGAATCTGCTATTCTTTACCTTGTAATACTTCCAATTTTGTTGTTGTTATTCCATATTGTTCAGCAGTGGATGTGTGTGTGTCTGATGCATGCATGTGTGGAGTTTGGAGGATAACTCTGGGGAGTTGGTTCTCTCCTTCTACCCTGTGTGTCCTGGATGTTGAACTCAGATCATCCGGCTTGGTGACCGGTGTTCTTGCTCACTAAGTTATCTTGCCTGCCCAAGAATTTCATCTTCTTAAATTTGAGAAGCATTGTAATAGTGTAAGTTTTAACTTCACTAGAGATCATTTCAAATAGATGGTTTCATATTTTCTAAATTAATGTAACCAGAAATACCCCCTTGGCGGGCGTTGGTGGCGCACGCCTTTAATCCCAGCACTTGGGAGGCAGAGCCAGGCGGATCTCTGTGAGTTCGAGGCCAGCCTGGGCTACCAAGTGAGCTCCAGGAAAGGTGCAAAGCTACACAGAGAAACCCTGTCTCAAAAAACCAAAAAAAAAAAAAAAAAAAAAAAAAAAAAGAAATACCCCCATACCATGGGGGGCGGGGAGAATGCCTTTCCTTCAGTGTTCAAGCACTATGTGAAATGTGTGCATGTAGCATAACATGCATTTTTTTTTAAGTTAGTAAAATAAACCAAGTAAACCTTTTACTAAAGTCTTTGGAGAAACACAAGAGAAAGATAGTATACAAACCCTGCTTATACAGGAAAGACAGGTACGGGGCTTATTTGAAAGGAATTAAACAAAATTATTAATGAATAAAAAAGAAAATAAAAGGAGGATATGGCTGCTCCAAAGGGCTTGAGGTTTTTATTATAGATATATAAGGGAGAACACAGGCAGAGGCAGAAGCATCTGGAAGAGTTCAAAGTGAGCATGACCAGCAGCCTGAACCTGAACCCGTCCATGTGAGGAGAGAGGAGAGAGCCAGGAGACCAAAAATTCTGTGTAGCTGCAATGGCTGGGGTCTATAGGGAAGAGCAGCTGGGGGGGGGAGGGCTCTCCAGCTCAGGAGAAGCCGCTGGCCAGTGTCCGCTTTGATATGTTAAAGAGGCACCTCAGCCATTTCTTTGAGACCTAAAAATTAATTACTGTTTAGAGTATCCATTTCTATTTTCTCCAGTAGAAGTGACTATGACTCAGAGAGAGAGAGAGAGAGCCAGCCATCCCTGACGCTTTCATCTTAAGCGTCTCACTTTCTGGTCATCCCTAAACATTCACACTGGAATGCAGAGCATCAGTCACGGACCATGAAAGCGGAAGGCAGCTTCTTGAGTGCACACACGCTTGCATGCATTGGTTTCTCTTTCAATTAACAAAGTTTATCGCTTGGAATAGTGAACTTTGAAGAGGCAAGTGGAGGTAAAGTTTTGCTCTGTAGGTAAATCTGAAAGTGATTTACAGGAGCAGGAAGGGGGAGCTGAGAAACAGGAGGGGCAGGTGGGAGGTAAGGCAGGAACATTCCTTGGGAGGAGAGGAAGAATATAAAACAAGCAAATTTTCTTCCTTTCCCACAGTTTACATATGTTTGTTTCTGGATGTTTAAATCATATTTCATGTTGATCTTTTTAAAGGTAATCATATCAGGGTTGTTGTTTTAATCAGTTTCTTGACAAAGTTACACTGTCTCTGGGGATCCTGTAACCAGGGTGAAAAACAATTAAAATCAATCACTATGGGAGAGGTTGCTAGGGTTAAAGTCCCTACCCACCCACCAACATTCTAGACCTCTAACAGAGGTCTGCATGTGCAAGGCAGAAAATTAGGGTCTGCCACTAGGGGAATTAAGTTAATTAATTAGCACCAGGGGAAAGAGAAGTCACGGACTCGACAGTAAGTACAGACAGCGAAGAAAAGAACCTCACACTGTCCCTACATTGCTGAGCCCGAAGTTCTAGAATTTCAAATACGCCTGTTCAAAATGTAATGGTCTTGAACCTCATCAACAAATGCCTTCCAGGTAATGTCGGGAAAGGGGGCTTAGTGTGTGGAAGGCAGTGCAGAAAGACAGGCTCTTCTGTGCTGTTCCAGGACCACATCGGTACTGGTGGGGGCTCTCCTGTGAAAGCTCGGCTAGGTTTAGGATCCAACCCTGAAAAGGACAAGCTTCCTGCTAGAAGAGCGTATGGACGCCAGGAGAGTCTTGTAATAGGTTACAATATAAGTGAAAAACCACCTAACAAAAACTGGACTGATATCCTGAGATGACTTAAATGCTAAAAATGATTTTTAAAAATTAAAGGGTGTGGGGGGGGGGGCGGGGGGGGGCTGCTCGTGGAATCCAAGAGGAACTTCCAGCTATCAGAGGTTCCACTGACATCCTCCCTCCCCTGGAAACAGGCTCACAGGGTGTAGATGAAGCTGGCCTTGAATCCATCGAGATCTGCCTGCCTTTGTCCCTGCTTTCTGAGTGCTGAGATTAAAGAAGTATATCACCACTGTGATAAAACACCATGGCCAAGAGCAACTGGGAAGGCAGGGTTTATGTCATTTTAATAACTCCCGACGGCCGTCAGTCAGCAAGGAAGCCAAAGCAGACACTGAGGAGAATCGATGGAGGAACGCTGCCTACTACTGCCTTGATCCCCATGGCTTTCTTATATGACCCAGGACCGCCTGACCAAGGGTGGCATGACCCACAGTGGACTGGGCCCTCCTACATCAGTCATTAATCAAGAAAATACCCCCACAGACTTGTGTACAGGACGATTCAAGGGAGGCAATTTCTCCATTGAGATTCTCTATTCCCAGATCTGTTTAGGTTCATATCAAGTTGACAAAAAAACCAACCAGTATAACCACCATGTCCAGCTCTCGAGTTATTTAAAATGTGTCAGCTTCATTTTAAAAATAGGATTACAAAGTAACATCATAAGATTCTCTATGTTTTAGATGAGCAAAAATCCATACGGTTGATAACCCAGTATCATGAAGATGTGGGGTTCATATTGGTAGAACTATATATTAGTGAAACCACACACAATAACAATTTTGTAGTATATTCCAGAACCCAAAATACATGTCTTATATCCAGAAAGTCTACCCTGGGGGACTCATTCCTCAGCTACACTCACACATGCTAAGTGACGTGTGTACATCAGTATGAATAGCTTCATTTTTTCTTCTTATACAGACAAGGAGAAATAATATAGCAGTTGTGTGAAACAGACTAGTGGCCGTCCACATGCTGGGATATCACAGGTTTCGGTACCTTCCCCAAACACAGTGACTTACAACAGTGACAGATACTTGCTGTCTCCTATATATCATAGGTGACAAGGCTTAGATAGTAAGTTTGGCTCTATGAGACTAAGGTTGGCTGGGTTTGTAGCCATCTGGACACTCACGGAGGTCAGAATGGCCAAAATGGCACATGCACGTGGGCGGCAGCTGGGGCTGGCTGTACGATGGGAAATCGGCTGAGGTTGAGAGTATGAGCCCCTCATGCTGCCTCCTCTCACAGTCTGGACATCGAGCATGCTGGCTACTTCCCCAGGGCAGGTGCCTCAGGAGAAAAAGCAACAAGTCTCTGAGGCCTTTAGGAATTATACAGTATCAGTTCTAACTCACCCTGTTGAGCAAGGTAAGTCATGGAGCCAGAGCAGCTACAAAGGGTACCTCTTAATTAAAGAATCATAGTCTTTGCTGGGATGTGCATGCCTTTAACCCCAGTAGGCAGAGGCAGAAGCAGGCAGATCTCTGTGAGCTCCAGGCCAGCCTGGTCTACATAGGGAGTTAAGGGAAAGCAAGGGCTACACAGTGAGACCCTATCTTGTCTTTTTCTCTCGTGCTAGTCAGCTCCCAAATAATGACATGGAGACTTCTTATTAATTATGAAAGCTCAGCCTATAGCTTAGACTTGTTCCTAACTAGCTCTTATAACTCACATTAACCCATTTATATTAATTTACATTCTATCACATGACATTACCTCTCTTTCATCTTGCACCTCCTGTTTCCTCTCCACCTGGCTGGTAATTCCACCTTTCTTCTTCCCAGAGTCATCTCTGTCCCCAGAAGTCCCACCCAACCTCTTCCTGCCTAGCTATTGGCCATTCAGCTCTTTATCAAATCAATCTTCATACAGTATACAAACATCCCACGACCCTGTTTCGAAAAAAAGCAAACAAACAAACAGAATGTCTTTAATCTATCAAACTGTGTGCCTATAGAATAGAAAGAGGTAATATATTGTATAATAATTTAGAAAACTTGCTGATAGCTTTTGTTTACATGGGGGTGTATAAAGAATATATATAATGTGATAGTATCTACTTATATATGTAGGTATGGGGAAGAAAGAATATATCTAATATATATTGCTTACACACGCAAAAAAACATCTTTAGAGAATATACAAGAGCCTGAGTAGCTAGGCCCAGGTGTGGAATAATGCTCACTGATTTCTCTTCACACCTGTAGAAAATCTGAACAATATGATTGCATCATTTATTTTAAAAAATCAAACTCGATGAGTCTACAAGTTACATCTCTCAAACCAAAAGAAAAGAGAGAGACTTGACTGCAGGAAATTTGAAATCTATTCCCCCAAACCTGTCTTTATTTTTGTTTTTGTTTTTCAAGACAGTGTGTGTGTGTGTGTGTGTGTGTGTAGCTATGGCTGTCCTGGAATTCCCTCTGTAGATCAGGCTGGCCTCAAATTCACAGAGATCCACCTGCCTCTGCCTCTTGAGTACTGGGATTAAAGGCGTGTGCTAGCACTGCTGGCCGAACTATCTTCTTGACAGTGCTGATATTCATGATGATCATGATGATGTGATTGACAGTGCTGATATTCATGATGATGTGATTGACAGTGCTGATATTCATGATGATTTGATTGGCAGTGCTGATATTCATGATGATGTGATTGACAGTGCTGATATTCATGATGTGATTGACAGTGCTGATATTCACAATGTCATTTGAGCTAGTCAGTAAAAGGCTTCCTACTCTAATTGGAGAAATGACCTGGGGTGGCCACTGTGAATAGGTGGGTTTAAAACTAGGCCTTTTTTTAAAATTATAATTTAAAAAAAGTTTTTTGAGATTCTAATTACATCATTTCCCCCTTTCCATTTTCTTCCCCCAAGCCCATCCATGTACCCCTTCTTATTCTCATTCAAATCCATGGCCTCCTTTACTTTTAATTGTTGATACATATATGTGCAAATGAACACATGTATATGTATATATGCATGCTCAGTCCACACAGCATTACCTGTATGTATGTTTTTAGGGTTGACCATTTGGCATTGGATAACCAATTGGTGTGCTTTTCCCCGGGGAAAGCCTATACTATCTCTCCTGCTCTCTGTGTTCCTCAGTTGCCTGTAGTTCTTTGTCTAGAGCTGAGGCCTCCTGAGCTTTCCCATGTCCTTGGTAATTCGTCTATAGGTGCTGTCTTTGTTCAGGAAGAACTAGGTCTTGAAGAGTAAAAAGATGACCTGAAACACTGCTATTTTGCAACATCAAAAATGGAAAGGACTCAAGCCTGATGGCTTCTATTTATTTATTTATTTTTTAATGTGAAACCAGAGATAATACTGTCCCTTGAACATGGGTATTTGAGAATGTATGTCTTAAACAGAATGGGGAGAAAAGGGGGTGTTGACAAAATTTTCATAGAAAATGAGGAAGAAAGAAGAAAGAAAATGGATAAGCAAAACTGGCGAGTTCCCATCACTGCCATCAACACAATGATGATGTTTTTCTTTAGAAACATAGTGAAGCAAATGGGTCCAGGACCAAGGATGGAGAGCTGGGAATCATAGGTGTGGGAGAACAGAAGGAAGCGCTAAGATGCTGCTATGCTGTTACAGCTGTGAGCCACACAGTCCTGGGTACCAAGAAAGGGCGAGAGACAATAAAGACAGCCATTGCCCTGAGGCTGGGAGACAGGGGTGGAGCAAGGCAGAAGTTAGGCAATAGAAAACAAAGCAATTATTGATGTAAACACCTCTAAGCATTAAAGCTTTCAAACATGGGACAATTTTGAATGTAGATATAATCTACAGAATGACTGACCACGGGCTCTTCATGTTGATTGCTAAAAATGTACTTTTGGTGTTCCATCTGTGGACTCTATTTGACAGAAAGCTACTTAAAATACTGTAACATGAGTCCACTGACTGTCTTTTATGGATGCAAATCAAAGCACCTGAGTGATAATACCCCAGGTTTTGGTAACTTGTTAGTGTATTTAAATGAAAAGACAAACAATCTTGGTACCACGGTAGGGAACTGGGAATGACCCAGCATGGTGGCACATATGAATTGTCCTCGTAGTTGAGAGTCTGAGGCAAGAGGATCAAAAATTCATGGCCATCCTGTACTACCAACTAAGTTCAAAGCCTGCACAGGCAACTTCATGAGACCCAGTCAAAAGAAAGAAATATATGAAGGACAGACCAGCCCAAGAATCACCATTTATATAAACACTGTAGCAACAACTGTAATGATGACAGACAAGAATGAAGTAATTAGATACTTTCAGACTGGGGCTTTGTCTCTGTTGGTAGAGTGCTTACCCAGCATGCACCGTGTTCGCTCCTCAGTACGTCATAAACCAGGTGTGGTGGTGGCGTGCATCAGTTATTGTGGCACTCTAGAGGCAGAGGAAGTAGGATCAGAGGTTCAAGGTCATCCCTGGCAACACAGGGAATTTGAGACCAGCCTGGGCCATATGAGATCACATCTAAAAAAAAAAAAAAAAATTAAAAAAACAAAACAAAGCAAAAAAAACCAAAGGAAACCATTTTCTCCCTGTCACTGTCCTGGAACTCACAGGGAACCACCTGTTTTTGCCTCCTGAGTACAGAGATTAAAGGCGAGCGCCGCCGCCGCCGCCGCCGCCGCCGCCGCCGCCACCACCACCACCACCACCACCAGGCTATGAAATCACTTTCAATCATGTTTGAAACATACTCTAATTAGATAGACTGTGAGCTCTTTAAGAGCTGACCTCACCTTTGAACTTAGTTCTCAGCACGACCTCTGCGTGTTCGTCTCCCTTAAACGCTCCTGATATTAAGGAACAATCAGGTCCGTAGGAAGGGATGACACTTCTTCTTTAAGCTATTGGTTAGTGCTTTCCTTTACGTCTTGTGCTGCATTCCTACTGATTTTATCTCCAGGAGGGTGGGTGTATCCTTTCTTGTTCCCCCTCTTAGAACCAACTATTTCCCTCTTCAGAGTCCAGATTCCGTAGGAAAACAGAAGCCACAACGAAGGCACACCAGCAACCTCCACTCACGTGTCAGAACAACTTGGGAAAGGTCAGCCTGCTTGACTTCCTCCTATTGTTGCGGTTACCCAGTTCCTGATTATGTTACAGTCTGGGGATTTTTTTTTTTTAAAGGGATCCCTTTATCTGTTTTGGTTTTCTAAGCAACATAAATTAACCAGGACCTTTCTTTTTCACACTGAATGCTATTTGCCTTGGGAAAAGATTAGCTTTTATAAAAAGGAAGAAAGGGGAAAAAAATGAAAGAAATATTGTCTTTGGGTGACTTGTCAAAAACAGTGATAGTCCTGGGGTGGAACGTGCTGCAGAGGGGAACAAGGAGCCACGGACAGCTCATGAGTGACAGAGAGGTCCCCCAGAGGAACTCTGTCTCTGTTCCATTTCCATGGACATGCTGTGGTCCATTAAGCATTAGATTTAAATTTGTTGACTTTATAGCATTTATCTCCAAGCTGTTTTTATTTGACTTTGATTTCTATTACTTTAAAGTTACTGTTCTTCTCCCAATTATCTAAAAATATTCATTTCTACCATGCAGTAGCTGAGTGAATATGACAGGCCAAAAAATGTTCCTAACAAAGTCTTTAGTCTGATTGAGAATAATATACCCATTTTAAACTTGTTATCTATCAATTGAAGTTTACTTTTCTACTTTTTTTTTTTTTTTTGGTTTTTGGTTTTGTTTTAATTTTTCAAGACAGGGTTTCCCTGGGTAGCCCTGGGCTGTCCTAGACCTTGTCTGGCTTCAAACTCATAAAGGTTATGTTTCAGCTGCCAATTCAAGTCTAAAAATGCCTATAATTTTCTTTATGAAATTAAATATCATTCATTTGTACATGCTACATGTGCAAATCTTGTTAGAGAAGTGAAATCCAATGTATACAACATAAAAGAGGAATTGAATATCAAAGGTACTCCCCCAAATACACGGAACTCAAAACAGAGGCGGCGTGATGGGGGCAGAGATTACACTGGCTGAGGCATTGTCTACATTTTGGCTCCACCTCACTCTCCTCCACCACCCCTGCTGGAATTGCAATCACCAGCTACCGTGCCTGGCCACAGCATCATTTCCTTCTGGTTCTAGACTTTCAACGAGGCTGCTTAGCAGAGGAATGTTCTAGAGGTGATAAAAATATATCTGATGACAGGCATTGAGGAATGGGTTTCCCAACAGGCAAGCTTGTGGACAGGGAGTGTGGAGCTGTGTCTATGCACAAAGCCCTGTGACCCTGGGTAATTTCCCTAGCCTTTCTCAGGCTCCTTGAACAGCAACAGAACTCCAGCTACCTGGTAGTGCTTTGAAGGGGTTGTCCATGAAGAGCCCAGCATTGACAATTGTTATTTGGCAAACAGAACACTCAGAAGCTCCAGGGTGCAGTCTACAGATTTTAAATTTAGGGAAGATTCTAGATGAACCACAAAAATGGTGGAAGTTGTAAAACAGCGTCCTTTTCCAGACACATAAAGGAAGAACAAGAGCCTCAGACACTAAGAAAGACTGTGGAAGAGAATGAAAATTAAGTTTGTCTGAATTTGGAAACAATGTGTCAGGGGATCTTAGACTCTGAGGTCCTTGGACTTCCTGACACAATGTTTCATTAGATACTTTGAGCTAGAAATCCCAAAGAAAGAAAAAGCTACTGGGCGTTTTTGCTGGAGGAGGTGGCATTAACAAACACTAACACTTTCCCTGTGCCTTTTTGACTGGATATGAAATTTGATGTGACAAACTTTCTACTGCCTGAGTAGAAAGAGTGCCTGGGTTCTAGCACTGTCAGGACCCCTACGACATCATTTCACCAATGCTTCCTTTATTGGTTCTCAAGGCTGCTGGTTCACAAAAAGATGTTCAGTCCACAGCAAAAGGCCCCAATGCTGAATTTTAACCCTGCTCCTGTCCATTTGATTGATAGTGGAAAGCAATGATATCTAATGGTAGGTTAGATGAGTTAGCAATTACTGCACATACCATATGCCAGGTAAGTTTATAAGACCTTGAGTTTTATGAAAACTGTAAAGTTTTTTTTTTAATTTTTATTGTCTGACTTGCTTTGCTCTGATAGTTGAAACAGGGTCTTGTGTAGCCTAACCTGATTAGGAACTTGCTACATAGCCAAAGCTGGCTTTGAACTCATGATCATCTGGCCTCTCTCTTGTAAGTACTGGGGTTACAAGTCTGTGAAACCACACTCAGCCAGATTTATAAAGTTTTAAAATGAAATAACATTTCTTCATATTTACTACTTAATTTTATGGCATAAAGTAGCATACAGATTTAAGTTCAAGACTATTTTTAAAATAGATTTGATTTGGAACACATTAAAAATAACATATGTTTTAAATAACACATTTTAAAAAGAGAATGTGAAGAAAATATAGAGAAAGCCCAGAATAGCTCATAGCTACAATGACTAAATTTTAACTCAAAAGCATTTAGAAGATCACTTAATCACCTAATTTCTCAACCTGTGTCAGTCAGGTTGCCTTCCTATCCAACCACACCATGAATGGAGATTGTGTGAGTGACTCTTTATGGTCTGTGTGCATCGGACCCTGGTGAGAACATAGAAATGAAGACATGTGTCTCAGGCTTCTTACTGGCTTCCAGAACTCTTCTCCAAATCCATAATTTTGAAATAAAAATTGACCTGCTGAGTCTAGGCCATTGATTGGTTAAAAATCATTAAAGAAAACAAAAATGAGTTTAAATCTTTAAAAACATATGCTTCCCAGGCTCTCTAGTCTGAATGTATCCTTGAAATCCATATGTATTTCAAATGGTGTTTTGAATTGGGATCTTTGAGCCATAAATTAATTCATTCATGAATTAATAGATGAATAAAGACTCAAGAGAGTGAGTTTGCTAATGAAAAGCTCTTGAGGCTGGGGAGATGTGCAGTCAGTAAATTGTCTGCCAGGCAAGCATGAGGTGCTGTAATCCTGAACACCCATGTAAAAACCTGAGCATCTTGTCGCTAACCCCAGAGAGAAGTGGAAGGTGGGGGTGTGGGCAGGTAGCTCTCTGAAGCTCATTGGTCAGCTAATCCAGCCTAATTAGCAATCTCAGTGAGAGACCTTCATTCAGTCGATAATGTAGAGAGCCATAAGGGAGGCAAGAGAGACTTCCAAGTGCACATGGACATACATTGGACATGCACAAGCACACACACACACACACACACACACACACACACACACACACACACACAGAGGGGGAGAGAGAGAGACAGAGACAGAGATGGAGACAGACAAGGAAGAGAGAGAGAGAGAGAGAGAGAGAGAGAGAGAGAGAGAGAGAGAGGAGAACACTGTGAAGATGTTTATTGTTTTCCATGGATGCGATATCTGGATGAAGGAAGAAAGTGTTGACAAGATGCTGAGTGAAGGCCAACTCTATGCTTCTGGATCTTCCAGCCTCTAGAACTGCAAACCGAATAAACTTCTTTCCTTTATAAATTATTTGGGCTCAAGTGTCTAGTTAAACCAATAACAACAAAGCAGAGCCCAGGAGTCTCATTTTTTTTTCCAAAAAGAATTTTATAATGGACGCAAAAGGAATATATAGAACAGAGGAAAAAAGTGCATAGTGATTTAGACAAAGTAATAAAACAGGCCTCATGGTGGGAGATGGGCAGCACCACGCTGAAGAAGTACAGCCTTGGTACTCTCTAGCATTATAAAGCTCCAGCTGTTTTGGAAATTGACAGCTGTTGTATCCAGTGATACACATAACTCTTTACCATCTCATTGTTTTAACTATGTGAGATTATTGTTTAGGTGCCTCAGGACAATAGGGATTCCTGGGAGAACTGATAAACTGTAGAAAAGAGAGGCCACTAAAAAAAGGACAGCTGAGACATGGGGGGAAACTGGAACAATAGATACCAGTGTCAAGCAGAGGCCTGGCTGAGATGTTCCTTGGGCGTTTGGGGAAATGCATTTCACTAAGCTGTTAGGGCCCCATAGTCTCTGGACTTGAAAACAGGTAGAATGTCTATGTGCAGAGACTCTAGACTAAGACTTCTGCATCGGTGAGTCTTAGTGATGTCATGGTCATTGTGACTCCGCTGCTCACAACTGTCCCTGAGGGGCGACAGACATCATTTACTTATTTGGTGTTCCTCAAAGCATATAGCAGGATGCCAGGGTCAAACGGGGTTTTATCGGACACAGCTTGGGTTTTTAAGGTAAAGAAAGAGAACAGGGGACCAACAGTTTCCTAGGCTGCTCTTCATCCTTCCCAACATGTCATGTGTATGCCCTCCTATTTGTCACAGCTTGTCAACTCTGTGTGAACCTATACTTTCATTCACAGTCCACAAAAAAAAAGGGTATTTGGAATTGCAACCTGTCCCAATGCGAAAGAGAAAAACAAAACAAAACAAACAAAAGCAAGCTGTCTGGCATTGAAGGTACTGGCAGCCAGAGCAGTAATCTGTTGGTGATTTTGCAAGGTTTCCATGCTGATTACACTTGGGCAGTATCCATGTCCCAGAGGAGGAGTCCATACACCCCCAGGCACCCCAGGAACAAGACAACATCTGCACAAAAACAGACAAGGATTGCCTTGACAATTAAAAGAGCTGGCCACTACTAAAGCTCTTGTCAGTGATCTTCTACAAGAATGTCAATTAAAGGAAAATCCAATGCTACTCTCAGCGACCATATGGCACCCTGAAGAAAGGGCCCCACTTTCCTAGTAAGGAGCCCAGGTTTCTGCTGTAGCTTGGCCAACTGCTAGCTGTGAAAGACAATGATCAGCAGACACACACCCAGGGCATATTCCACTCAGATGAAAAGGCCTTGCTGCTAAAGTAGCCCAAAGAAACTTTGAATAATACGGCACTTAGTTAGACTAAGAAGAAGTGCATCAGACTCCCCGAGAGGGACAGACAACTCCCAGAGAGGGACAGACAGCTCCCAGAGAGGCATGAAGGGGAAGACTGTGCCTGAAGAGGACCTGCTGAGAATGGCTGCCAGAGGAACAACTCTCAATTTTTATAGTGTCCACAATATTCCAAGTATTCTCTAATTAAAAATTACAATAATGCCGGGCGGTGGTGGCGCACGCCTTTAATCCCAGCACTCGGGAGGCAGAGGCAGGCGGATCTCTGTGAGTTCGAGGCCAGCCTGGGCTACCAAGCGAGTTCCAGGAAAGGCGCAAAGCTATACAGAGAAACCCTGTCTCGAAAAACCAAAAAAAAAAAAAAAATTACAATAATAACTATTATTATTATTATTATTATTATTATTATTGAAGCATACAATGAATTGAACACTACCCTTCCAAACTCCATTCATTCACCTCATTCAGGGCAATGCCAAGAAGCCAAGCACTTATTATTACATTTATGTGTGTGTGTGTGTGTGTGTGTGTGTGTGTGTAGGCACACATGTGCCACATCACACATGTGGAAGTCAAGGAACAACTGCGTGTTAGTTCTCTCCTTTTACCCTCTGGGTTTGGGACATCCAACTCACGTCATCAGGCTTGATAAGCCATGTCTGTTCTCTGACCCATCTCATAGGCCCCAGAGGTGTGGGTTATTTTGTTTTCCTGGCTGGGAATTGAACCTGGGGCCTCACACAGGGCAAGCAAGTTACACTTAAAAAGAAAGTGTATTTGTGTTCTGTTGAGGAAGGATATTCAGGAATGTCATCCCTTGCAGACGCTCCTGGTTCATGGCATTGCTTCTTTGTGCTTTAGGATTGACAAGAGATTCCAAGAGACTCAAGCTGCTCAGAATAAGAAGGGTCCACCACTCCTGAGGACTGTCAGTTAGATAATCTGAGATAGTGACACCTGATCTAAAAATGCGTTCTAGCCTGGTGCAGTAGCATGTATCTGTCATCTCCGCACTCAGGAGGCTGAAGCAGGAGGATTGCTGTGACTCTGAGGCCAGCTTGGTGTACCCAGCAAGACCTCGTTCCCAAATAAATGGAAGAAAATGAAGGAGGAAGGGAGGAAAGGGGCTGTAACTGTGTGGCTCAGATGTTACACAAACTGGCTGCTCTTGAGGAAAGCCCGGCTTTGGTTCCCAGTGCCAAATGGACGCTGTTTACCGTTTTCTGTAACTGCAGATGCCCTTTCTGACCCCCGTGGGCATCAACCAATGCATGGTACACATACATACATGCAGGCAAAAACACTTATACACATACAATTAAAACGAATAAATTTAATTAAAAAAAAAAAACGAAAGGAAGGAAGGAAAGACAGGAAAAATGTTTCCTAATCCTTAAGCAGTTTACAGTAAGAAGGAAGCTCGGAATCAGAATGAAGCAGAGACACAAGGACGAATCCGAGAGGAGAGAAAGAAGGGTTAATAGAAAGCAAAAGGCCAGAGAAGAATCCAGGGGAAAGCTCAGCCATGCCGGCAACACAGTGCAACACCTTTCTCTGCTTCTCTCCCAGCACAGGGTCCTGCTTTGCCCAGATGTGATACCTGCTTCAAGGGAACTTAAAACAGACACTGTATACCAGAGAACATCATTTTTAAAAAAAAAGATCTATTTTATAATGAATGTAGACAAATTTGGGCTCATCTTTATCATAACATTATACATTATTATGGCATTTATTTCAGACACACTGCAAATTTTTATAAAAACTAACTGCCTAGTAACAGGAGGTCAAGCTGTTGAGGTGGCACATGCCTGTAATCCCAACATTTAAGAGGCTGTGGTAAGGAGAGTGCAGTTTTTGGACATTTTTAAACAACAGCTCTGTTATGCAAGGCCAACTTCCCGGCCCTCCCCCCACCCCCTTTGTTCTGTTGTTTGTGTTCTGACAAATAAAGCTTATTTGGAGTCAGAGGGTGGAGCTAGCCACTATTAACCTTAGAAGTCTGGAGGTCTGTACAGACAGGAACAGGAAGTGACAAGGCAGGGTGGGGAGAGGCTCTCAACCCTTTTGGTCGGAGGATCGGGAGAGGTAGGAAGTGACTGTGGCTGCTGCCTTGCTTCTCTGGTCTTATCCCAATATGACTCCTGGTTTTTATTGCTAAGATTAATTAGATTTGCGCTTCACCCTTGTGTGTGTGTGTGTGTGTGTGTGTGTGTGTGTGTGTGTGTGCATGTGCATGTGCCTGTGTGTGTGTGTGTGTGTGTGTCTGTCTGTCTGTCACCACTTGTGTTCATATTTAATCCCTGCCATCAGATATTCTTGAGCAAACCCTTTACAAAAAACAAACAAACAAACAAAACCAACAACAACAAAACTAAAACAAAACCTTAGTCATAGCCAATACAAAGAACACGGTTAATGATAGCAATTCCAACCACGTCCCCATGATCACGCATGTCTGGGACACTTAGTCATTTCCGCCTAGTCATTTTCAGGTCATACATCCTACATAACTCATGCCCCGCAGCTGCATGGTCACGTGATCTATGCGCATGTGTGGAGTAGCCACGTGGGCCTGTGTGCGCAGGTGCGAGCTGGCCCTTAAAAGACAGGCCCCGTGTTCCCCCGCCCCCTTTCACACGTGTCCTTCCGCAGGCCTGATCACATCTGTCCCTTTCTCCTTGTCTTGATAAAACTCTTGTTAGTGGATTCTGTCGTGTTTCATGACTTTTCCTCGCAGGGTCAGAGCGCCACTGCTAAAAACCTGTCAATTAAAACAGGTAAAAAGATAATTGCTCGTAGGAGTGGAAAAAATACAGCAGTGACGTTGCTCCCCTGGGTGCAGGAACACTTGAGAAACATAACTGCACCCACAGAGTCTCAACAATGTTGCTGCTTAAACAAGATCCAAACAGTAGCAGCACCAGCTGACCCTGCATCAGGGATGGGGAAATCTCATCTACCCACACCCTAGATGAGGAGCTTAGGAATGAATAATGGCAGAGAGAGGGAAAAATGCGTGTTCCCCAGGGATAACCCCCCTACATCATTTTCCAATACTAAATAACCAGCCCTAAAACCATGTACACATAAATAGCACCAGACAGATTCAACAGGTTGCACTTATTTGTATCATATCTATGTAGCAACAGTTGTTAAAGGAAGAGAGACCATGAATTTGAAAGTTGGTGCATGGAAAGGGGAAGAGCTGAAGGGATGAGAGGAAAGGAGAAATGATGTAACTGTATTTTAATTGCATTAAAACATTTAAAGGACATGAATTTGGGAGATAGGAAGATAGCAGCAGATCTTGTAGGAGTTGGAGATGAGTGGGGAGTAAATAGGATCAAAATACAGTGTGAAACCCTCACAGAATTACCACAATGTTTAAATGTTAATATATGTATAAAACAGTGAAACACTCTCATCAGTTTTTCCTAATATATCGCACACCTAAAAACCATGTTTATCATTTGCCCTTTAATACATAGGTAGACATAAGCACTTTAAAGAATGCTACCCAGCATGCCTTGCTACATTCTCCTTCAGTGCTTGCCATCAGATTTGCTGTGGTAGAAGAAGAGATGCTGTGACTCTCTGTGACCAAATGTTCCCAACTCTGCTCTTTTGTTTTCCTCTCTTGAGACACAGTCTCACCATGAAGCCCTAACCGACCTGGAACTCAATATGTATTTAGACCAGGCTGACAGAGAACCTCCTGAGTGCTGGAATTAAAGTCATATGCCTTAAAAAAAAATGCTGGGGGGCGGCGGCGCACGCCTTTAATCCCAGCACTCGGGAGGCAGAGGCAGGTGGATCGTTGTGAATTCGAGGCCAGTCTGGTCTACAGAATGAGATCCAGCACAGGCACAAAGCTGCACAGAGAAACCCTGTCTCGAAAAACCAAAAAAAAAAAAAAAAAAAAAAAAGTCATGTGCCTGGTACTGGAAACCTAGCTAACTATTCAGTACTAGAGACTTTACAGTCATTGGGGGAGAATCTGCAACCACTAATTTACTAAGTCAGTATAATCTCTAACAACAATCTATAAACATTTGTACTTAACACCCACAGATAAATGTAGTCTTCACCCATTATCAAGGGAACTTCTCTTGCAACAGCTGGAGGCTACTACAGAAAACCACAACCAGTCAAGATGCACAGTTGTGGAGCCCGGTCCCAGCAGATACATCTACAAAACAGCCCCACACCTGAGGCTCAGGGAACATTGCAGAAGAGGGGTTGGAAAGACTGTAAGAGGCAGGGGACCAGGGGGTTTGTGTGAGATTGTGTCTCTTAGTAGTGTCAGAAGCTACACCCACAAAGTATACCAGCATGACTGCCTGTACATGAGCTGAACAGGAGACCACCACTGGGAATGCCAAACTGGATGGAGAGGAGCCCTGAGGCCGCAACTCTATGCTCAGAACTACAGGCAACTGGCTGGGCAGTGGTGGCACATGCCTTTAATCTCAGTACTCGGGAGGCAGAGGCAGGTGGATCTTTGTGAGTTCGAGGCCAGCCTGGTCTACAGAGCGAGATCCAGGACAGGCACAAAGCTACCCAGAGAAACCCTGTCTCAAAAAACCACAAAAATAAATAAATAAATGAATAAATAAATAAATAAATAAATAAATAATAAATAAAATGAACTATGAGCAACTGAAGACAGTTGGGAGTGGGAGAAGGTCTTCCCCAAGAAGAGCAAATCAGTTGGTTGTCAAGTACCAAATGGTCAGCCTTGAAAACATACATGCAAGTAACATTATATGGGCTGAACAAATTATATTGAGGAATATTTATGTATATACATATATGCATGCCATAACAATTATTGAAAAAAAAGGCCATTGGTTTGAAGGAAATCAGAGAACAGTATATGAGAGGGTTTGGAGGGAAGAAAGGGAAGGGAAAAATGCTGCAATTAAATTATAATGGAGAGAGAGAGAGAGAGAGAGAGAGAGAGAGAGAGAGAGAGAGAGAGATGCGCCACCACATCTGACTCACCTACTTGTTTTAATTCCACCCAAATAGGAGGCACTGTAGGCAACTCCACCTTGACATAGAGATGGAATCTAGCATCCCTGGACAAAACCCGAGGAGCAGTAGGGAAGATGATGTGTCGGAATGATGGTGTGGTCAGCAGGGTGCTCATTGAAGACTTCCTTTTCTTTGTGCAGTCTCTGTAGTCCATGTGTGATTTCTACCCTGAAATTAGAGGGAAACATCTTGGAATCATACAGAGCTGGGAGAACTGGATTCAAATTCCAATTCTACCACTTAAGCCTTGGACAAGTCGTAGCTCATTTCCTCACCTAGACTGAGAGAATCCTGCCTGAGGTGGCTGCTTCTGTGGGCGCAAGATCATGAGAGCATAAAGAAATGTGTGATGGGAAAAGGCTCCACAGCATTTGATATTTTCTCATGGTAGCTATGTTATAAGGATGGAATAATGAAGGAGGACTGACGTATACAAGTGTCTGCTTTCTACCACAATCCGAGTGTATTGTAGTTCATATCTAAGATCTTCAACAAAGCCTTTTGAAAGACAGTCATATATATAGCATAAACCTAACCTAATATTTTAACTATGAGAAATTCAGCTTTAACTTGAATTAATCTTTATAGGTGTATTTATTTTTTGTTATTATACTTTATGAATAATAGATTCAAAGGGCTAAAATTTTTATGTAGCTTAGGCTGGGTGCAGTGGCTCAAGCCTATAAACACAGCATTTGTGAAGGCAGAGGCAGGAAGTTTTGTGACTTCGAGGCCAGCTAGGTCTACATGGTGAATTCCAGGACAGCCAAGTAGACACAGTGAGACCTTGTCTCAAACAAAACAAAACAAAACAAAACAAAACAAAACAAAACAAAACAAAACTAATAATAAATAAAATGTATACAGTTTAAAGAGATAAGCAACAGAATGTCGGCTTCCATCCGTGGCCTTGGTTCAGTCTGACAGCTAACCCTGTCGGAATGTCTTCTATGTAATTTTTGTTGTCATTCAGTGCATACAAGCTTTGGGTCTCTCAATGCCCTATTGGTGTCTTTTGGTTTAGTGTAAATAGCTGCTAACTCTTCTACAGAATGGCGAGTGGCCTCAGGGTCAAGTACTGGCTTAACCATAGCAGCAACAGAGCGAGACTGTCTGCTTTCAAAGTGAGCCCCAGAGCCAAGTCTAGGGGCACGCACCTGTGATCTTAGCATTTGAGAGTTTGGGTCTAGCCTGGGCCACACAACAAGACTCAGTCAAAGGAAAGAGAAAGGACAGGGAGGGAGGGACAAGGCAGTGTGTCCGACTAGAGAAGGCTAGAGTTAGATGTCACAGAAAAACAAAAAAGAAAGAAGAAGAATGATAAGAGGAAACGGAGGGAGTGCTGGGCATCACACATTCTGCCTTTGCTCAGGGAGGCGGGGCTGGTTCAGTGCTGTGAGCTCATCTGCAAATAGGCGCCCCCTACACCAAGGGGCTCAGGAGCTCTGGGGCTGTCGCCAGCGTGGTCACTACAGTTCATGATGAATGTGAGAGGCAGGCAGTGTTAGTTTTAGTAAGCGGTGCTGCTACTGTGCGAGAAAGGTCACAAGGCACGACAAAAACCAGTATCAGAGCTTTATTAGGAGGAAAGGGGGGGCACTACAGTCACCAGCCCAAGACTTTAATTTTCTCCTGGCTGATTCTTAATATGTTTAAAATGTTTTTTTTAAGCTCCAGAAACCAGCTTGAATCTATCTGGACAGGTCAGATCTGCTTCAGATAAGTGCAACCCAAAGTTTCCTGGTCCCAGGACCCCTTCCCTCACCCCAGCCCCCCCCCCCCCCAAGGAAAAAATAAAAATAATAATAAATCTTTTTTAAGATTTTCTCTGTCTCATCCTGTCAGACATAAGCAGACAGAAGTCCCAAGCCGAGAAAGATGATGGATGACTCCAAAGCAGCAGGTGACCCCAGGATGCCTGTCTACCTCAAAGGTCCCCTTTCCCTACCCCCCCCCCCCCCCCCCGCACCCGCAAGAGTCAACGGATGCCCACCAAGTCAGCTGGAAGCAGTTCTTCGGGAGAACAGATACCCCTATTCCTGTTCACCCACCTTTTTTATAATAAGCAAAAAGTCTAGAGTGTTGGGATTCCGCCACTCCTCCAGCTATGTGACCACACACACACAGTTCAGTAGACAAGCAAGGGGGTCTTACGTCTTACGTCATCCGTGTGCTGCATGATTGTGCAATGCGCAGTGTGGTCATGCAATCTGCGCATGTGTGGCGTAGCTCCGTAAGCCCACATGCATATGTGCAGGGGAATTCTTAAAAAGCCAGTCACAGACACCACACACACACACCCCACTTCTTCTGCTCTTTCCTTCCTCTCTCCCTTCTCCTCACATGTCTTTCCAACAGGCCTGGCCACGCTGTCTTCTGTTCCCCCCCACCCCACACCCTGCTCCTAATAAAGCTCTGATACTAGGTTTTGTCATGCCTCGTGACCTTTCCTCACAAAGTAAAAGCGCCACATTTAAAACCAACAGGCAGGCAAGATGATGTGAGTCCCCGGGGCCATATTCACTCATCTGAGAAGCAGATGGGTTGCCTTCATTAGTAATTTTTCTTGGGAGGCTGGTAGGATGGTTCAGCAGGTAAAGGCTCTAAGTTCAATGCCTGGAATCCTCACAAAGGTAGAGAGAATCTGCTCCACAAAGTTACCTTCTGCTCTCCACAGCCACGCACCATCCCCATATCACACCCTCCCACCCACTCATACACACAATAATAAAAAAATAAATGTTAAAAAAATCTTTCTTTCAAAATCCAGAAGTCCACCTGACAGCTTTCCTCTGGGTGGCTTCAGTTGGAAGAAGGTCAGTAAATGAATCTCTTAGTGGGGCTTTCTCTCCTGAGGTTGTGCACCCAACCCCCACGCCCTCCCCACCCCTTCAGTTTAGGCTGTTTTTACCAAGTAACTTGGGCTGGTCTCATACTTCCTATCTGCCTCAGCCTTGAGAGCAGAAATTACCCACGTGTGTCAGCACGCCCAGGCTGAGGATGAATGCAGAATGGCCTTCAGACATTCATTTTCACTACCTTGTGATAGGCACATGCTGCTCTCAACAGTCTCTCCCAGCCCAGTCTTCAGCTAATTAGCCTGTTCTTGAAAACTGTGCTTCCAAGATGATGTAAGGTATTTTGCCAGAAAATTCTTGGAACTTGGGAAGATCTGTTTATAAACAGTTGGCCTGATATCTGCTCTTGAACACAGTGTTCTCAAACACACACATATACAGACATAGCTCCCTCCATTACCAAGCAGGGCCAACACTGGGGAGGTCTGTTAGTGTCACACTTGCTTATTTCTTCCCACCTACCATCAACCCTTCCACAGTAAACCCAGAACTCTAGTTGGAATCTCAAACATCTTCCTCATTTTGTTTTTGCTATACTGTCATGCTAAAAATTCTTTGAACTTTTCTCCATTTTTTTCCTTCTGTGTAGCTGTTTTTTGGTACATTTAATTTCTTCCTGCTCCTTCTTTTTCTTCTCTTTTTGCTGTTTTGTTTTTGTAAAAAAAACAAGTTTTCATGTATCCCAGGTTGGCCTCAAACTGTGTATCTGAGGATGACCTTGAACTTCTGATCCTTCTGCCTCCACCTCCCAAGGGCTGGGATTCCAGGTTCAGGCGGACATGCCTGGATTGTTTCTGTTTTCTTAGAACTGTAAAGTAACACTTTGAAAGTCAGCAGGGTTGTCCCCATAACCGCCCTCCTCCCCCGGAAGTCCACGAAACAGGAAGTTCCCGGGCTTGTGCAGTCATGGAGCTTTAGGATTTCTTCTCTTTCTTTTTCTAGTTCTAAGAGGAAATTGATCCTGTGTACAGTACTTGATGGTGTGGGGAACTTGGATTCATTGATCCCCACCCCAGTTCTATGTACAGACAGACTGAGAGATAGAAAGGGGAGGGGAAGAGAGAGTAGGGGAAGAGAGAGGGGAGGGGAGGGGAACAACATCAGAAACATGGTACCAGCATGAGTGTGTGCGTACATGCTTGCGTGCGTGTGTGCATATAAAGTACATAAAAATCATTTTAAAATATCCTTGTTGCTGGGCATAATAATGCATAGCTGTAAACCCAACACTTAGGAGGCTGAAGTCGGAAGACCAGGAGTTTAAGGCCTTCCTGAACTATAGTATGAAAAACGAAAGGAAACCCCAGGCAGGGTTCAGAGGAGGTTGTCAACAGAGGCCAGCTCTGGGGAAGGGAACTGATATCTGAGGCTTAAGAGTTGGAAAGGAAAAGTTGCTTTCTTTCCACTGTGTGTTGATTTAGAAAAGCCATGGGCATATAGGACCTGTTCAATATATATACAATGAAAAGTTTTTGATTTTAGTTTAAGGTGATTTCAAATTCACTGAAAAGGTAGGAGATCATTGCAACCAAGCCTATGTTGGCTTTACTCAGATTTAGCAGTTTCTAAATTAGTCACTACATCTGTGTATGTACGTGTGTATCTGTCTGTCTATCTACCTGTCTGATTCTGAAGCATTTGAGTGTCCTGGGCAAACATTACACACCTTTACCTGTTGGCGTGATAAAGACATCTTTAAGAGAGTGTTCTGAGGCCCGTGAGAGGGTTCAGTGGGTAAATGTGCTTGCTGCCAAGCCTGACAACCTGAGTTTGCTCCCTGGGACCTATGTAGTGGAAGGAGAGAAATGACTCACAAAAGTTGTTTTCTGAGCTTTGTACATCGTGGAGTTGGGTGTGCCCACAAACACAAACAAACACAATTCATTTCTACACCATTTTTACTAAAGTCATTACATTTCCAAGTAAGAGGGGCCTGAGCAACAGCTAGACCGTCACCATGAGGAAGGAACTGATAATTTTTTTAGATGTCAATTCTTTATCTTTTATTCTACTAAGTATGAACTCATTCAATCCCTATAGTCAGAAGGGGGTGTAGTTACTACCCTCATTTTATTAATGAAACTGAGGCGCAGAAGAGAAGGGACTTGCTGGCAGGAAGCAGCCTTTGATAGAATTCTGCTGGCTTATTTTTGGACATTAAGCACAATTCGAAGAAAAATCAGTTACTTCTAAATGCCTGAGATAACTGTATAGTCCCCCACTGCTCTAAAATCCATGCTGAGAAAATCTCTCTAATAAAGGAAGAAATATTACAAAGGGATAAGAAACTAAGTTGAGGATGCACAAAGTAAAGTTTATTTTGAAAGTTTCTGAAATGTTAGGTGTTAAAGAAAAATGGTTGAATACAAAACCCCAAATAGTGACCAAACTGTCAAAGCTATGAGAGGTTAAAGAAGTCACGCACATGTTTCCATTTCTCCAGCAAGTCTATGGGGTTGGGTTCCCTGAAGAAATGCAGCAAAGATGGCAGCAATTGGAGCCTGTCAGAGTCACACACTACTTACGGTTATGGAGAAGCTGGCCGTGGTGGCCCCTACCCGGAATCGCAACTACTTGGGAGGTGAGACCGGGAGATCACAAGTGTGAGACCCGGCTGAGCTACACTGTGAGTGTGAATCCAGCCGAGGCAACTTGGCAAAACTTGGTTCTACGGGGGAGAAGTAAAAAGAGGGCCTGGTATCCAGCTCAATGGTCGAACACTCGTGTAGCAGACACAAAGGTTCTGAATCCAGTTCCCAGCACTGCAAGGGGTGGAGGCTGGCTACCAAGAGGACCTGTGAGTGAGGTGGAGGTGTGAGCGATAAGGTGGAAGATTCGGAAACCCTTTCAGACAGCAGGAGAAGTGCGGGTAAGTGAAGAAAACTCCAAGGAGGAAGAGATCCTCGAGTCGGGTCCTGAAGAGTGACAGAGAGTTGACAAGGGGAGGATCAGCTTCAGGAAAAAGGCACAGAGGACTGGAGTGTCTGGGCACATCTGTAGACCTGCAGGTAGCTCTGTGAGGTTGGAGGCTACAGGGCCACATGCAGCTCTGATCTCAGATCAGAGCGAGGCAGACACTGACAACCCTACCTTTTAGGCCAGCCTAGTTTTTGGTTTGGTTTTGTTCTGTTTTTTGTTTGTTTGTTTGTTTTTCATTAATCTTCTGTGACAGTTCATATTGTCAACTTTAGAACATCTAGAATCATATAGGGGACAAGCCTCTGGGTGTGCCTGTGAGGGAGTGTCTAGATTGGGTCAATTTAAAACTATTTTTATGAACACTTATTCTTTTTTATTTAATGTACATGCAAAAGACAGGTTATGTGACAATTTACAGCAGCTGGTTCTTTATATGTGTTTTAGGAACTGAACTCGAATCCTTGTGTTTGGTTACAAGTGCCCTTACCCAATGAACCATCTCTCATTGGCCCCAGACTGGGTTAGTTGAGGTAAGAGAATCTTTCCTAAGCGGAGTGTGGGCACCATTCTATAGGCTGGGGTCTTGGGTTGTGTAAAAAGGGAGAAAATGACCTGAGTGCATCATCCTTTGCCTTCTGCTTCCTGACTGTGGATGTGAGGTAACCAGCTAGCTCCTGCCGCCATGCCTTCTCTGCTGAGATGGACTGTCCCCTCAAACTGTGAGCCAAGATTAAGCCCATCCTTCCTAAAGCTGTGTTTCCCATAGCAATGACAAAAACGAATCCACTCCTGTATATTCCCCATTCCTGTGTCCTTTTACTCTCAGACACATCTCTAATTTATTGTGTGTATTATCTGATTTTATATATATAATCATATATATATATACATATATATATATATATATATATATATATATGGAATATACACTTCCTTGAACTCAGGTTATTTCTGTTTCTTTTTTAATTCATCTCCCAAAACTGCATGGAGCATACTAAGCATCCAATAAATATTTGTTGAATGCACATAGCAGACTGGAAATGTAGCTAGTTCAAGGCATCAAAATTGATTATAATTTGAACTTCCCAATCAGCTGTGTGTAGACAATGTCTCGTAACCCGTATTCCTGTTTAAGGAATCAGTTGACGTACACAATTTATTTTTCAATCACATATTATATATAAAATATGTTTCACGGTGACAATCTCATACATGTACACAATGTATTTTGATCATATTTACACCCCATCCCTTTATTCTTTCTTTTCCTCCTCCCATCCCTGCTAAACCCTTCCTCTTCCCTTCCACTTTCACGCTGTTTGTGTGTGCACATGTGTGCATGCGTGTGTGCATGCGTGTGCATGTGTGTGTGTGTTTGTGTGTATGACTCAGTGAGTTTTATTAGGGTTGTTGGCAAGAGCATGGGCACTTTACTGAAGAAAATGGCTCTCTTCTCATCAATCGCTATCTTACACTATCTTATGTACAGCTCTCCAGTGAGCAGCTGGGCTCCAGGAACCCCTCCCAGGCTGTGGCAGGAGATCGAGCAGCCCAGTCCTGTACAGACCTTGTGCATGCGATCACAAATCCTGGGAGTTCACGAGAACAGCAGCCACGTCATGCCTGGAAGTCAGCAGACATGAGCAGGTTTTGAAAACATACGGTCCGTGAGTGCATGGGGGAGCCTAGCCAAACACACAGAGTGACAGCTCAGGGCTGCCATTCTTCCCTTCGGGAGCGTATTGTGTGCCCTGTACCCGCCATCTCACCACACGGAGTGTTTTCATGTCTTTGTGGACACCAAATGTTCACTATGGCTCACAAAATGCTTTTGTTTATTTTTTTCCCAATTTAGTTAAATGATTGAGATGTTAGAGGTTTTTTAAAATTTCATTCTCTCCCCCGCGCCCCCCACACACACTTAAAACACTTTTAATTTAAAAGTTATGTCCAGGACTATTTCGAATGAATCACTGTCACAGGATCGCTGTTTTGATTTTAAAGTTACATCAGCTTCTTTACACAGAGGGTGGAAATACCTTGGCAGCTTCACTGCATCGGGGATAATTCTTACTCTGTAAGGTACATTTTTCTGTTATTTACACTTGCAAACACTGAGGACAGTGGGGAAACACTCTGCATAATGTGGTAATTTGAAAGTGTTTACTATGGTCAAGTGTGGTAGCTAGTTAGTACTCTGGAGGCAGAGGCAGGAGGATCACTTGAGTTTAATACCACCCTAGGCAACACAGGAAGAATCTTGCTGTACCCCCTACCACCTCAAAAAGGTGCTCACTGTGGAGACTGTCAATCACAGACTCAGTGGACAGATGAGAGACTCCACATGTCTATCATCCAGTACTCATGATCAACTGATTCCATTTCCTCTATATCCCCAGACTCCGGCTCCCCAGGATTATTCTGAAAAAATTCCAGATGTCCCATTATTTTGCACATAAATATTTCAGTCTCTATATTGAAAGAATATCCCATTCAAGTACTGAGGAATCTGGATGCAGACATCCACTGCTAGGCCCCAGGTGGAGCGCTGGGAGTCTAATTAGTGAGAAAGAGGAGGGTTTATATGAGAGAGAATTGTTGAAACCAAGGTTGGATAAAGCACAGGGACAAATAGCCAAACGAATGGAAACACATGAACTATGAACCAAAGGCTGAGGGACCCCCAACTGGATCAGGCCCTCTGAATAGGTGAGACAGTCGATTGGCTTGATCTGTTTGGGAGGCATCTAAGCAGTGGTACCAGGTCCTGGGCTCGCTGCATGAGATAGCTGTTTGAAACCTGGGACTTATTATATAGGGACGCTTGGCTCAACCTGGGAGGAGGGGACTGGACCTGCCTGGACTGAGTCTATCAGGTCGATCTCAGTCCTCGGGGGTGGCCTTGATCTGGAGGTGGTGGGAATGGGGGGTGGGCTGGGGGGAAGGGGAGGGGGGGCAGGAAGGGGGAGAACAAGGGAATCTGTGGCTGTTATATAGAACTGAATAGTATTGTAAAATAAATAAATTAATTAATTAATTAAAAAAAAAAGAGTAGGCCTCTTCTAAAAGTCATCACCAAGGCAAATCTGCCAGTACTGAAGACCAAAGGGAAATTATTCATGTCCAAATTTCACAGAATAAATATACTTATATGCACTTGTTTAATTTAGATCTTGAACATCCCCTGAAGCATGTGTGTTGAAAACTTGGTCTCCATCCTGTTGTGTTGGAAAAGATGGGAGTTGGAATCTCGTAGAAGGATGTTTAGTGGATGAGTGGGTACTTGAATAGGACATTAGGACTCCGAATTCTTCCCATTTCTCTTTTCCTTTTCAAGATCTGTTCTCATTATTCTTAATTGTGTGTGTGTGTGTGTGTGTGTGTGTGTGTGTGTGTGTGTGTGTGTGTGCGCGCGCGCGCGTGCGCGTACGCACATGTATATCTGCAGGTGCCCACATAGCCCAGTGGATTCCCTGGAGCCAGAGCTATAGGCAGCTAGCTGTGAGCTGCCCAACATGGATGCTGAACACTAACATCAGTTCTGTGCAAGGACAAATGCACTCTCCAACACTGAGCTATCTCTACAGCCCCCTATTCCTCTCCATTGCTTCCTAGCTGCTATGATATAAGCAGCTTCTGCCATGTGCTCCCAACATGATATATTACCTCACTACAGGTTCAACAGCACTGGGGCCCATTGGCCATAAATGGGATCCTTTGAAACAATGAAGGAAAACGAATCTTTTCTTTTTGTAAGTTGGCATCTCAAGTGTTTTGTCATAGTGATGGAAAACTGACTAGTTAATATTGTTTGTTGCCTTTTGGAGGGCAAATACACGTTAGGTTCAACAGATCACATAAAAGCTTGGAAGGAGTCATCACTTCCTTCTTTGAAAATAGAAACAGACGCAGCCTCAGATAGAGAGGATTTCTGTGCCTGCTTTATGGACTCCCTAAGCTGGGGCAATGTCGGTGTATCACAACTCAGTAAATACCTGTGGGATGAATGGATTGCTGTAGAGCTGTAAGTGGCTGGGGCTATGGTCACATGGTAGAGCCACTGCCTGCAGCTGTGAGTGAAGGACTTCTTACCAGCTCCTTGATAACAAGTGCAATCTAAAGGTGCCAGCATGTGTGTTACGCAGCTCTCCCAAGGTGCCCTCCCTCCCCCACCCCCACCCTGATAAGTCTCTGGCTGGTTTCCCTCCTCTTCTTTCCTTTATCTCCCCTTTCTTCCACCAATCTTCTACGTTCTCTAGGCTACACTTTCTTAGTCTTCTGAGACCTTCAGGATTCTGCCTGGCTTATTAGTTAACACTCGCTTTATAAGAACAGGTTAAGGTAGAAAAGAGTGGGACATGGGGGCTATATTGTTCTCATTCGGGAGTGTCTTTCTTTCCCACTAAGAGTGGAGACAACACTGTGGAGTGATCTCCTACCCCCCCCTCCCCACCCCCAGAATATGGAGGGGCTTGTACCAAGAAGATAATAATGGCAGCCTCTGATGGTTCTTAGGAAAAGGAAGCTTGTGATCGACCTGAACCATAACATCATCTGTGAAGCTCCTCCCTGGCAACTTCGTCCCTTCTGTGGGAACCACGCTGACCAATTCATGTCTCTGAAATCCTGAAGCAAATAAGAAAGGATCAGTCCAGAAGTGCACCACAATAGACAGAATGAATACTCTTTGAATCTGGCTGTGAAGACCCCATCTGTGCCATACAGCGCTTAGAAACAGCCTCACCCAGCGCCTTTGTGTATGGCGTGTGGGATGTAATGGCTCCGTTTTGCTGGAAGAGACCCTGGCAGCTTGTACCTCTGCTCTCTGAAGCCTACAGTGTTCTGAAACTGCCTTACAGGAGATTGGCTCAGGGAAGGTTGATGGGTCGATGGCAAAATGTTTAAGAGTCATGGGCATTAAGAAAATATAAAAAAAACAAACAAACAAAAAAAAACAAAAACAAAAAACACAAGGCTGGTAATTCTGAGATATTGAACCATTCAAGTGGATTTCTACAGAAGCAGTTTGGTTAGTAATGTCAAATAGGCACTTTTAAAGAAGAATTCACAGGGAAAATCATTATGCAAATAAGCAATGATCCCTGTTACCATTTGAGACAATCTAGGCCTCATGGTATGATGTACCCCTCCTGTTTTAATCTACCCAGTTCCCCAGTGCCCTTGGTTTTCAGAGAAGCCCCTCCATGTTGACTTCCTTTCAAATCCCCAAGTGCAACTTTGTAAGGCCAAGGAGTTGGTGCCCTGGAAGACCCAGCCAGTTGCTAAAGGACTCATTAATGAGCCAAACGCCATCAGAATGTAAATGTCCCAGTGCACATCTGCCTGGAAGGCTTTGGGATGGTCCACGGGAACTCTCCAGTTGATCTTCAGACCTCCAGAAAAGGCTCCGTGTGCCACAGTCTTCTGTTGACTGTCACCTTTTAAGAAGGTACTGTTCTACACCGGACGATTTTCCTTTGCACTGCCCCCAGCCCCCTGCTTCCCACTTTCTCCATCACCAGCATGGCGCTGCTTGGCTCTCGCTTTCCTGACTTGGTGCTTCAGTGTCTCTTCAGCGAGGGTGTTTCTTTTGCCTTGCATCTACCCCTGCAGTTGCTGTCTTATGACGTTAATTCCACAAGGACAGACAGGACTTTGAGCCTTTCCCCTGCTGTGGACCTGGACCTCAGACCTCCGCTGTCAACATCTTCACCTTCTCTAAAATTCTCACCTCAAGACCTTTCAGTAACCACAAAAGAGGAGCTTTCTTCATCTTTTTAGTGGCATTGTTCTCCACCCAGAAGTTTACCAGCAGCGCCTGTCCGATCATTCTACTGATCCAAGATGCCAGTCCCATACTGCTTTAAATTTTAATTCGTTAATTGAGTGTGTGTGTGTTATATAGGTAAGTGTGTGTATCATGTGTAGGTGTGTGTATAAGAGAGTTGTATGTCATGTGTGTGTTATATATAGGTATGTGTGTGTGTGTGTCATGTGTAGGTGTATGTAAGAAATTTGTGTCATGTGTAAGTATGTGTATAAGAGTTGTATATCATGCGTGTGTGTGTATGTGTATGTGTGTGTGTGTGTGTGTGTGTGTGTGTGTGAGAGAGAGAGAGAGAGAGAGAGAGAGAGAGAGAGAGAGAGAAAGAGAGAGAGAGAGAGGTGGAGGTAGGGGTGTAAGGGCTGCATGTACCATGAATATGGAGGAGAGAGATCATCTTCATGGGCAGCCCACCTTAAAAAAAATTAACATTTATTTACTTGTATGTGGACATGTGTGTTGGCATAAACATGCACATTTTCCACAAGGCGTGTATGGTGGTCAGAGGATAACCTAAGAAGTCAGTTCTCCGCTTCCATCACGTGGGTTCCAGGAATCAAACTCAGGCTTGGTAGCAAATGTCTTTACCCACTGGACCATCTTGAGGACCCTACCTTGGTTTTGAAAGGGTCTCTTATCAGAACCTGGAGCTCACTGATTAGTCCAGGCTGATTGGCCAGTAAGTGGCAGGAATCCTCCTGTGTCCATCTCTTCCATGCTTGGATAGCAAGGGCGTGCCACCAAGTCTGGCTCTTTACATGTGTACTAGGGATCAAACTCACGTCCTTCTGTCTGAGCTTTTCCAACTGACCCATTCACCTTCCTCTCACCCCTAGGATCAATTCCTTTTCTTAAGATAGGGTTTGGCTGTCTGGCCCAGTCTGGCCTTAAGCTCAGGAAGCCCTTGTCTCAGCCTCTTGAATGCTGAGTTGTACAGGTCTATGCCACTGCTGTGGCATAATCCTTTTTTTACACTGTGGCTGTGTATCACTCTCATTATTAATAAAGAGCTGACTGGCCAATAGCTAGGCAGGAAGATGTTAGGTGGGAGAGCAAAATGGAAAGGATGCTGGGAAAAAGAAGGATGGAGACAAGGAGTCAACTCAGAGGAAGCAAGAGATGAACATGTCATTATGAAAAAGGTACTGCCACCTGGTAGAGCACAGGTAAGAAATATGGGCTAATTTAAGTTGAAAGAGCTAGTTAGTAACAAGCCTAAGCTATCAGCTGATCATTTACAATTAATTAATTTACAATTAATTTACAGTTAAGTAAGTCTCTGTGTGGTTATTTGGGAACCAGCTGGTGGAGCAGAGTTGACTGGTAGGACACAGAAACCCGCCTACATGCTACCATGTCCACCCACTGATTTTGCTTACCTGCACAGATTGGACACTTGTGTTTGAGTCAGTAAATTCTACTTGCTGCTCCAGATCACTGGAAAGTATTTGGACAGTTCTAAACACTCTCTTCACCCTACACTCTCCCCTGACCTCTCCTCTCCACCTGTCTGCCCTGTCTCTTCCTCAAGTATTTCTCATAAACTATCTATATTCCACAGTTTTCTTAAGGTACAGCTACTCCAATAATCTTCAGAGCCCTTGTGTAAATCAGATCTATGGGCAGGCATCCAAAACTGGCCCTGCTCGACTTCAGAAAATCACATCTACCCACAAAAATGGAGTAGGAGAAATAAGCCAAATTTTCAGTCCCCAAATATATTGTGGAATATTCCTTTACACTGATAGAAAGATATGCCACTGTGATTGGTTTAATAAGAAGCTGAATGGCCAAAAGCTAAGCAGGATTTCCAGGCACAGAGGATGCTGGGAAGAAGAAGGATGGAATCATCAGCCAGAGAGGAATCAGGAAAGCAGTATGGACAGACTGAAGGTAATAAAGCCACAAGCCATAAAGTAAATTAATAGAAATGGGTTAATTTAAGTTACAAGAGCTAGTTAGAAACAAGCCTAAGGTGTCAGCTGAGCTTTCATAATTAATCATTTTCTGTATTGTGATTTAGGAGCTGGCAGGAGGGACAGAAAAATCTGCCTACATGAACACCTTTCACTGAGTCAAACAAGTAAGCCAGAATGATACGCCAGACCCTTGTCTTAAGATGCATAGCCAGGCATGGTGGCATACACCTTTAATCCCAGAACTCAGGAAGCAGAGGCAGGAGGACATTTGTGAGTTCAAGGCCAGCCTGGTCTACAAAGTGAATTCCACGGACAGTGAGAATTGTTACACAGAGAAAACCTGTCTCAAAAAGCTAAAACCAAAGCCAAAACAAAACAAAAAAAGCATGAGGCACTGTAGCAATAATGCATGCTACTAGATGTAGCTCAATGTTTATGTCAAAAACCAAAAATGCTTGCTTGGGTTTATTTTTGAGACAGGGTGTCATGTAGCCCAGGCTGGTCCAGAACTTACTATGTAGACGCGGATGACGTCAAGCCCCTGAGCCTCTTGCCTCCACTTCCCAAGTACAAAGATTACAGGTGTGCACGACTACATCCAGCCTGAAAATTTCTCTTTCAGTGGGGCAGAGAGCTGTCAAAGCGTACACCTCGGGGAGAGATGGAGAAATGGCAGGGCTCAGATTTGTCAGTGCGGCTCTCCTCAGTGACTGAGGGACTGGTTCCTGGGCCCCCTGCAGCCAGCCAGCCCTCAGTTGTTCAAGCCTCTTCTGCATGTGACCCATGCAAATCATCCCACACACTTTACCTCTCTCAATTACCAGTGAAAACGATGGAAATGCTATATGAATGATTGCAAACCATTTCTGTTTCAGGAACAGTGGGAAGGAAAGAGCATGAGCATGCTTAGATCAGGCGCCTCTTTTTCCATAAATGTTTTCTTTAGATCCAGAGCTGGTGGTATCCGTGGAACCCGCAGAGATGCAGGGTAGAGTGCAAGTGAGACCACGGAGTTATGACATTCTGCTACTGGATTGCATCTCCTGATCCCAAGTCTCTGGGCTTAGTACTCCGTGAGTCATTCCTCTATCCAAAAGGTGGGTTGTCATGGACAATGCAAGGGCTAGGTGAGTGTTGCCACAAGGAAGACTTCGTTTTCTTGCAGTCCAGGCGGTTATTGTTATCCACAGAGTAAGCCAGAAGTTAGTCACTGCTGCCTTCCTGCACAGCTGTTCTTTATTTTATTACCACCACAGATTCAATCAAAAGAGGAGAAGGAAGTTTATTATTTCAACTAGTTTCTTTAAAACTGAAAAAAATCAGGAAATAAGCCTGCAGTCATAAAAATACATAAATTCAATCACAGCACCTCAGTCAGGAAAAGCATCGGCCCTTGCAAGGCAAGCAAACTGAGCAGCAGTCACCTAGTAGATATACATACCCCCCAGGGACAGCAATGTAGAGCCAAACTGAGCCCAGCCATTCACACACTTCCCAGTGTGGAGGGAGCCGGAGGAAGGGGTGGGTTGTGGAGAGCGCACAGCAAGGGGCACCTCTTTGCAGATGTGACTCCCAGCAAGACAGCTACAGAGCCATGCTCCCAGACAAATTTTCTACTTGGAATTAAAAAGAAAAGGGGCAGAGGCTTCTAATAAACTTGCTTGGTTTTCACAATAAAATCTGCTTATGTTTTTGCCAAGAATATGAGATCTTCAGGGTAGACTTTCAATGCCTTGATTTTAACACATACGATTTCTTGGGTCCCAGCATCTGGAGGAGGGGTGAAAACATAGAGGAGTGAGTGGGGTCGTAGGCACTACCTGTGGGCCACAGGCACCGCTGCTCCTGGACCTCAGGTCCACCTCCACCCTCCCTTCTCAGCGTCCAACATCGTGACCTGTTTTATCTCACGAAGCACATGCAACAGTCTCAAGAATGAAAGTAACACTTTTAATAATATATATCCTGGAAAGGACTGAAACTGTGCAGTGTTTATTATTGTTATTTGTGGGGTTTTTTCCCCTTTTGTTCTAAGAACATAACCCATACTTAGGATCTTTCATTTTCCTTATTTATTTATTTAATTGGTTATTCATGTTTTACTTATTTATGCTGTTGTTGTCTTTTAAGCCAGGGCCTCAACTAGCCTAGGCTGACCTTGAACTTCTGACCTTCCTGTTTCCATCTCCCAAGTTCTGGGATCAAAGGCATCTACCACCATGCTCAATTTAATTCTCATATTCTAAGGTCACTTGAAAATTTTCCTCCCTGAGAGGATTTGCCATCTACTTAATGCAAAATTAGGTTTAGTTCTTTCATTTTATTTTGAATATTTATAATCACCTCTTAAAATATTAGCAACATATTTCTAATATGCTTCTGTGGTGGCATATAAAGAAATCATTTTTTACTTCTCTTTATAGCTTTATAATATTCCATCATATAGGTGGATCACAGTGATGATTCCTCTACTGATGAACATGTGAGTTGTAGACAGAAGTTTCTGTGTCTAGCCAGCAACTCCCAAATACCCAGCAGCTGCTTCCCAAATAATTGACTCAGAGGCTTAATGTTACTTATAAATGCTCAGCCATTAGCTCAGGCTCATTACTAACTAGCTCTTATGCTTAAATTAACTCATACTTCTTATCTATGTTTAGCCATGTGGCTTGGTATCTTTTCTGAATATGACTGTCTCATCTTGCTTCCTCTGTGTCTGGCTGGCGACTCCTGACTCTACCCTCCCTCTTTCCAGAATTCTCCTAGTCTGGTTACCCCGCCTATACTTCTTGCCTGGCTACTGGCCAATCAGCATTTTATTAAACCCATTCGAGTGACAAATCTTTGCAGTGTACAAGAGCATTACCCTACAGCAGTGAGTTCTTCAATAGTCTTGGGCAAACTTCTTCCGATACCTGCCCATGCATTAGAAAATGGAATGCTAACTAAAACAGTCACTATCTTTTAAACTGCATAGGCATGAGTAGTACTCATGTTTTAAGGAAGAATGATGCTACCTCTTTTCCAAGCTCAGGCAACAGAAGGATGAGCCTTTGGCTCCTGGTGAAAGTTAACAATTGTCTCTTCCAGGAAACTCACTAAGTCTTCATAGCAAAGAACTTTCTGGAAGTATACCAAACATGTCCCAATGGAAATAAATTCTTGTTAGTAAGCACCCTCGGCAGACCTGGAACATTGCCACTAACCAAGTGGAATCCATGTTATGCATTCATAAAAGAAATTAGGCAAGGTCCAAACTGATCTTAAAACTCCCCCAGAGGGCAACACAGTAAATACGTGCAGCTGTATTTCCTCCAGTGTGAAAACAGGGACGTGGGTTGATCACTGGGTGAGAAACTGATCTACCAGCGGCTCAGTACAGGCCATTTCCCATGAATGCTCCAAAGAAGGAAATTGGTCTTTGTCTTAGCAGTTGAGCTTGGTTGCTTTCAATGCCTGTTGTGAGTCTCCAATGGAGGCAAGAGAGAAATACACTGCGCTTTATATGGGGATTGTTCTTACGGAGCAAAATGTAGTTCCGTTTTCTAAGATTTATTTTTAAATACGTGTATCTGTGTACCTGTATTTGTGTGGAGGTGAAGTACGGCTATCCACGGCATGTCAGGGCTCTCTGGCAGCTAGAGTGAGCAGATGGTTGTGAACCACGGAGCTCCCCTAGAGCAGTGAAGTGCTCTTAGCCACGGAGCCATTTCTCCAGCCCCCCTGTATTTCCATTTTTTTAGATCCAGTTTTTAATCCCTTATGGTAATGCATTGTCATAAGGTGCCATTGTAGCTCTTTTCACTTCCACAAGCAAGGCAAGGTCTTGACCAACAGCTGTGCAACAAAGGATTCCTCCACAAATAATCCAGTAAATTCCCATGAAGCTCAGTCTTAAAAGGAGCCTTTGGCCCAGGGGAGAATCCAGCTGCGTCTGGTGACTCCCCCCCATGACATCTATGAGTAATCCTTGCCAAGTGATTGTTACAAAAAAAAAAAAAGAAAGAAAGAAACCCGAAGTTACACTATCAAACAGAAAACAAAACAAAATAAAGAGCGTCATGGAAAATGTCAACACAGGTCATCGCTGGTCCAGGCCTTCTCTGTGGAACGTGCATGCGGAAAGCCAGCATGGAAATCTTTGCTTGGCATCTTCTGCAGAGCCGGAAGCAGCCCCCAGCGGGCCCTGCTCCGCAGACTGGCCGGGTGTTGAACTTGGCAGGCTGCCTACTGCTTCAGCTCCCGGGGCCTCAGGCTCATTGTTCCTGGGTCACAGGCAACATTGAAGACGGAATGGGCCGATGTGACTACTTAAGGTTCCCAGCACAGAAAAGGCCGGAGTTCTTATCTGGTAACAGCAAGCTGAATGCACTTTAAATGTCCTTAGAAGAGGCTTTATCGTATTTGTGGTTCGGGCTGTTGAATTCCGCTTGCACTGGGGCTCTGGAAACAGGAACAGGATGAGTTAAGTCAAAAGAAAAAGTCAGGCATGGTCTTTTGTAGAACCCTGGGAGGTATTTAGAGCAAAGAAGTCCTTCTGTCTTAAAAGACTGGATGCCTCTTTAGTTTCCTGATCCAAGCTATTTTCTTTCTTTTCTAATTGCCAACCTTGGCAACGATCCATACTGAATACCAAGCGATAAGTTCATGTGGATATTTTTCTAGACCCCAAAGCCATCTCAAACACAGGAAAAATTCTGGTGTATTCATCATTCAGTCAAAATGGAGAGAGGAGCCTTTCAGTTCTCCAGACTCCCCACAGGCTCAGTATTAAAGTCACGATGGATGCTGACAAACTCCAACCTGTAGCATGAATCTTCAAAGTTCTTATTAATAAAATCAAACCGGAGCCAGGTATTGGGGTGAAAACTGGAAGATCAGAGAAACAGAACAAGCCACAGCTAACCACACCTGGCCAACTTCTCAGCTGATCCTGTTTCCTCAGACTGGAAGCCTCTATGTCCTCAGATCCGATGGCTCTCAGCTGAACTGTGCTTCTCAAAAGCCTGAAAGTTTAACCAGCCAAATGCTTAACCAGCCAAAATGCCTTTAGTTTCTGGGCCTCACGCCTTATATACCTTTCTGCTTTCTACCACCACTCCCTGGGATTAAAGGCGTGAGTCACCATGCTTAGCTGTATCCTTGAACACATCTACCTCTGGAATGCTAGGATTAAAGGTGTGTGCTACCATTGCCTATCCTTTATGTTTAATATTGTGGCTGCTCTGACCCCAGATAAGTTTATTAGCATGCACAATATTTGGGGGAACACAATACCACACCAACCCCTAGGACAAAACAGGGTTGGGCATGGAGGCACCAGCCTGTGATCCTAGCACCTCTGAGTGTGAACAGGAAAGGTCAGGGTTCGAGGCCAGCACCTGCTCTGGTGCACACCAAGGGTTCCTTT
The DNA here is from genome assembly GCF_049852395.1 of Peromyscus maniculatus bairdii. Classification (NCBI taxonomy): domain Eukaryota; kingdom Metazoa; phylum Chordata; class Mammalia; order Rodentia; family Cricetidae; genus Peromyscus; species Peromyscus maniculatus. Next base: position 18,214,518 of record NC_134867.1, read on the forward strand.
CTGTGCCACGCTGGTTTCCTGCTCTGCGGGACCTAGCAGGTTCTTAGCAATGGCAGCCCCTTTCTCATCCCCCCCACCCCCACTTCCCACTCTGAACGACCAGAAACCTCCATTCCTAGAGAGTATGGAAGCCTGCGGGTGGCTCAGTCAGGCCAGAGGGAAAGATGCACCCTCCATCTCTGTGGTGTGCTTCTGGCTCGCCCTGGCACTAACCCGGCATCCTGGAGAGCTGGGCTTTGGGAAGAGTGCCTTGGTGTTAAAAAGAAGGGGTCCTAGGGCCTCCCCCTGGACACCGCCAGCTGGCGCTCATCGCTGGTTCCGGTTCCTTCTCTCCCTTGCCTTTTTTTCTCCCAGGCGCCAGGACCCCACTGCCGAGTCTGAAAGCAAGGTCCTGTCACTCAAGTGTCTGGTCCTAGTTGTCTTATTGATCTTCTTGGAATGAGGTCAGGGGACGGACGTTGTTCCCTTAGGACATCGTGCTGTGCCTTAGAAACATATTTAGCAAGGCCGGAGGACAGAGGGAGTGACCGCGGCTTAGACATCACCTTGGCCTTCCCTTTGCTGACGACCTCTCCTTGGGGTTTTGCTCAGTCATCAGCTTATTTTAAGTCTTCACACTTAAGCTTGCTCCAAAGACCACAGGCTTCAAAGGCACAAGTGGCATGCTCCCGGCTGGGCCTGAGAGGAATAAAAAGACAGATCTGAAGTTACTGGCATGGATATCCTTTATTCCATTTGCTTACAACAGTACAGTCACGTGCGATCCTCTTGCCTCGGCTCCTGGATGCTCAGGAGCACCAGAAGCTTTTTCCAGCTTCCAGTTTGAAGTGCAAAGGGCTTTCTAGTGTTAGCAAGCAACACCTTGTGTTGTAGCTTTACAGACAGGGCATTAGCAGCTTTGCAGGCCCTGAGGACGTTAATGTACGTTGACCCCCCAAAATCCCCTCTCTAATTCCATCCCTTGCAGAGTCTAAGTGCTAAGCTTGCTTGCTTTCCAGGTTCTTACCCCAAAGAGTAACTTTTCCTTTACCTCCTTTTCATCCCTTTGGACACTGATCAAAATCCCAAGCGTTCGGGCCCTGACACTCTGGGCTTTCCCACTGTTTTCTCTGAAGACCTTGCACGCATTTCCACATCTGCTTACAGACTTCTGCTCTATCCGCCTGCTTCTTTGAACTCTACCTGAAAAAAACCTCCCCCTTCCTCTTACCCATCTCCCTTCTCCCGGCAGCTGCTGGAATCTACACCTCGAGTACCTCGTTAGTCTTCTCGCAAACTTTAGCAAAATGGTTCTCGAGCTTCCGTCTGAGTCCCATTTTAAAATTATTTTGTTAATGAAATTAAGAACCCACAAAAGACCCCCAACTGCCTAGTAACACTTCTGCCTGATTAAAAAAAAAAAAAAAAAAAAAAAGACACCTGAGAAAGTCTAAGCATTGTTCCAGAAGTAGATCAGAATTTCACAGTCCCATTCCATATCAACGCTGAATTACGGCAATAAATGAATGACAGAATATATTTACCATCCCCACCCACCTCCCCATTCCATTACTGTCTCAGGGAATAACCCATTCACATCTTTCTTTTGTAGATTTCCTTACTCAACTGTGTCCAGGGTGCCTGGTTTCTGTTTAACAAGGTCTCTATGTATCCTCAAGCATTCTCAAGCCTGTCTATATAGTCTGACTACAAGCAAGTTGCTCAAGTTTCCTCAGCATGGGGTCCTCAAACAGACCTCAGATTGTATAGAAACTGAAAATGTTAAGACTCAATGTTCTAGAAAGCAAGGTAGACAATGTTTCTACTGCCTTGTCTTAGAATTGACCTAACATTACTTCTGTGATATTTGTTGAACAAAACAGAGACTCCTGGTTGTTTCCATGAGTAAGAGAGAACATGGGCCCAGCCACCTCTCCTCTCCACAAGAAGATCATAAAAGGATCTGAGCATATATACTAAACAGGTTACCGACTCTCCATCATTGCCTTAAAATTAGGATTCAGTCACCCTGATCTTATCTGGTTCTGCTGGTTGACCTATCTTGGTTGTTCCTTCAAGTATAAGTACTTCCGGCGTTGGAAATGTCAGTCCAGTCGGTAAGGCTTTGAAGAGGGTCTCTGGAGGAACACCTCATCATCCAGTAGTCGTGTGGTCCCCTCCCACAGCTGATCCAGGCTAGCACATAGAGGAAGTGATGATGTGTGGTTCCTAAGGCTAGGGTATAAGAAGCCTGACACACATGTCGGGTCTTTGGAAATGTTCAACTGAGACACGTTGGATGAACCGGCAGGCCGACGCTAGCTACATAGAGAGGCTGCATGTAGAGAGTAAACCATCTGGGTCACAAACAGAGGATTCCACCATGCCTGCACTGGGTAGTCAGGCATATAAATGAAGAAGCCACCTTGACGCTTAGCCTGGTGGAACACTCAATGACTCGAGCTTGGCCACCAGCCACTGTGACTACATTTCAGAGTCCAGGTGAGAACCACTTGGCTGATCCAATTAAACCCCAGAACCTTCAGAGAGTATTAAACCATTACTTAAGCCTCTAAATTCTTACTGGCTCATTATGCAGTCCAAACTCCAGTCTCTTCAACTGCCCCCCCCCAGCATGTCTCTGCCCCCTGGTTCTCATGGACTGGCCTTCAGCATCAATAACTTGCTGCAGTGAGGCTTCCACACTGGGTTCTGAGCAAGGACACTCACATTTAGGAGGTTGCTCTTGGAGGTGATAGAAGATATGCCCGTAGGCATCTAGAAAAAAAAAATAAACGTAGAGATGGAGGGTGGGGTGGGGGTAAGACCCATGAGAACTCACAACAGGCAGAGAGTTATTCTGCCTGGAGCCCACTGGCCTGAAGAGAGAGGAGTATTCAATTGGATCTTAATGCCAAGTGGCAGTTCGTTGATTTGTTTTGTAGAAACAGAGAACTACTAAATGTCTTTGAGAAGAAGACCAATGTGATCAAGGCTGTGTTTCCTGAAAATTAGTCTGAGGACTGGAGGTATAGTTCAGTGGCACAGTGTGCTTAGCAGACGTGACAAACAAGGTTCAGTCCCCAGCACACACGACACACATTTGAATGTGATACACAGTCACTTGTGTTTGAGTGGCACCAGACAGAGCTTGTCAACATGGATGGGACAGTGATGAAGACATGACCTTGGCAATCCTAGGCAAGTGCAGTAGATCCTAGAGTCAGGCTATCACAATGGGAAGGGGGTGAAAGGGAGCAAACTTGAGACATGCCCCGGGGTCGATAGAACTCAGAAACACTGTTCATTCCATATGTGTGCATATACAGATTCTACTCTAAAACCTCAGACATTAACTATGTATAAATGAAATAAATAATTCCACAGTTATTGCATTTAGGTAAATAGGGCTTTTCAAAGAGAATGCTTTTAAAAAAACCCACTTTTTGAGGAAGATTTAAATTAATTCTACAATTTTACGTGCATATGCCCAGACATTTCTCTCTGGAGCATTTACAATCATTTCTCAAATTTGTTTTGACTCTATTTTCTTGAGACAAGGTCCTTCAATGTAGCTCTGGCTTGTGTGGACCTCACTATGTAGAACATAATGTACTGGCCGGGGACTTTCTTTTTTAACGTACACTTGTTTGATTCATAATGTGTGATTTTTTTTTTTTTTTTGCCAAAAGTGATCCTAATGACCGTTGAATTTAACCAAACCAAAACAACACCTTTAAGCCCATCTTAAAACAACTATTGATCCATCTCATTCGATCTCAATCGTCAGTGTTAAAAAGAAACATAAAAGTTAATATGCATGGCATGTTTTTCCCAAGTGTCTATTTCAGTATTTGTGGGTGGCGCATTGAACAGTCAAATACATTTAAGTGATGTATATATAGATGACTGCACCACAGCAGCTCTGATAACTAGGTAACCAACCCGACCAGAACCAGACAGCAGGTAACTGTCTCAAGACACCATTCCTCACTTTGATCACTTCTGGGGAAAGGAGGGAGCCTGCTGGCCACATGGAAATCTATTAAGGCCAAATCTCCTCATATCCGCTTCCAGAGGTTTCGTTCATGTGGATTAAGCCTCCAGTTACAAGGCAAGGCAAAGTGTGTGGTTGTCACCATTAAAGTTAATCTGTTTCCCCAGAGTGCTTGGATTACAGGTGTGAGCCTTCACGCTCTGCATTGTAGTCATTTCTAACACAAGTACATTCATTTTTAACAGTCTTCCTTACCCATCCCTCTAGTATGTGAGTAGTACAAGAAGCCTGGGAAAACAACCCTGGGAAACGCCATTGCTGGTTTTAATAGCTTGCAGAGGCTGATGAAGAAACTGTGGGGTTTTGTAATGTATGCACTCCCTCTAGTGGTCAAAATGGTCTTTGATGCTTTCTCCAGTATGTTCTGTGTTGAATATTTAAATGGTTTTAATGAATTAACTTTAAATGTATTTGCACTTTAACATTTTATCTTGCTTGCTTCTGAATAGGCTCCATGAGATTCATGATGAGCCTAAAATTCTATTATTGTCCTAATTTGTAATTATCAGTTTTCAGTAGTGTTTATTGAGTTTCAGACTACACCAAAATGCAATTATCACCTAATATGCATGAGCTAATTTATGATGACTGTTCCAAGAAAGGGAGGTCATCAGTTATCACCACAAAATGTGTTCATTGATGAATCCACGGGCTCTTAAAAACTATTTTCAAAATGTGCAGGCTCCATCGTAATCCCATCATGCCTTGCTGGAAGACATCACCCTAGACACAAGTCCTCTGAAGTCACCTCCAAGACATCTTCTGTCTTAGTCAGGAATCTGTTGCTGTGAAGGGACACCATGACCATGGTAACACTTATAAAGGAAAAACATTTAGTTGTGGCGGGCTTACATTTTCAGAGGTTTAGTCCATTATTGTCATGGTGGGATATTGGTGAAATTATTAAAGCCAGTCCACATAGTTAAAAGGGAGGTTTATTTAGTGGCATAACTTACAAGTAAAGGGATAGGTAGGTTACAGGGTCTGCGAAAGGTGTAGCGCAGTCCAGCAGTGTTCTCTGGAGAACTCTGCTTGGTCTACCTCCAGCGTCCAGGGTCCAGGAACCAAGAGAGCCGGCGCATCCTAATCTCAGGTCTTCTGGGTCCTCTCTTGGCCCCACCTTGTAGACGTGACAGTTACCGAAGCCTCAATGGGGGTTGGAACTTCCAGATCAAAGCTGGAATGGCTACCACTACAGCAGGAAACATGGTGGCTCACAAGTAGACTGAACCCCGAGAGTTCCACATCTGAATCCACAGACAGCAGGAGAAAGAGGGAGCCACCAGGCCTGGCTTGAGCTTCTGAAACCTCAAAGTCCACCCCAGTGATTTGCTTCTTCTAATTAGGCCAGACCTACTCCGATAAGGACACTTGTCCTAATCCTTCCAAATAATGCCACTCCCCGTGAGCCTATGGGGGCCATTTTCATCCAAACCACCACATCTAAGATGTGGGGAAACTGGTACGAGAGGCCTTGCCCACGATGGGGGAGTGAAAAGAAAGATCAGTGTTGAGTGTCATCTGTCAGGCTTCTGTTTCCTATTTTCTACCTGGTTTCTCATTTAAAACCGTAGAGAAATGCCATTCCGTTCCTTTTCTACACACACACCACTCACACACACACACCACTCACATACACACACACTACACATCACTCACATACACACCACACACACATACACACACCACTCACACACACACACACACACTACACATCACTCACATACACACCACACATACATACACACACCACATCATTCACATACACACCACACACACACCATACACACACACACACACCACACGTCATTCACATACATACCACACATACCATACATACACACACACACCACACATCATTCACATATACACCACACACACCCCTCTCCTACACACCACACACACACATCATACACACTACACACCACACACACTTTTTAATCTCTTACAAGGCACAGTACGGTAGAGGCATGACATACACCTCCTCAGCTTTACCTTTAAGCTCAGATTCAGGTAGGAGAACCATAACCAAAGCTGAGTACAGCTCCCTAGGAGGCAGAGGCTCCAACGTCAGGACACCCACGTGCAGAGGAAGAGCTTGGCAGGCAACTTGCCTTCTCAGAAGAGGGGATTCAGGCTGAGGACAAGGCGTCAGCCATGCAGAGGACCACTGCCCGTGAAGGCTGGAGCCAACCATTGGAAGCAGTATTGCCGGGAGACTAGCACTTCAGGGGAAGTGTGAGTGATTATCCGCCCTGTGGACACTCAGAGACCTTATGCATCCTGTCTACCAGAAGACAGTGGGGCCTCAGGGACTGTGTCTCTGTCCTGTGTTACCTCTACCTGCTTTACTGGGAAAAATGACAGCCTTGGTTACAAGTTACTGAAGCTTTGTTAAGCATTTGTATGGCCAGGTCCAAAACTACTTCTCTCTCTGAAATGGAACATGACCAGGTCAATAGTTATTTATTTTTGAATATCTAATATATGGTGTGCATGTGTGAGGGTGTATGAGTGTGTGTATGTGTGTGTGTATGTGTGTGTGTGTGTGTGTGTGTGTGTGTGTGTGTGTGTGTAGATCAGACAGAGAGAGGACTCGTGTGAATTGGTTGCCTCTTTTCACCATGGGTTCTTCAGATAGAACTAAAGCCAGAGATCAAACTCAGGTCATCAGGTTTTAAAGCAAGCACCTCTACCCACAGAGCTGTCTTGCCAGCCCAAGTGTTGATGGTTTAATCAAAGAAAGGACACCAGAAGTGATTTGGTGGCCGTAGAGGATAAAAGTAATATAGCTATCTAGATCCAGGCAGCATTCTAACCTGGACTACTCAGCCTTACAGCTTGACGTTAATTAAGTGCACTGGTACACTGGCTACACATTGGTACAATTACCAAGTGGAATTGCATCTTTTAGTAAAGGTGACACCGTCAGTGAGGAGGAAAGCTTATGAAATGTGTGTAGTCCAAATTACCCCCCTAAGAACCCTTAAACCACACTATGCGTGCGGCACATAGGCTTGGAAGTACAGTCTGTCACTGTGAGTGCTGACCACCCAGAAGGGTAAGAAGCAAAACACAGGCTCCTTAAAGTGATGGCTGAGTGTCTGTCCCCTCTGCCTCCAAGACAGCTGTCAAACTGTGGCTTGTTATCTGGATAATCAGTGTAGAATATTCTAAACTTCACTGCTCGCTTGCATAGATTAGTCCATTCTTTATGGCCATGAACTCTCTTTAACGTTGTATATTATTTGATTCAGTCATTCTAGTTCAACGTTTCTAATTGTGTATTCTTTTTTTTAATAGAAAAATAACATCACATGTTATGAGATTAGAAAAGGGGGGCCAAAATAATCCCAAAGATAACTTTCAAATATTCTTCATTTTTAAGGACAGATTCTCACTGTAGTTGAGGCCGAGGCTGGCCTCAAATTTGCTAAGTAGCCCAGGTGGAAAAGAGCAGTTTATAAAGGTAAAGGGGAAACCCGTGTAAGGATGAGGTCTTTAATTTTGATTGGACAAGTTAATTAGGTGAACCGAAGGGGGGCTTTAATTGATGGATCTTGGTAGTCAGTCTCAGGAGGAGGAATTGGACAAATAAGGAAATAGACCTTGGGGGCTAGCCTTATGAATGTATTCTAATGGTTTTTAGAAAGGCAGAGGGAATGGGGGAGAAGGGCAAGGCCTGCCAGAGCCATGTTTGCCATGCTTGAGCTGGCCAGAGTCCCTTCTGGTAGATGTGCATTCACTTGGAACTTCTGAAACAAGACTGATGCTCAGTGTACACCCAACGGCCTTTAACTTTCCTTCTTTGAATTAACCATTTTTATTACATTCATTCATATATTGTGTGTGTGTATGTGTGTGGGCACACACATGCCATGGTGCCTGTGCGGAGGTCAGGGGACAACTTGAGGGAGTTCTCTCCTTTCACCATGTGGGTTCGGTTCCCCACATTGAACTCAGATGGTCAGACTTGGCTTCTAGTGCCTTTATCCGTCATTCTGGACCTTACTTCTTTGAATTCTAAAGACAGTCATTAAATTATCTAAGTGAATAAATAAGGAAAGGGCCGTTTGTCTAACTTTGTAGCAGGGGTTTATTTTTTTCTTTTTAAAGGTACCTTTCCTAAAGGTATCTAAAAAGTCCTGGCATATCAGAATTCTGTCCAACAAACACTGATGAAAACTTTCTGTATCTGAAGCAGTCCCAGAGACAATCACAGTCCAGAGAGACAGACCCAGAGACAAGCACAGTCCAGAGAGATAGGACTCCATGGAATAAGGTTTCTCATGTTCCCCATATTGAATATGGCAACAATTATTTTTAATAAGATGACCTCTTAACAGTAAAACTGCAATCTGTTTCTCTCTTCTTATTAATTATTTGGAAAAATACAAAAGCATTTCCAAAGCAATTCCTTCCAACTTAATCACCAGCACAAAGATATTCTTGCTGATACTCTATCTTCTTAATGGCTAACATTGATAACATTAATATAACTTAATTTATCAAGTGTTGTGTTCTAATTCAGGATGCCTGACAACTCATTAATAAGGAACCTAGTTTGTAGATATTTGTATGTAAACTGTTTCAGCCATTTTAGTATTATGTTATCACTATATGGGGAGGAAGGGGAATTGATTTCATAGGACAGAAAGGTATAAATGGTAGCTTTTATTTCACAAATCCCCAAAGCAATGGAAGCATACCTATCATCCCAGTTTCCAGGAAGTAGAGGCAGGAAAATTGGGATTTCCAGGCTAGCCTAGGCTACATCAGACTTGGTCTCAAAACAAAGAAACAAAATTTGTACCTTTTGTATATTTATTAGCAGTCCCTCTTCAGATGATCTGGACGTTTTCTTAACCATGTGCTAATTTATACTTGAAGGGGACTGGTTGGTTTGGGGTCTACATTTATAAATGTTGTCACAATTTTGCTTTCTTTAACATTTTAAGAATCAAATATTTTTATTTGATGCCTGCAAAAAGGGTTTCAGCCTTTGCTTTTGAAAGGTTTTGTTTTTTGTTTTGCTGGAAACAGAATTCTAGCTGGACAGGTTTTGGTTTTATTTGTTCAGTTGTTTGATTGTTACAGGGTTTTATGTAGCCCAGGTTGCTCTCTATCTCCTTATTTAGCCAAGGATGACCTGAACTCTTGATTCCCCTGTCTCCATCACCCCTGCCGAGTGTGACTTACAGCTGTTTGCCACCAGACTTGGCCTTGGATGGGGCTTTGTCTGTTTGTTTTGTTTCTGTCCCAGTGTAAGGAGGCTGCTTTCAGGGTCACTTTACTCTGATGGCGTCCAAGAAGCTATCTAGCAATATTCTTGTCTTTCTTTCTGTATGAGACATCCCCTTCTATACTTTACAATTTTTATTCTTTATCACTCATTTTAATGAATTCAATCACTGTGTTCCTTGTAAGAGTTTCTTAAAAAAAATATTTACACACACACACACACACACACACACACACACACACACACACACACACACACACCTGTCCACAAAGGCCAGAAGAGTATGCCCAGTTACCTGGAGCTGGGTGTGAGCTGCCCAACATGAGGGCTAGGACCCAAGCTCTGGTCTCTGGAAGAGCAGCAAGCACTCATAACTGCTGGTCCATCTCTCCAGCTTGCCTCACATTTCATATTTAGGAATTCATTAAACTTCTTGGGTCTGTAGACATATGGTTCTCATAACTTCAACAGTTATATATTCAGTTATTTTTTTTCCCTTCTTTCCTCTCTTTTGGGGACCAGAACCATGAGTTTATTAAGCCCCTAACTACCCAAAGCAGTGATACTCTCGCCACTTCTCTCAGCTCTCTCTTTCTTTGTCTCTGTCTCTCCTCTTTTTTCCCCAAATATTATCTCTTTATGGTGAATTTTGAGTAACTTCAATTGCTATGTCATTGTGTTAGTCAGGGTTCTCTAGAGTAATAGAACTGATAGAATGAATCTATGTATACACATAGAAAGGGGTCCAGCTAGTCCAACAATGGCTGTCGACCAACAGAAGATCCAAGAATCCAGTAGTTGTTTAGTCCATGAGTCTGGATGTCTCAGCTGGTCTTCATTATATGCTGGAATCCTAATGCCAGTGAAGGAATGGACTTGCCAGCCAGAGTGGTGGCACACAGGCAAAGAGAGAGACTTCCTTCTTCCATGTCCTTTATATAGGCTGCAAGCAGAAGGTGTGGCCAAGATTTAAAGGTGGATATCCCCACCTCCAAAGTTCTGAATTGAAAGTGGGTCTTCTCACTTGAAATGACTTAATCAAGGGAAAAAAATCCTCACAGGTGTACCCAGCCTTTTGGGTTTTAGTTAATTCCAGATGTAGTCAAGTTAACAACCAAGAATAGCCTTCACACTCATTGAATTCACTAATCTTTTCTTCTGCAGTCTAGATCCTGTTCTGAGTCCCACGTAGTTAGTTTTTTTCCTCAGATGAGTTTCTCTCTTTTGAAAGTCTAGTTGGGTCTTCTTCATGTCTTGGATGCCATGTTCAATGTTTCCTGTACTTGCTTAACTTGAGAATTTGGTTACAATGACTCTTCCAACAGCCTTATTTATGCATCAGATTTAGATTATTTATGCCTCACTCTAATTTGTCAGTTCACCTCTTTTGACTGCTTTCATTACTCATTTTTGGGCATTATTTTCCTGCTTGTTTGACACTGAATTTTGTCAGATAGGAAGCTATATTTTTGTAAATAATTTCAAGCTTTGTTTGAGATGCAGTTACTTATGGAAATAGCCTGACTTTCCAAGCTTGGCTGTTGGGTTTGTTGGATTGGATCAGGGAAGCTCTTAGTGGGTGCTGGTCTTCTGACAAAGCTACCTGTCAGTGCATGAACTGTATGGTTTTCTAGTTCAGCAACAGAAGTATCAACTATCCCCAGCCCCATTTGAGCACCAGGAATTACTCCCTCTCCTTTTAGAGGATTCTCTTCCAATCTCATTTTCTTGCTTGCTTGCTCTATTTATTTACTTATTTTTCTAACATGATTTCATATAGCCGAGAGTGGGTTTAAGTTTGCTCTGTAGCTGAAGGTGACCTTGAATTTCTGGTCCTTCTCTCTCTGCCTAGCAGATGTGCACAACCATGCCCAGCTTTTATTCAGTGCTGGGGACTGAGCTGGAGGTTGTGCATCTACACAACTCAGCCTCCTGTTCTTACAAGCCAACGATGACCAGTCTTTAGTTGAAAGCCCAACTGCAAATACCTGAAACTTTCTCTCCTCGCTGCACAACCTGTAAACTCCATCTGTCCTGACCTCACACCCACTTCTCTTTAACCCAAAGTGGGCACTGGGTTCCTTTCAGTGTGGTGGGGAAGTCACCTCAAGAAGTAAGGTGGGGCCGGGTGTTGGTGGCACAGGCCTTTAATCTCAGCACTTGGGAGGCAGAGCCAGGCGGATGTCTTTGAGTTCGAGGCCAGCTTAGTCTAGAGAGCAAGATCCAGGACAGGCTCCATAAACCCCATCTGGGGGGTGGGGGGAAGAAGTAGGATGGGACAGTCATGGGTGTATGTGGGTGTATGAATGTGCTGGGCTGACAAAATGAACATCACAGGCTTAGTCGGCAGGAAGGTTTTCTCAGTGCTTGTGACAATGAAGATGCCTTGGGATTTTGCTTCTTCCAAGGCCTCTCTGCCTATGGCTGCCTTCTTGTTGGGTCTTGGTGTTTCTCTGCCATGTGTGTGTTCCCCATGTTTTTGTATGTTCAGCTTTTCTCTTCTTATAAAGACAAGTAAGATTGACTTAGAGCTCATCAGAATGGCCTCTCTTTAGCGTTATCAGCTCTCCAAACCCCACCACACTCTGAATTCCTGAGGCATGGGCTTTCAGCTTCAGATTCTTCTGAAGAAGAGGCTGGAGAGACAGCTCAGAGGTTAAAAGTATGAGACACACCACTGTCTGTAACTCCAGCTCTAGGGGATCCAATGCCTTCCCTTGGCCTCTACAGGTACCTGCAAACATGTGCACATACACATACCCACATAAATAAAGAATAAAACGGAGTTTAAAATAATTTAGAAGGAGATGACTCAGCCCTTGATAGTGGGGTTGCTGACATTTTTTTTCAGTCCCTTGGGACTCTGCAGCATCTCAGCTCTTTCACATCTTTTGACTATTTTTTTAATTGACTCAGGAGGGAGGGCAAACTGGTAACTTGTTGTGCCATCTTAATTAGAAGCAGGAAATTGAGGCTCCTTTTTTAAGAGTAAAATTTGTTATCTTTTTCTAGCTTTCCTTAAGTTAAGATATTCTTTCATGTTTTTCAAAAGTTTATAATTTTGCTTGTCTTATTTAAGTAAGAAGCAAGACCGTGACTTCAGCAGCATTGTTGAAAAGTCCACCTTCTTTCCCTTCGACTCTGAAATACAGTCCTATCATTAACGAGTGCCCACCGTGTGAAACTCCATTGCTCAGCCTTCTTTTTTTTTGTTTGCCAGTGGTCGGGTATCACATTCCTGGCTACTCCTAATTTTAAAAGGTACAAACTTTGATAGTGCTAGTTCGCGAGGAAGAACTCATTCCACGCCAGTGAGAATGAATACGGGCACGGCTTCTGTCTTAGCTGCTGTAACAGGCTGTGAGCAAAGGCAGTAGGCATTCCTCTCACACAGATCTGTAGCCACAAGTTTGGGTTATGCATGGTTCTCTAGTGTTCAGGGGAAGAACGGGCTCCCTCTAGTGTTCAAGGGAAAGAACGGGCTCCCTCTAGTGTTCAGGGGAAGAACGGGCTCCCTCTAGTGTTCAGGGAAAGAACGGGCTCCCTCTAGTGTTCAGGGGAAGAACGGGCTCCCTCTAGTGTTCAGGGGAAGAACGGGCTCCCTCTAGTGTTCAGGGGAAGAACGGGCTCCCTCTAGTGTTCAGGGGAAGAACGGGCTCCCTCTAGTGTTCAGGGGAAGAACGGGCTCCCTCTAGTGTTCAGGGGAAGAACGGGCTCCCTCTAGTGTTCAGGGGAAGAACAGGCTCCCTCTAGTGTTCAAGAGAGGAACTGGCTCCTGCGTCTTTTAGCCTCTTACCATTGGTAGCAAAAGGCATCAATCCTTTTCTACCTTCAGGAGGCCATCTTCCCTCTGGGGGTGCCTTCATTGCTTCAAGTCATTCTCTCATAAGCATATTAAGGAACTCTTCCATCTTAACTTCATGACATCTCCCAATCTTTAAAGAATCTTCAAATCTCTCGCACATTCCTGCTGTGGGATGATCCTTCTATACATTATGAATATGTATTAGTCTTGTTTGCTAATAAAACGCTGATTGGCCAGTAGCCAGACAGGAAGTTAGGCAGGATAATCAAACTGGGGACTGGGATGAAGAGGAGTGGAGTTGAGAGGAGACACCGGCCAGCCGCCCAAGAAGCAAGATGCCAGAGAACTGGTAAAGCTATGGCCACACAGCAATACAAAGATGAATAGAAATGGATTGATTTAAATAAGCCTGAGCTAACAGCTGAGCATTCTGTAATTAATGTAAGCTATTGTTTGTTTATTTGGGACAGGCAGTCAGGAGAGAAAACTCTTCTCCGTTTACATATTACCAGGTACAAAAGATGCTCTATCTTATCTGTTACTCTGTTTTGAGATGGAGTCTCCTCTTGCCAGGCTCTTCTTGGTGACACTCTTGCCTCAGCTCCCTGAGTACCGGGATCACCTGTGTGCACCCCTTCCTACAGTCTTCTCTCGGTTGCTGTAGTTTCATCCTTTGTAGAATTTCATGTAAGAGGAATCACACAGTAAGCTGCCTTTTTTTTCCAGAGACAGGGTTTCTCTGTGTAGTTTTGGTGCCTGTCCCGGATCTTGCTCTGTAGACCAGGCTGGCCTCGAACTCACAGAGATCCGTCTGCCTCTGCCTCCTGAGTGCTGGGATTAAAGGCGTGCGTCACCACCTCCCAGCGTAAGTTGTCTTTTTATTTGGTTTCTTTTATTAGCAACATTTTAAAGTTTTATTACACACACGCACGCACCTGGCATGTACCACAGTGGACTTGTGAGTGTCACATGGGTTCTCTTCTCCCACCCCTGAGGACCCAACTCAGGTAGTCAGGCTTGGTGGCAAGCGCTGTCAGCTGCTGAGCTGCCTGGAGCATGGTTTTGATGTTCATTCTTTGTATCAGCTTTGTTTCTTTTTAAGGTCTAGAACAATATGTTGACTTCCCAATTGATAAACATTCAATTGCTTTCATTTTGTTTCCTCTCTCCCTCCCTCCCTCTTTTCTTCCCTCCCTCCCTCCCTCCCTCCCTCCCTCCCTCCCTCCCTCCCTCTCTCCTTCCCTGCCCCCCCCTTACCACTCTCACTGAGATAGCTTCCAGATCTCTATGCATCTTATACCCCAAAGACCCTAAAAGTCAACAGAAAAGCCCTAGGAAATATGAGCACTTTCAGCAAAGAAGCAGAACACAAATGAATATAGAAAAAGTGAGTAGCTTTTCTTTATAACAATAATGACTATGTCAATCATTCACAAACACTCCCAAACCATTAAAAATAAAAGAAACAAAAATTCGAAGGAATAAATCTAATCACGAAGGTGAAAGCCAGCTGTGATGAAAACACTGAAACACTGAAGACAGATGATGAAGACACTAGAACGTGAAAGACTTCCCATGCCCGTGGATTAACAGATTCAATACTGTGAAAATGACTGTATTACAAAAGGCAAACTATATATTTAATACCATTACCATCAGCATTCCAGTTACTTTCTGGATGGAGCCAAAAACTAAAACTCTTAAAATGTGTACAGGAGCACAAAAGGCTGTGAATAGACAAAGCAATCCTAAGGATAAAGCACAAGGAGAGAAGTATCAAAGTACCTGATGTTAGCTGGGTGTGGTGCTGCACACCTCTGATCCCAACACTCCATCTGCTACCATGAAGGCAGGAAGGATGAATCATTTCAAGGTCTGAACGAAAACAACTCTGAACCATGGATGTTATAGCCTGAAAGGCTGCCTTCCAAAACTGATGGAGAAATAAAGGTATTTCAAGACAAACACAAATGAAGGCTATTGATGATGACCAAGCCAGAACTGTGGAAAGTCCTTAGTAGCATCCTTTACAGGGAATAAGAGGAATGACAGCCTAACTAGATAAACAAACTAGACTTGGTTTGTAGCTTGGTGGTAGTGATAATTGCTTTGCTCCTCTGGTATCATGAAGAGTACCTTTCAGTTCCATGAATGCTAGTTAGTAGGACTGAAACTACTTGTTGGGTACCAGCTCGAGATCTCCCCATTCAATGACATAAGTGAGCATTGTCTGCAGTAATAGGGCCACACCTCTGCAACAAGGCCACACCTCCTAATAGTGCCACTCCCTTTGGGGGCCATTTTCTTTCAAACCACCACAATATCTTCATGAGATAAAAGTTCTAGAGATTCTACAGCTGTCCAGTGTTGGTGACACATACCTTTAATCCCAGCATTCGGGAAGCAGAGGCAGGTGGATCTTTGTGAGTTGGAGGCCAACCTGGTCGACAGAGTGAGTTCCAGAGTCTACAGGCTGTTACAAAGAGAAACCCTGTCTCAAAAAACCAAATACAAAAAAAAAAATCTAGAAATTTTTTTTTTTTTTTTTTTTTTTTTTTTTTTTTTTTTTTTTTTTTGGTTTTTCGAGACAGGGTTTCTCTGTGTAGCTTTGCGCCTTTCCTGGATCTCACTTGGTAGCCCAGGCTGGCCTCGAACTCACAGAGATCCGCCTGTCTCTGCCTCCCGAGTGCTGGGATTAAAGGCGTGCGCCACCACCGCCCGGCTTAATCTAGAAATTTTATGAATAGATGAAACATATCTCAAAATAATAAAGGCTATATACCACAAGCCTGTGGATAATGTTATATTAAATGGAGACATACTTGGAGCATTTCTTCTAAAATTAGGCATGAGATAAGGATGACTACTTTCCCCTCCATTATTCCATATAATGCCCAAAGTCTTAGCTATAGCAATCGATCAAGAAAAAGATATAAAAGGGATAGCACTAGGAAGGAAAAATGTCAAATTATTCCGAATTTACACATGACTAGACTCTTTACTTACAAAACCTTATTGAGTCTACTAGAAAATGTGTGGACCTAATAAATACTTACAGTAAAGTTGCAGGATAAAAAAATCAACACTTGAAAAAGTAACCTTCATTTATACTAACAGTCTGTCTTCTGAGAAAGAAATTAGGAAAAATACTCCATTCAGAATAATTCTCCTGAAACTAAGTATTTAGGAATAAATCTAACCAAAGAAATGAAAGACCTCTACAAAAAAAATTTCAGGATATTTTTTTTTAAAAATCACAGAAAACACTAGGTGATTAAAAAATATTGTATGTCTGTGGATATGCAGAGTTAATATTGTGAAACTGTCAGTACTACCAAAATTAATACACAGAATTAATGCAATACCTATAAAATTTTCCATGTCGTATGCCATGGGCAAAAAAAAAAAAAAAAAAGATACAGGAATTCATATGGAATCACAAAAGACCACAAATAGCCAAAGCAATCCTAAGGAGTAAGATCAGTACTGGAGGTATTACAACACCCAACCTCAAATTACAGTATAGAGCCATAGTGACAAGGACAGCCTGGTACGGCCATAAAAATAGACAGGAAGACCAATGTAATAGAGCAGAGGACTCTGAAATAAAACAGCAAGGCTACGCTTGCTTAATTTTAACACATGAGGCAAAAGCATACTTTGGAAATAAGATAACCTATTCAACAAATGAAGCTGCAGAAGAATGGCATTCGATTCTTACCTTCAACCTTGCTCAAAAATCTGTTCAAAACAGATCAAAGACCTTGTTTTAAAACCTAAAGTACTGAAACTGGAGAAAACATGGGGGATACCCTTCAAGTGAGTAGGGTAGGCAGGAACTTTTAAAATAGAACACCAACAGCACACCACAGGGAAGACGACATGAGAATAAAAAGTACCTGAGAATCTTCACTGGCTCTACTTCAGACAAGGATCTAATATCCCAAATTTACAAAGAATTGCAGAAATTAAATACCAAGGGAATAAAACTGCCATTCAGCAGATGAGCAAATGCCCTGAATAGAAAAGCTTTTTGTTTGTTTGTTTGTTTTGTTTTTGTTTTTTAATACAAATGGCTGGTAATTATTTTTAAAAGTGTCTAATACCCTATCTACCAGAAAAATGCAAATTAAAACTACTTTGAGATACCACCACACCCAGTGAAAATGACAGTTATCATCAACAAATGTTAGAGAGAATGTGGAGAGAAAGGAACCTGTATTCACTGTTGGTGGGACAGAAAATTAATACAGCCGTTGTGACAATCAGTATGGATATTTCTCCACTACTTAAAAAGAGAACTACCGTAGAAGCTTGCTGTGTCACAACGGGGCATGTTCCCAGAGAATTTCATGTATCGCAGGGATGTTTGCACCTCCATGGTTACTGCTGCTTCAAAGAATTAGAATAAACCTACTTGTCCATCAACAGATGCATGATGAAAAATTGGCACAGAATACTACTGATCGCTAAAGAAAATGAAGTTAAAAAATTGAAGGAAAATGGATGAACTTTGCTGTGGGACGGTCTATATGTCAAATTGCTCTGATTGGTCAATAAATAAAACACTGGTTGGCCAGTGGCCAGGCAGGAAGTAGGTGGGACAAGGAGAGAGGAGAATTCTGGGAGGCAGAAGGCTGAGGCGGAGAGACACTGCAGCCGCCACCATGACCAGCAGCATGTGAAGATGCCGGTAAGCCACCAGCTACGTGGCAAGGTATAGATGTATGGAAATGGATTAATTTAAGCTATAAGAACAGTTAGTAAGAAGCCTGCCACGGCCATACAGTTTGTATGCAATATAAGTCTCTGTGTTTCCTTGGTTGGGTCTGAGCGGCTGTGGGACTGGCGGGTGACAAAGATTTGTTCTGACTGTGGGCAAAGCAGGAAAACTCTAGCTACAAATGGCGCCCAACGTGTTGGCAAGAGTTTCTACCTAAAACCTGAGAAAAGATTCTAAAATAGAGCTAAAAACAGCTTCCTAATTGTCTCTCTCAAAGGAGCGGCAGCCTGCCGGTTTGAGCTACTGGCGGGTTCCTGGCGTGTGCGCTTGATCTGCAGTATGGCGGGAATGAGGCCTCTGCAAGTGGCACATTAAGCTGCATGGTGGATTTAGCTTTTGCTAGTACAAAACAAAAAGAGGTTTCTGGGCTACACGCTGCTTTGATAAGAAACATAGACCCACTATTTCTGAGAGTTGATGGCTCCCAGAGCTGGCGGAAAACGTACCACCGCCATGTTGGGAAGCTGAAGTGGGAGGAGCCAGCAGCCACAGCGCCGTTTCAGGCTTAGAAGGCTGCAGTTTAAAGCAATAGGCTCAAGGTAATATAAAACATAAGCCACATAAAGATGGCTACCACACAGAGAATCTGGATTATGTTCTCTTTGATATTTGTAACTGAAGAGAAACATTTGATTGCAAAAGCTGTTGAGTTATGCCAAAATGTGTATTTTAAAGGTACCTTAACTTCAAAATTTGGATGTAAGGATATGTTGCTTTGGAAAGGAGGCTCTGCTTTTGTTTCCACAGAAAGCCAGAGGCTATGGATTTGTTCCAGATTAAGATACATCAGGTTTGACCAGCCAAGACCACCTGAAAGGTCTCCGATGACACCATGGCCCAGATGATCCAACATCCAGAATCATTTCAAGTCACGGACTACTCCATGATCCTAAAATTTTCTTTGTGTCCCCATAAGATACAGCGCCCCCCTCCAGCAGGAAGTAGTAAGAGAAGCTACGCCCAAATTCCCAAATATACCAAGCTGACTTTGGAGATGTGTAAAAGTTAAAACCTTCCTTTTAAAAAAAAGAAAGGGGAAGTGCTGTGGGACGGTCTATATGTCAAATTGCTCTGATTGGTCAATAAATAAAACACTGGTTGGCCAGTGGCCAGGCAGGAAGTAGGTGGGACAAGGAGAGAGGAGAATTTTGGGAGGCAGAAGGCTGAGGCGGAGAGACACTGCAGCCGCCACCATGACCAGCAGCATGTGAAGATGCCGGTAAGCCACCAGCTACGTGGCAAGGTATAGACTTATGGAAATGGATTAATTTAAGCTATAAGAACAGTTAGCAAGAAGCCTGCCACGGCCATACAGTTTGTATGCAATATAAGTCTCTGTGTTTCCTTGGTTGGGTCTGAGCGGCTGTGGGACTGGCGGGTGACAAAGATTTGTTCTGACTGTGGGCAAAGCAGGAAAACTCTAGCTACAGAACTTAGCAAGTAAATTTTAAGCAAGGTCACATGACAGAACCTAGCTGTGCTGGCTAGCTTTATGTCAGCTTTTCACAAGCTAGAGTGGCTGCAGAGAAGGAGACTCAACTGAGATAATGCCTCAATAAGATCAGGCTTTAGGCAGGCCTGCAGGGCATTTTCTTAATCAGTGATTGATGTGGGAGGGCTCAGACCATGGTGGGTGGGACCACCCCTGGGCAGGTGGTGTAGCATGAATCTTAAAAGTTCTTATTAATAAAATCAAACCCGGGGCCAGTTATTGGGGTGAAGACTGGAAGATCAGAGAGACAGAATAAGCCACAGCGATCTCACCTTGCCATTTCCTCAGCTGGTCCTGTTTCCTCAGACTGGAAGCCTCTGAGTCCTCATCCAGAATGAATCTCAGCTGACCTGCTGCTCGAAAGCCTGAAAGCTTAACCAGCCAAATGCTTCTAGTTTCTGGTCTTCACACCTTATATACCTTTCTGCTTTCTACCATCACTCCCTGGGATTAAAGGCTCGCTTTCTGGGATTAAAGGCATATATCACCATGCCTGGCCGTTTCCAATGTGGCCTTGAACTCACAGAGATCCAGAGGGATTTCTACCTCTGGAGGGCTAGGATTAAAGGTATGAGTGCCACCATTTTCTAGTTTTTGTATCTAGCGGCTATCTGTTCTCTGACCCCAGGTAAGTTTATTAGGGTGCACAATATTTTGGGGAACACAATACCACTACAAGGTGGTCCTGGGTTCTATAAAAGCACAGGCTAAGAATGTCACCGGAAGCAAGCAGCACCACTTTATAGCCTCTGCATGAGCTCCTGCCTCCAGGTTCCTGCCCTGACTTCCTTGGATGATGAACAGTGATATGGAAATGTAAGCCAAATAAACCGGCTCCTCTCCAAGTTGTTTCCATCCTGATGTTTCATCCCAGCAATAGTTAGGCAGACTAAGACACTGGCCAGTAATATATGTAGACATGTAAACAAATGGGCATGTGGGTATAGGCTAACAGGAAGAAAGAGAACACAAAGGCTAACTACAAGGGAATGGGGAAGTGCTGAAGGCAGATAGGGACACGGATTATGGAAGAGGATACAAAGCTAAGTGTTCCTCTAGTTCCAAGTCTCTCATGGATCTTTTGGTTCTGGTGGTGGATGAGTGCATAAAATATATTTGATACTGAAAGTGCAAAATTTAATGTGAAGCTTCATAGCTTCAACGGGGAATGTCCACTGTGTCTGTACACTTTTATTAAGTTGTGTGGACTTTGAAACTGATTGATTTTGATGTGTGATGATTTTATTTACTTGTGAGGGTTTTTTTTCTTATAATACAGATTATACAAGAAGGAATATCACACAGGTGGAAAGAAGGTTGAAATTGTGTCGTTCCCAGGAAAATTAAGGGGAATGGAAATTATCTCGTCAGATTAAATACATCAGGTTCAGACACATATCACATATTTCCCCTTCTCTGCAGAATCTTTATTTATAAAATTTGAGCAGGAACCAGTTGGGGCGATGGAAAAGGACTAAAGGGAGGGTAGGTGGTAACAAGAGAGGCTAATGGGAGGAGACAAGTATCATATTTTCTCATAGGGCAAATCTAGGTTTAATGAATATATATGCACATGTATGTCATATAAACGTGAAAGCAGAAGAGGGGCAATTTCAAGGGAGGAAGAGGACCGGCCAGAACAGAGGGCCCAGGAAGGTAATTGGGGGAACACGAACCAACTACAATGAGACACGTGAACGAAAATGCCAGTGCATTGGGGGAAATATGTGCAAGGTACACATCTGTTAATGGTGAGTGTCAAAAACATACAAGGAAGCCATACAATTAAATAGAAAAATAAGTAGCCTGACTTAAAAATGAGTAAGTGAGTAGAAAAGTCATTTCTCCAATGAAGGCATTAAGAATGGCCAATGTGGATATTGAATGGTTTGAATATCTGCTCGATGGCATTAATAGACAAGAAAAGGAAAATTAAAAGCACCAAGCACCTTACACTCATTGGGATGACTGCCATCAAAAGGTCAACACATAACAAGACAGACATGGTACATGTCTATATTCTCAGCACTAGAAAGGCCAGGGCAACAGGGACGCGAGTTGATGATCAGTTCAGACTACATTGTGAGACATTTTCTCAAAACAGTCGCATCCACAACAGGAAGACATCATTTGTTGGCAACACTGTACAGGAAGGGGAACCCTTATATGTTGGTGAAGATTTAGATTGGTATAGCCATTGTGGAAAGCAGTATGGAGGTTTCTAAAGAAGTTAAACATACAATCACAATTCAACACTCTTCTGAGTGTGTGCCCAAGGAAATGAAATTTCTGCTTCATAAAGGTATTTGCACATTCATCTCACTGTATCACTGCTCACAATGGTCAGGGCATGGAAAGGCATAAGTGCCCACATTAGTGAATGTTGGAGTAAAGAAAAGAGAGGAGACAAAGATGGAGACATAGTGGGGGGGGGAGGGAGAGGAGGGAGACGAGGAAAGAGTGTGTGTGTGGATGCTACTCAGCCCTAAAAAAGAGATCTTGCAATTTTCTACAACATAGATACACTTAAAAGTCATTATTCTGGGCCGGGCGGTGGTGGCGCACGCCTTTAATCCCAGCACTCGGGAGGCAGAGGCAGGCGGATCTCTGTGAGTTCGAGGCCAGCCTGGGCTACCAAGTGAGTTCCAGGAAAGGCGCAAAGCTACACAGAGAAACCCTGTCTCGAAAAAACCAAAAAAAAAAAAAAAAAAAAAAAAAAAAAAAAAAAAAAGTCATTATTCTGGGGCTGGAGAGATGACTCAGCATTTAAGAGAGCAAAGTAGGACCTGAATTTGGTCCCTAGCAACCACATCAGGCAGCCCCCATCTGCCTGTAAGTCCAGCTCCAGAAGGATCTGATGCCTCTCGGCTCAGAAAACACGTGCACACCCAAGCACATACCCACACACATACACGTACTTAAAATTTAAAAAGACGTTACGCAATGAGAAAAGCCACATGAAGAAAGAAACATATTGTGTGATCTCCCTGTATAACCCAGGCTCATCTGCAACTTCCTACGTAGTCCAAACAGGCCTCAAACTAGATGCCCTCCTGCCTCAAACTCATGCATATGGAGAGGATAGGCGCGAACCGCCACTCGAGGCTACGAAGTTTCTAAGTGTAGTAGGTTGCTGCCCTGCTTCACAGAAGGAAAAGTAACACTGCATTTTCAAAAAGTCCTCTGTAACCAATGGGAATTCCAAGTGTGACTAATCGCTCTGGCCTTCATGAGGCTGAGGTGAATTGCTTTATTGGATCATACAATACATACGGCGCATGCTCCGTTAGATTCGCAATGCAGAATAATCCGTGTGAACCCAGATGAGCGAGGGCACAGCCCAAGTAAGAAATGCTGAAGCTGCTCATCCATCTGAAGAGTCATCAGAGATGTTAGCAGAAACTCCATGCTGCCTCAAGAGCTGAGCTCCTAAGAGCATGCCTTCCGCTGCCCTGACAGAGAGCAGATAAACTAATGACCTTTGTCTCTGGCTCCCTGATGCCTACACCTCTGCCTATGCTTTGTGTAGACAGAAGGTGACATCGCCAGACCTGCCCCCAGGGAGTAATGCCAACTGCTCTCATCAGTGACTTCTGTAGATAAATAAGCCTGGTGGATGGGAGGAAAGGGAGACTTAGGCGAAGAAGAGAGTGTGACCGGAGTTATGTCAAAAGACTGATGCTGGTTTCCCTCTCTCCCTCCCTTCTTCCCTCCCTTCTTCCCTCCCTCCCTCCCTCCTTTCTTTTTTCTTTCCTTCCTTCCTTCTTTCTCTTCTTTCTTTCCTTCTCTTCCTTCTCCCTTCCTCCCTCTTCCCCTTTCTTTTTCATTGGCTATCTTCTTACCTGTAACAAGCACATCCCACAGAACAGCCCGGGGCCTGTGTTGTACAGTGTCTTCTCTGCACTCATGGTATCTTTGGTTGTTGGGAGTCTGTGCAAAAGTCCCAAGATAATTAAAAAAAAATCTGTCTCACCACCAGTTTAGGAAAATCTAAGAAAGGAAATGTGGCAGTAGCTATAATGGTATAATAACCATATATACCAGCTTTTTCTTCTACTTCCTTTATTTAGTCTGTTAAAAACAGTCCTTCCATGTAAAAGCTGGTTCCCCATCCTTGGCCCAGACCTTTGCCATCTTGGTTCACAGCCTCTTTCTCCCACATCTCAGATTTCGAATGTGTGCTGGAATGTAAGTCTGTGAAAACACTCGTCTTTCACAAGATCCTACAGCACTTTTGCTCCTGGGAACCAAATACTGGAAACAGCTTGATGTGAAACGAGGACTCCACAGAGCTGCACTAGATTTCAAAATCTGCTGATGGAAATGAAGAAAGTAGGTTGGAATGAGATTGCATAATTTCTGGAACACACTAACTTGAATTCATTGTATGCTTGGATAAAAATGTTGTTTCCTCCCTGGCGGTTTCCAGTTTGGCAGGGAAAACATCCCTCTGTTTGGTGTGTCCGTCGACACCAGGAGTGGCCTTGCATTCTGGAGAAGAAATTACACAGAGTGTCACCACATGTTCCAGAGGGAAAGAATCTCTGGCCCCAAGCCACCACTGAGGGGTGGTCCCCGACTGTAGGGTCAATGACAGCATCCCTGAAGGCAGCCTCGGCACCTCTGCACGCACGGCTAAGGTTGTGCTACCTCAGTGGCCAACAGATGTGGAATGGCAGAAAGCAGAAAGCCAGTCCCGAAGTTCTCGGATAGCTGGGCAGTGCTCAAGACAAAAAGCTGCACTTCAAAACCTTCTCAGTAGGAGTCCATGCCTAAGAAGCCCCTTCTTGGAAAGTTCTTAGGACTCATTAAAAGCATCCTCTGCTTAGGGTAATGAAACTTACTCTTCTCTTATCCAAGAAAGAAAAATCCAAAAGAAAAAGTGTGTGGTCGTCAGAAAGGTTCAGTCAATCCATAATAAAAGTAGAAAAGTTTGAAGAACAAAAATGTTTCTTCGGGACATGGACATTGGATTTCTTTCATTTCAGATGCAGTCTTGTGAACTGTGACCAGGAGTGTGTTACGATAGAACACCCTGCCTACTATGATGCTGGAAAGGAGGAGCCACATCTTTGCTTCATTCCTGTACCAGGACAGCGTCCTGCATTTCAGAGACCACTGAACAGATACTTAGCCACGAAAGCATCAGCACTGCAGCTACCATCATGCTTGTTCTGACTTGTTGAGCATTGCATTGAGTCCAAACACGTCACCATCTTCACGCTTTGTTAAAGCCATCTGTGTGAGGCTGGCATAGTCCCTTGGAGTATAATAGTCTCCACATGCAGTCGTGTCCACATTTTAGGTAAAACTATGATTTCAAACCTTTTTTTTTTAATAGAAAAGCAAAACTAATCATGAGAAATGAATGTAATCTAAACAATCATAAGTAAAAAACAAATTAGAATTAGGATGTAGCTCTATATTTACAAATTTAAATTTAGTTACCTAAGACCTTATGTATACATATTTATTGACACAGAAAATTGGAAAACATTATGTGAAAAGTTAAGGCAGCTTAAACATGCATAATGCCTTCTTATAAAAACATGAGTATATGTGTAAAAAACTGCAAAGGTATATGTTTATAAATAAGAAACTAATTTAAATTATTTAATATAACTGACCATCGACCAGGTAGGGTAGATTATCAGCAGAACTTGATTTGACTTATATGCAACTATATTTTCTATCTTGGTAATAGTAGAAAAATATTACTTTATACTCAGGAAAATTTGACTGAGATAATATTATGCTCTACAATTTTTTTTTTTAAATCTTTAGCTGTCTTGCCCTTTCTTAACTTTGGTGCCTTCCTGCTTCAACAGTCCAATTAACTGACTGTGAGCTAGCTGCACCCATTTCAATTCACTCTTACCTTTTTCTTTTTTCTTTAAAATGCCGGCCGGCCTTCCAAGAGTGTCCGTCAGCTTGTTCCTTCTTTCTCAGATCTCGGTAGGAACCTCCATTTGTAGCGGTAACGCCCGCATTACCGATACCCGTTCACCATGTCCGAGTGAAGGGCTACGGATTAAAAAATAGAGACAAGAGACAGCGAGTCATTCGCCACGACTGAATGCCGAATGCCTACAATTTTTTTTAAAAGCAAGGTATCTTATAGCCAAAGATAGCATAACTTGCTATGTAGTTAAAGATGACCTTGAACTCCTGGTTCTCCTGTCTCTACTTCCTGAGTGCTGGGATTGCAGGTGTGTACCACCACGGCCAGCAATAGCAATAATCTTTCAGAAAACATTTTTAAATTACTATGTATCTTACTACCTAGTAATAATTGAAACATCTTTAAATTTGGCATATTTTGGTCATATTCTTATCTCTCTCAACTCCTCCCAGACACTCCTCCTAGATACCCGCCCATCCAATGTCATATTTTCTCTTTCTCCAAAAAAAGTGCACAGGAACATATGGAGTTCAGTTGTGTTGGCTCCTGAGCATGGAATCTTCCCTGGAGTGATATCCCATTGGAGAAAACTGATTTTCCCTCTTCTGGCAGGTATCAATTGCAAATAGCTTCTTGGTAAAGGGTGGGAATGCCTTTTTATATTATTTGTTAGCAAGAAAGCACACTAAAATGGAATACCATGAAACATTGATTTTTGAAGACTTATTTCATTTTAATTATGTATATGCACAGGGAACAGGACATGCACATCTGAGGGATGGTGCCCACGGAAGCCAGAAGACATTAGATCCCTGGTTAGAGTTGGTCGTCCATTGCTCAGTTGTGGGTACTGGGAACTGAACTCAGGTGTTCTGCAAGAGATGTAAGTGCTCTTAACCACTGAGTCATCTCTCCAGTTCCCAAACATTAATTTATTGTTAAGGTCATGATTCTGTGGAATACCTAATATTTGACAGATCTTCCCTGAGCTTGGCTGATACTTTGTGCTAAGTTGTGACACCCCTGCCCCCAACCTTGAAATGTGACTATATCTGGAAATGAGATCTTTAAAGAGGTCTTTAAGTTAAATGAAGCTAGTATGGTGGCCCTAACACAACGATAGTCTTAGTAAGGAAACAGCAATTTTGGATACAGACATGCATAAATGGAGAATCCTGTGTGGACAGAAAGACAACCACCTAGAGCCAAGAGAACAGGTCTCAGAAGGAACCGAATTTGCTTATATTTTGATCTCAGACTTCTGGCCTCCAGAGGAGTGAGGAAGAAGTTTCTGTTGGTTAATTTGCCTAGTGCACAGTGCTCAGCTGTGGCATCCCTGATAGGTGAACACACCTAGGCTCATCTCTGCTCAAGCTAGCCACTGGCTGGGAGCTTGGCTGCATTTCTGTAAGTACTTCAGCTCAGGCCAAAAAAAAACCCTTCCCATGTCTAAATTCCTTCTTCTGGTACCTGTGGACTACCCCTGGCAGGTCCTTCTAATGGCTGGCAGAGACGCAAGAGAGAAGGTGGAACATGCTTAACTCTTGTAGCCAGAGGGCATCAGCACTTCTGTCTTATGCTATTGATCATAGCAATTCACACGACTGAGCCCGAGATGGAAAGTGCTGTCCTAAATACTGTTGGAGAACATTCCAAAGCAGTGCATGTCTATGGAGATGGGATAGTGGGGTGGGGGATTGGGACCAACAATGTCCTCTGTTATTATACTTTAGATGGTTATGTATATATGCCTCACGCTAGACACTGTATCTCTACATTTCCAGTTTAGCACTTAATTTTCTTTACATTTTAAACTGGGATTCATTATTTTTTATTTTGTTGATTGTATAACATACATGTCATATCCATCCCCTTTATGAATTGGGACTACGGTGGTACATTTTCAATTATGTAGACTAGTGTCTTAGTTTCTTCTCTGTGATAAAACATCTCGACAAAAGCAACTTACAGAAGGAAGGGTTTATCTTGGCTCATGGTTCCTGGGGACAGTCTCACATGCTGAAGAAGACAAGAGAGCAGGAGCCCAATGCAGCTGATGACATTGCACCCACAGACAGGGAGAAGATGAATGTTTGTGCTCAGTCCTCTTTCTCCATTTCATTCAGTACAGGATCATAGCCTAAAGAGTAGTGCCGCCTACAGTGGGCAGGTCTCTCCACCTCAAATTAACCTAATGAAGATAGCCCCACAGGTGTGCCCAGAGGTCTCCTTTGTGATTCTAGATCTCAACAGGTTGGCAGCTGAAGCTAACTATTGTAGATAGTGAGGAAAAGAACAAATAAGAGCCACGTTGAAAATGTGCTTCTGAATATTAGTCAATAAGATTAGCATACAATTTATCCGTTTGATTCAAGTGAAAATTTCATAATGTTTTCTGCATTGCCATTACTCAATGCATATTTGTTGGGTAAAGTCTGTGAGAATTTGTTTTGAATGTGAGAGAACTGTTGCTAAAACAACATGTTCAAGATGTGGGAAATCCCACTTGTTGAAACAAAACACAACAGCAACAATAAAAACAATACATACCAAATACTGATGACAGTATTAGCTGTAAAATGTCACAGTTTGGAACCCACCATCAATGCTCTGGTTAAAAACATGTGGAAGCATTTTTTTGGAACTGATGAGAGTTTTTGAGACTTTCGGATGGAAGACTGGCTAAAATGTAGCTATTCTGATGCCAGCTTTTTTCTAAACTATTATCTTAGTTTTCATCCCAAACACTTTTTCCTCAATGCATAATTATTATGAAAAATTATCAGTCAGAGGCTTTTCCCCGCAAAATGCAAAACCTTCATTTTCCTAAGAAGAGTAAACCATGAAAACTTCTGCGGAGGTTTCTGTTCAAAGGAAAAGTGAAGTGTGGCTCCAAGTTAATTTTCCAGATCAGGAAGCAGATTTTTTTTTTTTTTTTTTTTTTTGGAAAAGTATTGATGTAGGCAAGCAGATTTTTTTAACCCATTGGTTAATTGTTTTAAAAGTTTTGCATTAAAAACATTACCAGCCACATCTATCTAAAAGCTGCTTAAGTGTCTTATGCAATCAGTAATTCAGTCACTTAAAAAGTATGCGGAAACTGCAGGGCCAAATAGCTGTCATATTTATTGCATTTGGGGCATGCACATGCTCTAGGGATAACCAAATGTGTGTATAATACCCTTTTGTCTGTTTTAAAAACCCTCTCCAAAGCTCTGGTCTGAATTATATCGTTTAAATGTATCCTCACTCAATTTCAGGCGAGTTATTCCCAAGCCAGTTTTGAACTGAACACATGTCGCATCTGTTTTCTGTTTGTGAATTTCGAATGCTTGGCACTTTAATTGGGATAGTTTTCTTTGGGATGAAATCATTTCAAATATTCGCTGAATCAAAACATTAGTCTCCTTTTCCAGTTTCCATCATAGATTGTTGGTAGGTTTCCCAGACCTGCTTTCTTGTGCTTCAGGGAGGGACCCTCCCCAGCTTGGTGTGTAGGAGGGAGCAGATGGGGAGGCAGGCGGTTGCTCAACCCTTCCCCACACCCCGTTCCTTTCTAGATGTCACCTGACTTGCAGGCTCATTTGTGTGTTATTGGTCATTTTTGAGCCTTTCGGTTTCATCCTTTTTGATAATTTGAAACCTCCCTTTTCCCCTCTGAAAGAGTAGTTTTTGTTTTGTTTTGTTGAGACAGGGTCTCATGTAATCCAGGCTGACTTCAAACTCATCATCCTGGTCTCATTTCACTTGATTGAATAAAATACCTTGACAACAAGTAATTTAGGAGAGAAAAAAAAATGATTTTAGCTTACAATTCCAGGTTCAGTTCACTATTTCAGGGTAGGCCAGAAGCAGCTGGCCACATCACACTCACTGCACAGAGTAAAGAATGCATGCCCACGTGTAATTCAATGCATCTTCTCTACTCTTGAAAGAATCCTGGACCCAAACTCAGGCTATAGTACTGCCCACAGTGTGCTGGGTCTCTTTATCTCAAGGAACCCTTAAGAAAAACATTCCTTACAGGCATGTCCACAGGCCAACCTAATGCAGGCAGTTCCTCATTAAGACTTTCCCCAGATGATTCTGGGTCCATCTCACTTGTTATAGAGCCAAGAATGACCAACATCTATAACAGCTTCAAGGCAACTGGCTCAGAGAATACAGCATCATAGACTATTCTAGTCAGGACTTAACCATAATCCTAAAATTTTCCTTGTGTCCCCATAAGACTATCAGCACCTTCAATCAGCAGGAAGTAGCCTAGAACACTATGCCCACATTCCCCCCCAAAATGGATTGCGGATGTTTGTCTTTGTTTAGATTGTTAGTTGCAAATTGTTATTGATCATGGTCAATCTCTTTCTAAAAGAAGAAAGGGTGATATGATATAGAAATGTAGGATATAGATATGACAGGATGAAAGGGTCAATTGTTGAATCTACTTTTAAAGAGGAGCAACTTGTTTAAAATGTTTTACATTGCTGTAGATTTTAGTTTATACAAATTTAAAGTTAATTTTGTTATACTGTATATATTATTCTACTCTCATTCATGGTATTATGTTTATGTAACTCATTTAAATTGTAATGGATAATTGAGAAATACAGATTAATAATTAGTCTTCTTTGATAAACTTATAGTCATGTTAGTTAAGCTTTCTAGGTATACATAGATATATTTCAATTAGATAAGTAATCTTCAAATACTTCAAAGACCTACAGAATAAGGCATTTAAAATGTTTTTAAACTTAGACTTTCTGGACAGTGAGACATGTCTGCTCCTGGCAGCATTGATTTACTTCAAAGAGAAAGATGGGCATCGAAGATACTCTATATAGAGTTTATCTTTTTCTTGGCAAAAATAGCCATTTGAGCAAGAAACTGTTCTTACCTGGACTACCTGACAAAATGTTGTATCAACTGGACATACAGGACTCATAGGAAGGTGACCACTGAACTTTGCAAGGTGAGACGGTTCTTCAGGTTCCTGTTTCACAGAGGGAGACTGCCAGCTGTTCTATAGGGCACAGAGAGAAGCAACTGAGAGATGCTAGGCCCATAGGCTGAAGATGGATGCCCCAACGTTGCAGAGGAACTTGGATGACTGTCCAGGCAGGCAGCTGTCTCTGTCATTTCCAGAATTTTGGAAGTTGCTTACAATGCATTTCCTGTTTACTTAGGTAATATTATATCCTTCAGAGTTTTTGGTGTAGTTGAAGACTAGATAGTTATAATTATAATTTTCTTTGGTTATGACAAAAGTTATATATGAAACCTTAGACTCACAAACATAGGATAAATAGAATATTTTCTTTGAATTTGCAAATATAAATAGACTAGAAATTGTAACTGTAATTCTTGCTTGATAACTGTCTTGTTATATGTAATTTTACTAGGTTAAAGTTAAAACCTTCCTTTTTGCTTAGACAGAAAAGGGGAAGTGCTGTGGGATTTTTTTTTTTTTTTTGTATGCTGTGAATATGTGTTGCTCTGATTGGTTGATAAATAAAGCTGCATTGGCCTATGTCAGGGCAGAATTGATCCAGGTGGGAAAATCCAAGAGAGATAAAGGGAAGAAGAAAGGATAGGCAGAAGAGTTGCCATCCCACTGTTCAGAGAGCAGCATGTAATGACACACAGGTAATGCCACAGAATATGTGGCAACATATAGATTAATAGAAATGGACTGAGTTTAGTTATAAGAGCTAGCTAGCAAGAAGCTTGAGCAATAGACTATGTCTATGCAGTTTGTAAATAATATAAGCTTCTGTGTGTTTATTTGGGTCTGAGTGGGCCACTCAGGTCCTGAGTGGGCAGGACCAGAGAAATCTTCCTACCACATGTCTTGAAATACCAACACACACACACACACACACACACCTGGAGAGATGCCTCAGCAGTTAAGAGCACTTAATGCTCTTCCAGAAGACCTGGGTTTGGTTCCCAGCACTTATAACCATGTGTACTCTGCCTCCAAGGGCACCAGGGATACATGTAGTATACATACATGCATGTAGACAAAGCACTCAAACATAAAAAAAATCTAAAAAAATGAAATATATTTCCTTGTATATAGATAGAAAATAGAAATGCTGTTATGATACATGTGCAGGCATAGCAGTGGCCATGGTGGTGGACATTCACTCACAACCCAGGTGCTGCATCCATGTGGAAAGAGTTTATTATAATATAGAGATAAAGAGACCGAAAGACAGGAAAGGGAGAGAGGAAGAGAAGAGAAGAGAGGAAAAGCAGGGGTATGTGCACCTTATGGCAGGGAAGAAAGAACAGAAGAGAGAAAGGAAGGGCAAGGGTTTTCCCTTAAAATGAGGCTTTGATGTCAAGATGCAGGGTGATGCCAAGGGGTGGGATTTCAAGTGGCGGGTCAGAATATTAACAAATGCCTATAAGAAATAAAAGATCGGGCTGGAGAGATGGCTCAGAGGTTAAGAGCACTGACTGCCCTTTCCAGAGGTCCTGAGTTCAATTCCCAGCAACCACATAGAGGCTCACAGCCATCTGTAATGAGATCTGGTGCCCTCTTCTGGCCTGCAGTCACATATGCTGTATACATAATAAATAAATAAATCTTAAAAAAAATTAAAAAAAAAAAAAGAAATAAAAGATCATATTAATCCCATCTTATTCTGTAAATATTCTGTTTATCCCTGCAGATTCTGTTTGTCTATTTCTTTGTCTCTCCAGATTCTCACTCTATATGTTCTTATAGTTTGAGCCAAAATATAACTGTCAGGCCCAAAGGAAACGCCATTCTCCTGAGTTCCAAAAGGCAGGAGACACGGTTATCTGTGGTGCCTATTAGCATACCAGCACATGCTGACCTCTAAGACTCCTTCAATATCATAAGTACCTGTCACATTTCAAAGTCCATGCTAGCATCCTAGCTCCTCTCACCTCTTTCCTACCTTATCACCCTGCTATTTCTCAGTCTCTCTCTCTCTCTCTCTCTCTCTCTCTCTCTCTCTCTCTCTCTCTCTCTCTCTCTCTCTCTCTTCCTCCCTCTGCCTCCCCCACTCTTACTTCTCTCATGGCCAGGACTAGTCTGCTGGCCATGTCTAGTCTACTATGTTCTCTCTCTGCACTAGATTTTTTTCAGATGTCTCTGGCTGTACTCTCCCTCATATCTATAAGAAAAACCTTCCACTTAACCATACCATGGAGCAGTCAAGGCCATCAGTTTGTGCATCTGGTTCCAAAACACTGGAGATGGACATAAATGTATCACTTTCCTGTGCTGTGGGATGGTCTGTATGTCAAATTACTCTGATTGGTCAATAAATAAAACAGTGATTGGCCAGTGGCTAGGCAGGAAGTATAGGTGGGACTAACAGAGAGGAGAAAAGAAAGAACAGGAAGGTGGAGAGAGTCACTGCCAGCCGCTGCCATGACAAGCAGCATGTGAAGATGCTGGTAAGCCACAAGCCATGTGGCAAGGTATAGACCTATGGAAATGGATTAATTTAAGCTATAAGAACAGTTAGCAAGAAGCCTGCCATGGCCATACAGTTTGTAAGCAATATAAGTCTCTGTGTTTACTTGGTTGGGTCTGAGCAGCTGTGGGACTGGTGGGTGACAGAGATTTGTCCTGACTGTGGGCAAGGCAGGGAAAACTCTAGTTACATCTCTGGCCTCTCCTAACTGAACCAAGCTGCTTATTTGACTCTCCTGAGGTATGGATCATTTGTGTGCTGGCTTCTGCCATTCACCATATTCAACTCCAAGTTTTAGAATCTGCCTCTTTAGCCACATCTTCCTTCTACCTGCCACTCTTATCCCTTATAATTCAGGGCATCTCTCAATCTCTCTGGCTGCTGTGCACCTGTCACATGGAAAGACTTTGACTCTCTCCTGATTCTCAAATAGTGTCAACTTGGAGTTGCCTGCTCTGTCTCTGTTGGCTCCTGGAGACTCCTACTGTTACGAAAGTCACACCAGTCACCTGGTAGCATCTCTCTTTTTAGTGGACACCCATCACATAGAGAGGGATGCCTCTCCTTTGTAATTTGGGCTATTTCTCTCTAACAAGTCTCTTGGTCCACTTGGAGATGCCCAGGATTGAAATTCTTGTCACTAGTATACTTACCCTTCTCCATTCTTGCTCTCCTCCATATATTCTCCCTTTCAGAACACTCCTTACCTGCCTCCTCTAATGTCCTTCTCCATGGACTCAGAGATTCCATTACGTCTTGCTGCAAATGGATTGGCCTCAGTCCAGCTCAACTGAAGATTGCACACTAGATTTTGAAATTCTCACAGTTTGTAACAACTTCTGCTACCACACGAGCAACTGATCCCCAAAGCCTCTTCTCTCTAAGCCTTTTCTACTTTCTACTATTGAAACATCTCTTATCTCTATGCTTTCTTTGCTCTCTGCTCTCAAGAAATCTTCTAAGACCATTGTCTAGACTGTTTTTATCTCAGGATCCATAAATTTATTGAGCATGTCTAAAAAATATCTGTAACAAAAAGAAGGTTAAAACTGAAACAAAAAGTTGATAGTTAAAAAAATCTCTATATTGGTAATCTTAATTTACTACCACATGCTTGTATGTAACTTGGATTCAACTCTTGTTTTAAAAAATAGATATTTAAAAATAACAGAAAAAGAGTGTGTGTGCCTGCTGGGCTCACTTTGGAGTAAATGGCAACCATGTGGTTTGCTGGCATTTTGGCTGATGACCTCATCAGGATGGAAGCAACCATGTGGCTGGCAGCCATCTTTACCAAGGTTAAAGAGAGTGCATGCCATGTGACCTCAGCACCATCTTGATTAAAACGACCACAGTAAATAAACCACCTAAGGCAGCACCTGTAAAACTTCTTAGTCCTGTTGAGTCCTCTGCTTCTCATTGTATCTCCTTGTAGAATAAGGAGGCAACTGAAAGACCCTAGCCCTTCAGGCTTATACCTCAAAGCCTCAGGAAAAGAGAAACTTCAAGCACCAGGAAATGAGAAACTAAAAATCTAGTTCCAAGAGCAGGCTGACTTAGCCATTGTTTAATCTCCCCTGCAACCATATAACAATGTAAAGAGATTTCTGTTAAGAGATGTGCTCAACTGTGACTGGGATAGTTGCAGGTGTTCCAGGAAGGACCACTGTGACCTTTGTGTAAACTCCACTCCTGCCCTGATACCCCCCTTGAGGTTTCAGGAAGAATGTACCTATTGACGTAACTGTACCCCCTCTGTGTTCACTCTGTGATCAGACCATGATCTTGTGAAACAAAATTGTATGGGAATTGTAATCTTGTGGGTTTTGTGGGTTTTTCCTTTAAAAGCCTTCATGGGGCTGCAGTAAGATGCGGCTCTTGCTCTTAGGAGCAGAGTTTGCCCTTCTATATAGAAGCTTAAATAAAAACCTCTTGCTATTGCATCAACTGGACTGGAGTCTGGGTTCTTGGGGCACCCACTTGAGACCCTAAACTTTGGGGTCCAACAGCAACACCAGGTCTCTTAGATATTTGGGATTGGGATCGATTTTTTTTTTTTAAGATTTATTTATTTATTATGTATACAGAAGAGGGCGCCAGATCTCATTACAGATGGTTGTGAGCCACCATGTGGTTGCTGGGAATTGAACTCAGGACCTCTGGAAGAGCAGTCGGTGCTCTTAACCGCTGAGCCATCTCTCCAGCCCCGGGATCGATTTTTATATGATGGTTTTTGTCCCAAGACTAAAAAATTTAGATAAGGAACAGTGTAAATTTCATGAATAAGGTTCAGAAATTCCTAAGGTCTAGTAGAAATTGACTTGAAGAAATATGTCTAACCTCTTTGTCTTTGCTAACTATGTTAAACTTTAGCTGTTTGGATAAACTGAGTCGTACAAGAAACTAATATTCTGTAATGGTACACTATGACAGGGTCAGGGAATTAAGATTCCCAGTCTCTCATGGACTGTATCTAGTGTTTAAAGCTTTATTTTGACACTAAAGCATCTTTAATTAAGTCTCAAACTCAAATATTTAAGGTTCAAACTTAAATAGGGATAAAACTATAAAATCTTAATCTTATAAAAGCTACTAACTTGTTGTAAACTGTTAAATAAAAGATGTGCAATTTAGTGGTTAGTCACCTAATAACTGATCAAATTCTTTAATGTGCTCAGAAATATGCTCATAGTCATGCTAAGTACAAATGTAGTTTATTTCCAGGGATAAACTTTATTTTGCCTTCTGTAGATGCTATCAAGGTTAAGCCTGGAACAACTAACTAAAAACAAGTAAAGTTTGCTTAAAATCAGGTATATTTAATTTTTAACCATATTAGATGCTGGCCCTCAAACCCATCAGAGAGATCTGCTGAGTATGGAATTTAAGGTGGTTAATGAAAAAGCTACCCATGGCAGATAAAAATGCCAGCTCCTAGCAGCAGTCCTAAGGGCTCCTCCAAAGAGGATGATAGGGCACAAATTACCAGAATCTTGCTTCAAATGTGGCAAAGCTGGCCAATTGGGTGAACTGCCCTTCACCTTGCCTGCCGCCAAGACCCTGCCTGTACTGTGGACAAGCAGAACACTGAATTGCTATAACCATGGAGGAACCTAAGGCAATCATCCAGGCACTGAGTAAGTCTGTGTCATTTTAATTGGCACAGAGGCAATTTAGATGATACTTTCTGCTCAGATCTGATGGTATCAATAGCAAGCTGAAGCTTTATCAGTCTAGCAGCAGGCAGTAGCCAGCTCCTCCCTACAAAACTGCAGCTGCTTGGTCAGTCCATTTCATCTGTAAAAATCAGGCCTTGCTTTTTCTAGAGCTACTAGCTCTCTTGCTGAGAAAGGCAAGCTCACAGATGGGTTGACTTTGCTGACAGGATCTACACTGAGAGAGATAAACTCACAAAACAGGTTTCAATGTAAAAAATAAACTCAAGCTATCATGCAATTACCACTTTTTAATTTAAAAAAATTGCTTTTCAATGACTACTCTCAGTAATCAACCACCTTTGTCACAGTAAATGATTGGATGTAAGTGTATGTAAATTGTGAAAGTGTAAGAAGTGAATTAAGCTATGTAAAACCTGAGAAATCGCTCTTGCTGTGCTATTGATATATTATAGCTGCAAAAGTTCAGAGTTTAAAACATTAATCAATGGAGTTCTGATAAGCTATTAATCTAGCCTTGGTAAAGCACTGACTACTGTGATCATAGTCACAGGTTCAAAAATTTAAATTTTCTTTGGTTATATATAGAGATAGATTAGATAGACAGACAGATGGACAGACAAACAGACAGATACCTCCAGCACCCTGCACAGAGGAAAGAGCATTTGTGCTTTTAATCCAGAACTGTCCGTTTGGATCACCAAGCTTTTGCTATGGTTCAAAGGCATGAGTCTACTCCAACTGTTCTCTCTGCTCCTGCTTCTCTCATGGCCAGGTCCAGTCTGATGGCCTTATTTAGTCTATTACTTTCTGTCTCTGATCTAGACTCTTTCACATGCCTCAGGATTCCCCCTCTTTCTCCTATCTACAATAAAGACCTTCCCTTTAACCATACCATGGAGGGGTCATGTCATCCATTTATGCATCTCAGCGGAGTTTCTTTTGGACTTGACATTACATGTTTGTTATATAAATCGCTTGACCATGATTTCTATATATACATTTCCATGTCAAGAATACAGATCTATATCATAATCATGGAAGAGTTACCATTTCTTGAATTAATAAAGTATAATTTTCTTAAATCTTTTTGAGAGTATATGTTTAGATTGCTATTTAAGAACTAAAGTGGCCATCTTAAAAGCATATTTTGTGTGGATGATGGTATTTAAAAATCATGCTTTAAAATACTTAAAAAATTGTCAGTTCCATGAATCCAAATGTCCCTTTCTTTTCTTTCAAGGGCCACATAACAATAAGAAACATTGAGCAGTTTTTATACTTGTAACCGAAGAGAAAAAAAGAAAGGTTTTTCCTTAGCTGTGTGTTTTCCATATATGTCTTTAGCACTCTAGAGCTGTTATCTTTGGTGGAAATCATACACAGCAGTAGAATGCCACCATCACAATCTTGTGGGTTGATTTTTAAAGTGTGCAAATTCTCATCCACTAAACTTTTTTACTTCCTGGGGAAGATCTTCTTGGCTCTTTTAGAAACATGAATATTTACATATAAAGTTGCTTTAGCTACACTGAATCCTTCCATTGGTTCAAGATTCAAAACTTAAAGTCATAAATTAACATCAAACATTAGACTTTGCTCTAATTTATAGATTAGAATTAGGTTAATAATTACAGGCATGTGCTAAACACTTTGTATACCTTATCCTTCAGCATTTCCATAACAAACTTGTGAGGTCAATGTTTTCATATTATCAGCCTTATTTTACAAAGTAGGCAACTAGAGAATGGTGATGGCCCTAAGTCAGTCATTCGTTGTGGAATATTTGTGTACACTGTGAAGATGTATCTTTGCCAACATGCCTTCTGGTTGATTTAATAAAGAGCTAAATGACCAATAGAGGATAGGCAGGATTTCTGGGGAGAGAGGAAGAGGAATTTAGGCACATAGATTTTGCCAGCAGAATTGGAGAAGTTGGACTTGCTATACTAAGGAAAGGTAACTAAGCCACATGGCAGAATGTAGATTAAAAATATGGGCTAATTAAGTTATAAGAGCTAATTAGAAATAAGCCTAAGCTAAGGGCCAACCTTTCATAATTAATAATAAGTCTCTGTGCCATGATTTGAGGGACTGATGATCCAAAGATAATCTGACAAGAAAGCTTGCTACAAGTTATTTAGGGTCAGAGCCCAAAGAAATGGTGGGGGTGTGCGTATGGAAGGGTAAATGGTATGTATCCCCCCAATGTCATAGCAGGACAATGAAGCCATCCATGAAAAGAGCACCTCATTGATACTAAAGCCTTAGCATGGGGAAAGAGAGCAGCTCCATGTAAGGAGTGAGGTTGGTTCCATACAGGCCATTGGCCTAATAAAAATGTTGGGCCTAATTGGAGACTCATTTAATAAGTGTAAAAAAGAAATAACTGTAGAACAAAACCTGTGACACTAGTCTAAAAGTATCAGTGTATACTCAAGATGTTCAGTACGGGTAGAATTTGAATGTAGGTATGTGTGTTAGGTGTGTGTGTGTGTGTGTGTGTGTGTGTGTGTGTGTGTGTGTGTGTGTTACCAAGTCCTGCCCACAAATGGGGCTTAGAAACAATTGCAATTCTAATAACAAAGAGCACACACTAAGATCCTGTAAATACTAACTTGTAAAAAGTAAGTTTTAAATATTTTCCTCAATTAACAGGAACCCAGGCTCTTTCAAGTTATGGCTGATCCTGGGTCAAGGACAAAAAAAAAAAATTAAATTCTTTAGGACTAGACACTGTATGGAAGTTCTTGAAGCATGATTGGTTACATATGAAGGTACAGAAGTCAATGAGGTCCCAACAGACCAAATATGGTATAGTTTAAACATTAGAATAATGGCAGTAACAGATAAAATAGAAACTTATGGGTCCACACTAATACAAAGTCCAAAGCTAGATGAGGAGCTGGATTTCCAAGTAGTTTCAAGGTCATTCTCCTCAAAACAATTCCTACACATGAAGAATAACTTCCCAGCAAAGAAGCCTCCTCACATCACCATCACCAAGATATCTAAAGAACACATCCAGACTGAGACCAAGGAGACCATCTGGCAGCTGGTGCCCTGGGAACTGGCACAGCTTCCGGGATGCTCCTGTGAAGGACGGAAGTGGTTCTAATCATGAAGAGACTTGACACAGCTGTCTCTAACCATGAAGAGACAGAAGATGTGCCCACACTGAAGGATGTTCTATGAGCCCAGAGTGTCAGGTGACTTTTACATGAGTGGCAGGAGTAAGATGGGACCCATTTATTCAGACTTGCACATCTGGCCTCTTCTGTTCCATCCATTCCCACAGACAGCAACCAAGGGTTGTGTGCTCAACTCTGTTCTAGACACTGGGGATTCATTTTCAGTGGAGAGTGGGACAACGTCCTTGTCCTGATGGAACTCATTCCAAGGTGGGTCACATGATATTCCACTAGTAGAGATGTTTATGTTGATGTTTAAAGCTGAACAACACTATGAAGTAAATAAAGCCAGCACAAGTGGAACCTTAAGAAATCTGATTTCACATTACCCATTTCACATGACAAACTATGATATTTTTACAATATGGTTTCAGAACTCTGCCACTCATTCCATTAAGAAATGGAATCTGCATCTCTACCTTTAAAATCTGACAGACTTTTGTGACTCATTCTGATGACAAAGCACAAGTAGAATGAAAGCTGTGAGACTTGAGACTGCATTGAAAGGGTAGACATCTTCCTCCTGGGTCTCTCTGCTGGGATGCTTACTGTTTGAACTAAGCCAAGGTATGATGAAAAATCAGGCCTTGCACAGATGTCCTAGCCAGCAGTCTGATGCTCAGTGGAGATCAGCACTGATCCCCTCCTCATGGGAAGTGTGGTGGTTTGAGTGAAAATGGCCCAGTAGGCTCAGAGAGAGTGGCACTATTGGGAGGTGTGGCCTTGTTAGAGTAGGTGTGGCTTTGTTGGAGGAAATGGGCTTTGAGGTCTCAGAATGCTCAAGTCAGGCCCAGCGTGACACTGACTTCCTGCTGCCTGTGGATCCAGATGTAGAACTCTCAGCTACCTCTCCAGAACCATGTCTGCCTGTACGCCACCATGCTTCCTGTCGTGATGATAATGGACTAGACCTCTGAACTGTAAGCCAGCCCCAAGTAAATGTTTTCCTTTATAAGAGTTGCCATGGTCATGATGTCTCTTCACAGGAATAAAACCCCGACTGAGACAGGAAGCTTCCAATAGAAATCCAAATTCAGCCACTTGCAAATGCTTAAGGGACCCAGAATCCGATCCAGTCAATATCCAGAACTGGGAGAGGTAACAATTAAGTGAGTGCTGTCATCTTGAAGCCACCAACTTTGGCACGATTCACTACCAGCTAACGCTATTATCTTCATCAAGGGAATGCTCATTATGAATATCGATATCTGAAATATGGGTGGGATACAGCCAGAAATGCAAAGGAGGATGATGGGGAGTAAGGTCCAAGGACTAGCCTTATTCCATAATCCACTTTCCCCTTTCAAGAGCGGGTCATCAACAGGTGATCGGAAGATGAATTTGTGGTACATATACAAAATGGAATATGATTCTGATATGAAGGAACATTACAGGAAAATGAATGGACTTGGAAAGCATAATATTAAGCAAGAGATCCAAATTTAGAAAAACGAAAAGCACACACTCTTCCTCATATGTGGAGTCTAGCCTGTAATGTACATGTGGATACATGTAAACAGGTCTGAGAATGGCTGCAGTGTGGCAGTGTTTAGGAAGGAGACCAAGGAAGGGTAATGTGATGAGGATGAGTGGAATGGAGTCAATACAACAACCCTGAGTCATGAAAGAGGATGTCACGCTGGTGTCATTGTAGTTTCAACTCTGCCAGTTCTTCATTTGTGTGTGTGGTAGATAAGGTCATTAAAATGCAGTTGATAGCCGGGCGGTGGTGGCGCACGCCTTTAATTCCAGCACTCGGGAGGCAGAGGCGGGCTGATCTCTGTGAGTTCGAGGCCAGCCTGGTCTCCAAAGCGAGGTGCAAAGCTACACAGAGAAACCCTGTCTCGAAAAAAAAAAATGCAGTTAACAGTGAAAGCATAAAACTCTAAGTGAAGCTCCTGGCTTCAGAATGGCCATCCCAACCATATAGAAGTTCACTAAGATGCTGAGTTTGGGGCTGGGCAAGGGTGTTTTGTTTTTGTTTTATAAGTGGCTACCTTAATCTGGCTGTGTGATGCTTTTTAATTTGTTAGTTCATTAAAAGGAAATGATTTTATTTAATTAAATAAAGAAAAGGAGGCTGGAGAGATGACCAGTGGTTAAGAATATTTGTCATACTTGCAGAAGACCCACTTCATTCCCGGCATCTACAAAATAGTTCACATGTGTCTGCAACTCCAGTTCCAAGGGACCTGATACCCTGACCTCTGTGGGCACCAAGCATACTGGAAAAAAACAACTTGATATATCATCCAGTGTGGTGGCTTAGAACTTGTCATCTCATCCCCATCTCCCAAGTGCTTAGGCTATGGGTTACCATGCCTGGTCCTCTAAGCACAGACATTACCAGGTTGCTATGGACACAGGATGTAGAAAATCTACTTTCTCAGTGTTTTAGTACTCAAGTAAAAAACATCAGCTCCTCTCTCTCTCTCTCTCTCTCTCTCTCTCTCTCTCTCACACACACACACACACACACACACACACACACACACACACACACACACACACACGTCTTTCCTTCTATTAGGGAAATGGGAGCTGTGTATTCCAAGACTCAGAGGTTATATGAAAACACTACAACTGCCAGGCATAAATCTCTACTGAACACTGTCTAAACTTTAGTTCAAAACAAATATTTGAAAATAGATTTGTTGTATCTAAATAGATTTTTTTCCTTAAAGCTGAGGTAAATAGCTTTTAAGTTCCTTTTCTTTATTAGCATTGTAAATGCTAATAAATCTTGTATAATTTTTACTGCATGTTACATTGAAATAAAATCAAAGCCAAATGAAAAAAAGAGATGGCTTCCCCCTCTCCTAGTCACTCTGCCTCAGGACTAACAAACAGTGAGGGTTTTTTTCACGTCTTTTCACTGACATCCTCTCAGCAGGGACTTGCAAAGCAACTGTCAAAAGCATTTGAGAAATTATCTGTTTTGCTATATATAATATACGCTCATTATTGAAATTTAGAACAATGCTTCAACCCCATGAGTCCTGGGGATCAAACTTAGGACTTCAGGTTTGGTGCCTTTTCCCAGTGAACCATCTTGCCAGCCCAAATATGACATTTTTAGGAGTGGTTTTCTGGAATGGTGAATGCATTCTCATTCTACAAGTATTGGTTTGAGGCAGGTTAGAAACACCAGGAAAAAGTGAGGTCATGGGAAGTTTTGAGAGTCTCTCACCCAGTCTGACTGAGCTTCCCATGAGCAATCAATTTATTTATTAGCTCTAGGAGTATCTTTCCTGTATTTATTCTTTTGGAATTTTATGCAGGTATACAATGTATTTTGATCATATCCTCTCTCTCTCTCTCTCTCTCTCTCTCTCTCTCT
Source organism: Peromyscus maniculatus bairdii (assembly GCF_049852395.1). Taxonomy (NCBI): domain Eukaryota; kingdom Metazoa; phylum Chordata; class Mammalia; order Rodentia; family Cricetidae; genus Peromyscus; species Peromyscus maniculatus. The sequence goes on from NC_134867.1 coordinate 18,256,939, forward strand.
CTCTCTCTCTCTCTCTCTCTCTCTCTCTCTCTCCCTGCTTCTACGCCTCCTGGACTCATTCCCTCACATCTCTGTCCCAACTTTGTGTTCTCTCTCTCACTTTTTTTGTTCCCCACTGAGTTCAATTCATACTGTGTAGATGTTCATGGGTGTAGGGCCATCTGTGGGAGATAGGCAGTAATAGATCATGGGCCACACCTCTGAAGAAAACTGACTCTATCCTACAGCAAATATTAACTGCCAATAATCCCTCAATTAAGGGTGGACTCTGTGACTCTCTGCTCTGCTCATGTTGGAATGCTGGATGACTCGATCTTGTACAGACCTTGTGTCAACAACCATAGCTGTTGTGAGTTCATGGTGCAACAGCCCTGTCTTATCCAGAAGACATTATTCCTCAGCAGTCCCCTCAATCTCTGGCTCTTACAATCTTTCTGTCCCTTCTTCAGGGATGTTCCATGGACCTTGAGGGTAGGGGACGTGACATAGATGTCCCATTTAGGGCTGAGAATTCCACAGTCACTTATTCTCCTCACTTTGACCAGTTGTGGGTCTCTGTACTGGTCTCTATCCACTATAAAAAAGAAGATTGTCTGATGAAGGATGAGAGCTGTGCTAGTCTGTGACTATTAGATTAAGTATTCACAAGATAGTTTGATATTATGTCCATTTGGTAGAATACAGTAGTAGGTTCTTCCCTAGAGCCTGTGACTTCCCAGTCATGGATTCTTGGTCAGATTATAGTACCAGGCATGCATTTCCTCCTGTGGGCTAGGCCCTAAATCCAATCAGAATGTGATGGGTAACTCCCATGACGTTCATGCCATTGTTGAACCAAATGAGTATATCTTGCTTAGGCAATGATTATTATAGCTTTCAGGGTTCACATCTGGGTAAACCCACTGATGATTGACCCTACAGGAGCCTGCATGGCAGCTTCCAGTACTATGAGAGTTGGCTAACAGGGAGGGAGCTTTTAGGTCAGTACCAGTTTGATTTTTCTATGCCCTGTTAACAAAGTATGTGATGTCTTCAGCAATGGGTCTTACTATGAAGTTCTGATGGGCAACCAAGACCAATGACAATAGCAGTATTGTTTGGGGGGGGAGGGGGCTTTGGAATCCTCTAGTATTATTCTTGGACATTTTCTCTGTAGGATCATTTCATCTGCAAATTATGTTTCTCATCTCTTCCCGATTTGGTTGTCTTCTCTCTTCTTGCCTGATTGCATGGCTGGGACTTCCAATACATCTGTAAACAATGATCATGGAAGCATACATTTTGTATTTCCCTAGCTAAAGGAAAAAGTGCTCTGTATCATGTTAGACCATCCTGGAGGCACAAGAACGGATTGCTTCCAGGCTTCTGCCTTGCAGGTGGTTTCTGTTACCACTCAAACTCTGCAGAATGCTCATTTCCCTTTTTATTGTGAGGTATTTTTTTTCTTCTTTGAATCACTCAAACAAAAACAAAATCTTTTCCCTGTATTAATGGACCTTTTGGAAGACCTGGAGATAAATTAATAAACTTAATAAGTAAATAAATATTTAATAAATAATAAATTTAATCTTAGTGTGCATGAAGTTGGTATTGTTTCTACTTTTGGACAAGGAAAGCAGGCTTAGGAAAAGAAATATGTCCAATGTCATCACAGAGATAGTAAATGATGGAGCCCAGATTTAATGGTCTTCATGCTGCCAAGATAGCATTACTAAATGTCGCACTACACATTCTTCTCTAATGTCATTTGGCTTCAGCAAGTGATCTGAAACAAGTCTTTTACTCTATTACATTTTGTTTATTTATTTTTTTGTGCATGTGTGTATGGGGGCACACGTCGCAGTGCTTGCGTGGAGGTCAGAGGGCACTTGGTGGGGATCAGTTCTCTCCCTCCACCAGGAGGATCCTAGGTACTGAACTCAGGCTGTCAGGCTTGGCAGCAGGTGCCTTTACCTCCTGACCCATCTCACCAGCCCTGAAACAAGCCTGGTTTTGGAGTGCCCTCTTTCTATGATAAAAACAGCAAACTCATCTTCTTAATAATTGTACCACAGGAACACACAGTTTCATTATTTTTATTAATTCCAGTCTTCTTTACAAACAAGAATGAAAGATTGCTAGCAGATGTTCAAACGGCAGTGGAAGAGGAAGGTGGAGATAGTGGCTGAGGATGCTGAAGGGCTTTGTAAGAAGCAGAGCAAGGCAAAGGTGACTTGGGTCCACACCCACAGCTATTAGCTAATTCTTTGGCCTCCAAAAACCATGCTTTGGAAACTCCACCCTCAACGCAATGATGCGGGGGAGGTAGGAGCTAAAGCGGGGAGGTTGGACCATAAGAACTCTACCCTGTACACAATAACTACATTGTACAAACAGCCTCTTGGGAAGGGCAACAGTTCAGTTGTCCATTTATTGCTTTCAACGTGAAATACATCCTTCATTGTCCGTGTTGCAGTGTTAAGAGTTGAACCCCTTAAACAGTCCCACTTGGTCAGCTGACCCAGTGTGAAACGCCATCAACAGAAGATGCTAGAGGAATGGGGAGCTTCATTCTTCGGGTTTTTAGTCTATTCTCAAGAGGTCTCTGCAGCATGCTGACTTCTCCAGTCCCAGCTCCAGCATCACCAGCCAGCTGTGTAGTTCCAGGCCCCTGCAGTGTCCTGTGGTTGGCAGCATGGTGGCTAGAGGCTGCTTCTCTTCACTGTGTGAGCAGCTCAGCCAGTCTCTGGTAGTTTCTCCCATTAGACGTCTTTTCTGAATAGCTTTCCTTGGAACTCCAGAGGATAGCACATTGCCAGTAAGTTTTGCTCTAGTGCCTTAGCGACTTCTCTGCATTCCACAGAGACACAAGTGTGCCCTCCAGAGACTGGATCTCAATCTTGGATTGAGGATTGGGGAGGTGGGCTGTCCCATGGCACTGTCTCAGCCAGGGATGCAACCACTTCCCAAGTAGATGGTTCCCACAGGAGTTTGTTTCCTTGTTGTTTAAGAATTCTCTCTCTCTCTCTCTCTCTCTCTCTCTCTCTCTCTCTCTCTCTCTCTCTGACGGTCTGAATGAAAATGGCTCCCAAAGGCCCATAGGGAGTGGCACTATTGGGGGTGTGGCCTTGTTGGAGGAGGTGTGTCACATGGGGGAGGGAGGGGGGGTTTGAGGCCTCAGAAGCTTAAACCAGGCCTAGTGGCTCACTGTCTCTTCCTGCTGCCTGAGGATCCAGATGTAGAACTCTCAACTTTTCCAGCACCATGTCTTCCTGTACACCACCATGCTTCCCACAATGATGATAATGGACTAAACTTCTGAACTGTAAGCCAGCCCCAATTAAATGTTTTCCTTTATAAGAGTTTCTGTGGTCATGTTGTCTCTTCACAGCAATAAAATCCTAAGTCCGTCTATCTATCTATCTATCTATCTATCTATCTATCTATCTATCTATCTATCTATCTATAATAGTTTTACGTTATTCTCATCCAAAAGACCATCTGTAACCAAATGAAGTGAACTGGATCACATGGCCCGTCTCTTGAACTTTCTCCCAGTTCAAATGCCACACCTCTCACTAGCCATTATTCTCTCACATCTGCAGCTGGGCTCAGCACACTGAAGCCTGAGCAGTCTCCTTTGTGGTTTTAGCCTTCTTGTAGAAAATAGGTTTGGTCAGTCCATGGCCACTGTGGCTACTCAGAAGGGATGCCCATAGCCACTGCGGCTACTCAGAAAGCCTGTCCATAGCCACTGCGGCTACTCAGAAGGCCTGTCCATAGCCACTGCGGCTACTCAGAAAGCCTGTCCATGGACACTGTGGCTACTCAGAAGGCCTGTCCATAGCCACTGCGGCTACTCAGAAGGCCTGTCCATAGCCACTGCGGCTACTCAGAAGGCCTGTCCATAGCCACTGTGGCCACTCAGAAGGGATGCCCATAGCTACTGCAGCCACCCAAACAAAAATCCCTGCCCCTCTTGTGCAAAGCCCTTTTTGGAGTTGGCACTTGAAATATTTCTTGCAGAAAATGCAACAAGTTTTAGGAATTCATTCCTTCTGTTTGTAAGAGCCCTATCAGTACAGGAAGAGGAGAATTCTCTATTTCTTCTTCTTCTTCTTCTTCTTCTTCTTCTTCTTCTTCTTCTTCTTCTTCTTCTTCTTCTTCTTCTTCTCCTCCTCCTCCTCCTCCTCCTCCTCCTCCTCCTCCTCCTCCTCCTCCTCCTCCTCCTCCTCCTCCTTCTTCTTCTGAGTCAATGCCTAATTACCCCAATTCTGTCACAAACTTCTGTCTCTTGACTGGACCCTGAATGTAGGTAAATTCTGCTTTCTGATCTTCATATTATCTTGATAGCAACACTCAATATAGTGAATTAATCACAACTTTCCAAAAGATAAATTTCTATGTAAAATGTTCTGAGTAAATGTTTAGGTATGAGGAGGAGTGTGCCATGTTTAACTACCAAGAAACACAAAGCAGGACATAGAGCCACATGCCTGAAATCACAACATTCAGGAGATTGAAGCAGAGGGATCACACATTCAAGGGTAGCATGGCAAGACCTTGCATCTTAGTGGGGGCTGGGGCAGGGGTGGGGAGAAGGAAAAGAATTTAAAGGCACACTATTGATTTAGACTGTAACGACCTTACAGTGTAGGGAAGGCAAGAGCATTTCCTCTTTAAAGCCGACTCTCATGAGCCAGATTGGCTCTCTCGATTAATGAGGACTTTAAATCCAGAAAGGATTCTGGATTGTCAGGCCTAATTCAAGACAGGGAGTAGTGGGAACAGTGCCTAGTTATCAGCCGAAGGTCATTCATGCCTGGGAAAAGTCATCCCCAGTGCCACAAAGTTGGGAGATAGCATCTAAATGGCGGGAGCTGGGCCCGGGTTAGACATGGGAATGTTGCCCCCTTAAATGAACTGATTTTTTAAAAAGATTTATTTTAATTTTAATTGTATATGTCAGTGTGTGTCTTGGGAGGGTATGTGCACATGGGTATGTAGATGTACCCAGAGTACAGAAGAGAACATCAGATCTCCTGGAGCCAGAGTTACAGGTGGTTGGTTGTAAGCCACCTGATGAGGGTGCTGGGAACTGAATCTGGGTCCCCTGAAGAGCGGTATGAGCTCTAAATTCTGGAGCCATCTCTCCAACCCCCACAAATTGATGTGTTTTTTAGTCAGTTAGCTATTGATAGTGGGCCTGTTATACCATTATGTTTGGCCTTCTCTTTAATAAATCTTTTCTTATTAACTTTAAATAATTGATTCATTTGTTTATTCATTTATTTCTTTTTTGAGACCAGGTTTCACTATATAGCTTGGAACTCACTATGTAGACCAGGCTGGCTTCAGACTCCCAGAAAATCAGCCTTCCTCCCAAATGCTGAGATTAAAGGTCGCACAACTATGCCCGCCTAGGTCTTCTTGAGTATCCATTTGCCTTCGGCCATGGGATGGTACAGCACTCAGGTCATCCTGGACTCTGGTACCTTGACATTATCCTTCCCAGACCCAAGAAATAAACTTCATTCTTGATAGGTAAATTATCAATGTAATGTAAGGACTGGGTGTGGTGATATTGTGCCCCCAATATATTGTGCACCCCAATAAACTTATCTGGAGTCAGAGAACAGAATAGCCACTAGATAGACATAGAGGTCAGAAAATGGTGGCACACACACCTTTAATCCTAGCATTCCAGAGACAAAGATTCATCCTGATCTCTGTGAGTTCAAAGCCACACTGGAAACAGCCAAGCGTAGCGACACACGCCTTTAATCCCAGGAAGTGATAGTAGGAAGCAGAAAGGTATATAAGGACCAGGAACTAGAGTTTTTTTAAGCTTTTAGGCTTTTAGCAGCAGTTGAGCTGAGATTCATTTGGATGAGGACTCAGAGGCTTCCAGTTTGAGGAAACAAGATCAGCTGAGGAATTGGCGAGGTGAGGTTAGCTGTGGCTTGTTCTGCTTCTCTGATCTTCCAGCGTTCACCCCAATACCTGGCTCCAGGTTTGTTTCTATTAATAAGACCTTCTAACAATTTGTGCTACAACTGGGGGCATCCAGCGCTCTGTTCTTGGCACGCTGGCATGCAGGTGCTCAGTAGTGACAACAAGCATTAGCAAGCTAGGCTGGGACTATCCGCCACACTCATTAGGACCTTGGAACACACATCGTGAAGACCAGACTTGTGGCCCTCCATAGTCACCAGCAGATCTGAAACTGGCTTAGAAGTGTCTCACTCCAGAAATCAGACAGAGGAAGAAGAACTGTTTCAAATGCTTTTCCATTTAAAGATATATCATGGTGGAGTTGGGGGGGAATAAGGGGAAGATCTGGGAAGAGTTAGGAGAAGGAGTTAGGGAATGACTATGATCAAAATATATACATATATATATGTGTGTGTGCATGAAATTATCACATAATTAAAAAATAGAAAAGAGATATTTCATGCTAATTTGCATTTCAAAAATATTGATTTTAAGAGTATTCATCATCCAGCAGTAATAGCACAAAAACTCACCTAAAACTACTAAGTTGGACATTAAACATTTGAAGCGGAGTGACTGAAATATCTTTATAATTCATAAGGCTGCTTTTACACTGAACTCCTGGAGAGAGTGACCACTAGCCACGGTTTGGAATTTTTCCTGAGAAATGTTAAGTCTACATCAGGGGTTCGGAGCAGGTTCTCTGCACTTCCGGGGCTGAAATTTCTTATTTAAATGTCTAGTGGAAAATAAAACACCTGGAGTCTATAAAAATTAGAAATCCAGTCTTTTATATTAATTAATTATATATAAACATATATAATAAATATATATATATATATATAAATAACTGATTGTATTTATTTAGTTATTTATTGATTTTGAGATGGGGGTCTCTCTACATAACCCTGGCTCCTGGAACAACTGGTTCTGTAGACCAGGGTGGCTGGCCTTGAACTCATGGAGGTCCATCCGCTCTACCTCCCAGGTGCTGTGATGAAAGGCATGAGCCACCACACCCAGCTCCAGCTAGACTTTCTCACATAGGACACAGAGTTAAGTGCAATTTAAAAGGAAAAAGTGAGCTGGATGTGGAAGTTTGGGAGGCTGAGGCAGATGGATTGTGGGTTTGAGGCAGAGCTTCTCACGTCTTTAAATCTGTGGTTTGTTTTACTGGTTCCCAGTGGTGTCCCCTCGCTGGCCTTTGTCAGGTAGAAGCAGGATTCATTAGTTAGTTAGCTAGTTAGGTTTTTGTTTTGTTTTGTTTTGGATCAGGTCTTAGTCTGTTTCCTAGGCTGGCCTGGCACTTGATTTTCCTGCCTCGGCCTCCTGAGTGCTGACTCTAAGTCTGAGGCACCACAGCCAGCTTGGTTTTGATGACCTTTGCTGCCTCTCTGAACTTGCCTGTTGCATGAACTGCTAGGATTTGAGCTCAGTGCACCGAGTGCCACACATCTGGAAAGTGAACCCTAAAATGTTGATTTCTGAAGAAAGAACAAGATGACTCGTTACATAATACTCAACTGATGTTGGAAACTTCTGGCTTATCAATAAACCCTAAACATTACAACCTTAAAAATATAGCCTTAGAATTCAGTCATAATCTTTTCCACCTCATTCCTAAACACAAACTGCTGGACAGCGTGTAATACTAGCCACAGCATTTTACCTATTCATAACTCTATTTTCAGAAAACATAACATTGCATACCCTTTTCAATATTTATAATAAGATATTCTTGGATTATTATGAACAAATAGAATGCCATCCAGGAATCCACTCTTATTTACTCAGCCAAGACTTCATGGACAGAAACCAGGCCCTGTAGAAGCACTCTATCACACGACAATCGCACTCCCAGCTCTACTCAAAGATTGAATAACAGCAGTTGTGGGACAACATACTAATTCCCCTAAATATCAATTTCGCCATATTAACTTGAATTCCTGGAAACAACTCTTGATTCCCCATTATGTATATTAACAAGTTCTACATCCAGCCAAAGTGAAATTATTCTGGCTCTCATATTCACTTTCATTCTACTTCCAACTAGAAAAGTCACAAATAACTAATTGCTATCAGATACAGTGTTTTATGGATATAAAGCTTGGGAATCAGTGTAAACAATTGTTCTATTTACAGGAAAACCTCAATCAGTACTTCAAATTGTAGTTTAATTTGAATGGATTTTAGCCTGACATTACATTCAAAAGAACCCGGGGCTTGGGGATTTAGCTGAGTGGTAGGTACTTGCCTGGCAAGCACTGGGTTAGGTCGTTAGATCCAGAAAAGAAAGAGGATGCTAGCAAGGTCTTCTGCTTCTTAAACATAACAACCTGCAGGGAAATGCATACACACATACACGAAATAGAACGTTTTCTTTTTAAATGGAGACACTGCCCTCTTGTGGCACCGTGGTGGGAAAGCAATGGAGCCGTTTCTAAATGCTGTGGCCTTCCTGAGTTGACTACTTCTTTTACATCACCACCACAGCAAACAGCCAGTACTAATAGTACTGATTTTCCCTTGACCCACTGGCCATCACTTCCTTGCTATTATATTTTAGTGAATTACTAAGAGATTAATATCCCCCTAACCTTGCCAAAATGTACTAGTTTTCCTCTAGGAAACCAAGTCTTGGAAGATTGCTTCGGTATCAACCACATCTATTGATTTGAAATTAGAGGCATCAAACCACCGCAGCTCGGATGCAGCATATCTGGTATCTCTAAAAACACCTGAAGGTGTGAGGCTTCCTTCCCGAACCATTCTACTGCCTTTACCTTGTTACAGTGACTGCAGCATTACATGGGCATTTACTTGAACCTCACTCATAATGAATCCAGCAGGAAACATTTTTTTCCCCTCTTTTTAAATAACACGAATTTAGGCACAAAGGCAATCATTTGCGTGAGAGGACTCTGAAGGGAGCTAGAACTGAGTAGATGTAGGCTCAATGGGTACAGCATTTGCCATCAGGATCAGAGTTCAGATTCTCAGCACCCATGTAACCACCAGGCAGATATGGTAGCCTACCTGTAATTCCACCGCTCGGGAAGAAGAGACAGGGATAGGTAAACTGGCTAGCTACAGCCAAACCAGTGAGCTCTGAGTTAGAGTGAAAGTCTGCCTCAGTATCTAAGGTGGAGAGTGGTCAGGGAAGACAAAAAACTCGATGTCAACTTCTGGTCTCCACATGCATACATATGAATGTACACCTGCACAGGTGTGTGCCCACACATATACAAATGTGCATACGCACACACTAAATAAATATAAAAACAATTTTATAGAGATCAGCTCCTGGGAGAATGCTGGTAGCTTTGCTAGGACAAAGATTAGTTACAAGATTATCTTGAATAATACCAAAGCTGATTTAGACCAGCATGCCCTGGAGAAAGAAGAAACGCTAAGGGCGCAGCAGTAACAACTTCATAAGTGATTGGGTTTCCAAGCTGAAGTCTCCGTCTTTAAACGTAATTTTGAAGGAGACAAGGATGTAGCTGATTGTGACTTTCTCTTTCCATGTCTCTTCCAGCTGATCCTTGGTTCTCGGCAATGAATGGGGCTTTAGCCATATATAAAGAAATGAAACTAAGCAACTCCAGTTCCAGCACTCCTCAACTGTATGAGTAGGCAGGCTCTAAAGGACTATAAAACATTGTTATTTTGGAATTATCTGTACCTATCAGAAACTACTTTTCTCCACATGGCTCAGCGTTCAAATCCCCATGAAGGCGCTAATGTACTGATGTGCTGAGTTTCTTGAATCTCTTCCCCAGGACAGAATTTAATCAAATAACTGAGTATTGTTTTCATAGAAAAGTATATGTCATATGCCTCACATCTTCCTTTTTTTGTTTTTGTTTGTTTTTGAGACAGGGTCTCTTGATGTATGTAGCTCTCTCTGGTTGTCATGGAGCTTGCTATGTAGCCCAGGCTGGCCTTGAACTCACAGAGATCCATCTGCCTCTGGCCCCAGGGTGCAGGGATTAAAGGCGTGCAACACACCTTCCTTTTCAGTTGCTGACATGAACTTGACAATAGTCCACTACCTCAGACGTTTCAGGGGCATTCACATAACTGTCCCTCACAGACAATTTAAATTGTCTTAATGTTATATAATGAAGTCTTTGGACTCACTTGTATATAAAACATCCAGTGTCTCCCAGTGAAGTGCTGAATCCTATTAGCAATCCTGACAATGTCAAATTAAGCACAAGGGGTTTGTTCCATTAGTCTACCTTCATGGGTTTCATTGAATGCTTGCCCTAATTTTTTACAGCTATTTTTAGTTAACATGTGTGGGTGTTTTGTACTTGTGTGTGGGTGTGTGTGTGTGTGTGCGCGCGCGCGCGCGGTACTATCACACACCAGAAAAAGGTGCTTGGATTTGAACCCAGATTCTCTGTAAGAGCAGCAAATACTCCTAGCCCCTTGCCAAAATAAAGGAGAACAAAATTAACTTAATTTAAAAAGGGCTGGGCGGTGGTGGCACACGCCTTTAATCCCAGCACTCGGGAGGCAGAGGCAGGCGGATCTCTTGAGTTCAAGGCCAGCCTGGTCTACAAAGTGAGTTCTAGGAAAGGTGCAAAGCTACACAGAGAAACGCTGTCTCAAAAAAAAAAAAAAGGAAGTTTCTATTTGGTTGGGGTTTTGTGTGTGTGTGTGTGTGTGTGTGTGTTTGATAGGGTTTCTCTGTGTAGCTCTGACTGTCCTTGAACTCACTCTCTGGACCAGGCTGGCCTCGAACTCAGAGAGATTTATCTACGTCTGGCTGAGTGCTGGGATTACAGGCTGCACCACTGGAGCAAACACATCACAGTTGTACTTTTCCTTGTGTGTTGCTGGCCGAGAGAATTTCTGTTAAGTACGTAGCTTATTTGAGGTTTGGTGTCAAGCTTTATCCTTCACTTTTGGAAAATTTCCATGGCTTTTACAACTTACTATTGTTTTTTCCTATTTAAAATCTCACTCTTGGGATGGAAAAATGAATTTCTCCCTTCACTTGGTTCTCACTATTTCCTCATTGTTTTGGATTATTTTTTAACCATTATTTCTTCAGTGTTGAAGTCTTAGCTTTTGTCTTGACGGTCTATTGTTAACAGTGATCTTATTCATTGTACATAGAATCAGTCCTACACATTTGTGGAAACTATCATTATTGCTATGTAAATGGAACCTTCATTTGCTCTTCCAAAGATGTGGGCCATGGTTTGACTTTATAAAATACTGGTATCAGTGTTTTTATGTTGTCCCAAGTCACCTGTTCTGAAACTGCTTTAGTGCTACAGGCTTATAAATATGAAAACATAGCCGGGCGGTGGTGGCACACGCCTTTAATCCCAGCACTCGGGAGGCAGAGGCAGGTGAATCTCTGAGTTCAAGGCCAGCCTGGGCTACAGAGTGAGTTCCAGGACAGGCTCCAAAGCTACACAGAGAGACCCTGTCTCGAAAAAAACAAACAAAAAAAAAAACAAAAAAAAAGTTTCCCAGATCCACCCGAGAAGATTCACTGTGGCATCTTCAAGACTTAATCCAGTAGATTCATACAACAGAACTTAATAATAGCAATTGTTACACATCAGAGGGAAGATCACAATACCAGATGACCTGTCCCAAGTGTGCACGTTACTTGTTTCACAAACACTATACACTGAACTGTCTCTGCAGTGAAGGGACTCTGCTTCCTTAGTTCCTAATGTTGTAAGTTACGGATTGCTGCTGACAACACACAGCAAGTACAAGGGGCGAAATCACGGGTGTGAAACCTCCAAACCTCAGGACAGCGTGCGACCTTCTCCACACACTGCCTCCCACCAACCTGTCCTTCTCATCTCACAATGGGCAACCTGGTGCTAGCAGGTAGGAGGGTTTCAGCACCTTGGGCAAATTCCTAAAAAGACTCGCTTCCTCTCCTTTTCCCCACGATGAACAGAAACTGCTCCATGTCTGCTCTGACCCTAACAAATGAAAGCACTTTTGAAGTTTTATTCAGCTGCGGTGATTCCCAAAACCTTCAAATGAGCAGCAATGCATACCTGCTGATCGACAACGCACGCTGCTTTAGTTCTTTAAACTGATCTAACTGCAGGACAGGAACCAGATTCTGCTGGCAGAGTTCATACTGACAACACAACACGGGGACTTTCCGATTAAACAGCCCTCAGGCACGTGTGCAGGGCGTGTGTCCAGGAAGAAGCAACCCTTAGAGACAGGCCAGCAGAGACATATGCAATTGCCCATTTCAACTACAAGATTCTCTTTCAATTTACAATGTCCATTTCTAATTTTTGAGTCTTCCATTCAGTTCAAAATGATTCCTTCACCTCAGCTGCATAGCTTATGAATTTTGGAGATAATTTATGCAATGGCAGTCTTCACAGCACTGGCTGAGCTATACAGTGAAACAGAGTTACTTCTATAGCAGCAAGAAACGCCCATTAGAGTGGGCCAGTGAACACCTTAAAGGCCCAGTGGTGGCCTCTCAAGCTGGAATGACCTTTGGTGTATTCCGGTCCCACAAACACCATCAAGTCACTGGCTCGAAAACAAGTCTTCGCAATGAACAGACAGAAGGCGATCCAAGTACAATTTTTTAATAAAGATAATTACAAAAGATGGAAAAAATCAGCTCAGAAAGGCCAATTGCTTTTTTTTAATAGATCCGGTTTTTGACATAATAACACATCAATTTAAATACAATCACATAAAGCATGGTGGAAAAAAAAAAGAAATTTTGCTTCATAATTAGAAAAACTCACAATAAAACCTGCCAAGAAAAACAAAAACAAGCCATTTTGAAAATAAATACAGTCCATGCCAAAACAGTATAAAATGAAGCCAGGAGCCCTCAGACAGCCAAGGTTTCTCATCCCAGTCTTGTCTCACTTTTCCAGAGGATCCTCAAGGTGGGAGTCAGATTCAAGGGTTGCTGAGTTGTTCTGATTTGGCTCTGTGGAAAGAGGTAACGTGAAACATTAAAGATAGTAGTCTTGGTTTAATACCACTGCCTAGCTGCAGATCAAGACTTGTAGATTCACACCAAGTAATTCAGTGTTGTTTCTGGGCAATGAAAGACTTAATGTCTTAATCTTCTTGATGATTTTACAACTAAGCATTCCAAGTTATCCTTAAAAATTAGCATACAACTGTTTATGACCAAGCACGCGCACTTGCTTTTGACACAGAAGCTCACTCTTCAGCTTAGATTGACACTTAAAATTCACTATGTAGGGGCTGGAGAGATGGCTCAGAGGTTAAGAACACCGATTGCTCTTCCAGAGGTCCTGAGTTCAATTCCCAGCACCCACATGGTGGCTCACAGCCATCTGTAATGAGATCTGGTGCCCTCGTCTATATATGATAAATAAATAAATCTTTAAAAAAAAAAAAAATTCACTATGTAGCTCAGCCTAGATTTAAATTCCTGGTAATCCCCCAGCCTCAGTCTCAAGCCTCCACACTTAGCCACCACACATGCACTCTGACAATAAAATTCTTAAACAGGCTTCACTTAACCCAGCCATCTCCCAACATCAAAATGTTCCAAGCACGGGAATTTGAGCGTTATGCAAACCCTGACTGCAAACAGAAAGGTTGAGGGCAACAGTGTAGGACACATCAACCCCACTCACAAGATACATCTCTTACAGTATGGTGTTCTCAGGGCTGGCCCAGTATTTCAAGTAAATGCGGCTCCCCAAGCACATGTGTCACTGTCACAGTCTCTAGAGGGAAGCATCACTCACCCTTTGGTATCTGTTTTTTCACCGCTACTGTCCTTGGATTTGTCTTCTTCCTTAACATCTAAAAACAGAAGGAGAAGATGAAAACCTGCTTTGAAATATAAAATATATACACTTTATTCTAAAATACAAAAAGCTGCACTGAGCTCACTACTCCTGACGTCTGTCCCTAGAAAGTCTGTCGCTAGCAGAGCGATGCAGAAGGTCCACTGTCAACGTGATGACGTATGTGCTCGCCCCTCCTTAAGTTTCTGTTCTGAAGCGTCACAGCATTACGGGTACTGTGAAGAACTTCAGAGGACAGAGCAGGGCACAGGGCTGTCAGGACACAAGGTCACAGAAATGGGAACACACTCTCAGTGGGGAAGCGTGGAGAGTATCTTCCGGAAAAAAACTGAAGAGGACTGAGGTGAGGAGCCAGTGGTCAGTCGGGAGCTGAAGATGAATGTGTCTGCGGTAAGGCAGACCTGACCCTAGAAGCAAGCAGAAGCGGACTCACTGTTTTCAAACATTTATTTATTTAGGGGTCACGGCATCCACATGGGTGAGAAGACAGCTGCAGAAGTCAGCAGATCCTGGGGATCACATCCTCTCGCCTGGCAGCAAACACCCCTACCTGCTGAGCCATCCATACTGCGGGTCCATAAAAACTACACCCCATTGTTCTGACCTTTAGTTTTTAACTACCACTAAACTGAAGTTCCCGAGTTAAAATGCAGTAATAACTTAACTGTCCCAGATGAGCGGAGTGTTTTCTCTATGCACAACAAAGTCATGAAGCAAGACCCTAGTGGTGAGGCGCAGGGACAGCAGCATTCTCACGGTAACACTGCAGGACAGTGATGCCACCTCTCATACAAATGTACGCACTGAAAATGAGAACTTTACCACATCTTGAAAGACCTTAACCCTTCAGGCTTACACCCCTAAGCCTCAAGAAATGAGAAACTAAAAATCTAGTTCCAAGGGCAAGCTGACTCAGCCATTGTTCAACCAACCCCTGCCACAATGTAAAGATTTCTGTTAAGAGATGTGCTCAACTGGGATTGGGATAGTTGCAGGTGTTCCAGGAAAGACCACTGTGACCTTTGTGTAAACTCCACTCCCGCCCTGATACCCCCCCCCCCCCACTTGAGGTTTCGGGAAGAATGTACATGCAGACGTGACTGCACCCACTCTGTGATCAGACCATGATCTTGTGAAACGAAATTGTATGGGAATTGTAATCTTATGGTTTTTGTGGGTTTTTCCTTTAAAAACCCCCATGGGGCTGCAGTAAGATGCGGTTCTTGCTCTTAGGAGCAGAGTTTGCCCTTCTATATAGAAGCTTCAATAAAAACCTCTTGCTATTGCATCAGCTGGAGTCTGGGTTCTTGGGGCACCCACTTGAGACCCTAAACTTTGGGGTCCAACAATCTTAGTTTGTGTTTAATCCTGGCTAAACTTTTACTCACAGTGCCAAAGGGGTGGTGGCAGTTCTTAATCTAGGTTTTGGCCTAAAGATTTTTGTCTTTATTTAAAACAGCCTTAATTTTGTGTAAAATAAATAGTAAGAGACAATTTACCTATCACATTCGTATTTGGAAGAAAGAGAAAATGCAGAAGATATTTTAAAATGAAAACAAACCGAGTTGGACGTGGTTGACACATTTGTGTAATCCCAGCACCCAGGAATCTGAGGAAGGAAACCATCTTGAGTTTGAGGCTAGCATAGTAAGTCCCAGACCAGCCAGGGCCACACGGTGAGGCCGTCTCAGATGATTAACGGTCAACTAAAGCTTGCGTTCATTATCACTGTTAGCATGAGGAAACAAACGCTCAACAGGCTGCGTCCCGTTCCTTACCCCTGCCTGTTCAGCATGGTGACCAGGGATGTCAGACCCTTTAAAGGAGGTGCTATAACGGCTCGCTAAAGAACCTTCTGAGGCACGTAAGACATCAGAAACCACCTCGGCAGCCCAGCTCTGAAGCCCCTTTCTATCGATCCTGTTTTATCTTCTTCAGTTCCTGAAGAGTCTTCATGTTTAAAGCAACTTTTCAAAGGGTAACAGAGCTTAACCTTTGCTTCATTAAGTCAACTTTAAAAGGTTCAAAATTATCTTAGAGTTTTTGCTCTGAAACAGGTGTACTGGGATATGCCTCTAATCCCAGCATACAGGACGAGGCCGGGGGATCACTGTGAGGTCAGTCCTACCCTGAGCTACAAACAGTAAGATGCAGTTCTGCTCAGAGGACCAATGTTTGCAACCCCCCTGTCCTTCCCTTCACCCCATTCTGTGACATGGAATAAAGTTTCTGTATCACAAAGAAAATGTGGGCGCACACACTTGAAAAAATTCTGAAAGCATTAAACAGCAAGCTTTAGAGGTAAACATCATTTACACAGGGAAAGGTACCTCAACGAGCGCACGTACCCTGACCCTTGTGTGACTAAGGATCTCCTAAAAGCTACAGTGCAACTCTTTTTTTTTTTTCGAGACAGGGTTTCTCTGTGTAGCTTTGCACCTTTCCTGGAACTCACTCTGTAGACCAGGCTGGCCTTGAACTCACAGAGATCCTCCTGCCTCTGCTCCCCAAGTGCTGGGATTAAAGGTGTGCACCACCACCGCCCGGCTTCAGTGACAATGAATAGTCACCAAACCGTAAACTGACCTGTCTTTTTGTCCTCTGTCTCCTTCTTGTCTTCTTCGATCCTAGCTTTCTTTGCTCCCTTTTTATGATCAGCAACGTTTCTACGACCTCCTTCGCCTTCATCCTCAGAATCGGAGAACTCTTCATCGCAAGCTATCCGCTTGTCTGAGGCGCGAACTGACACACACAAGATTTTAATAAATTTGACAGTGGCCACAGGTTCGACAATCATTACATACATCTCTACATATATAAAAACAGCAACCACATTCAAATCAGCACACTGAGCAAATGGAATTCTTTCCAAATATACCAAGTGCCTAAGTTCTGGACACAGCCATGTCTGTTTTGTCACACAAAATAAAACTAGTAATATTAACACAGGCTTTGAGACACCAGGAAGCTAAATCGACATGTAATTAAAATGGAGAAAAGGACAATCACAACATGTCTTAGTGAAACATGCCTGTGTACCTTCAGCTTTAAGCCTTATTTGGGTGAGCCAGAAATATGCAAAAAGACATTATCAGGGCTTTCTTACTCGAAATTCTCTTGTCTGGGTCCTCTCCATCCTCATCCCCACTGTCTTCGTGAACAGCATCTTCGGGAATCGCTTGCATTTGAACACCAGGTGCATGTGGTAACATTCGAAGATTTTCAAATAGACGCTGTCTAAATGACACAATTTATTAGACGAAAGCACTTTATGTAAAATTCCTGTTATAAACAGGCAGAAACATTAAACAAAAAACCATCTTTTTGAACATCAATATTTAAACATCAATTCTTTGCACATACTAACTAATTGAACCCATAGCCCATGAGGCAGGTACTAATTCACCCCCCATTTAGTGATGAGGTAACAAGCGCACTTGTCCAATATCATACAACAAGTCTATGGAAGAGAGGACACACCCACACTGCTGAGTGTCTCTGCAGTGTGTAGAGACAAAGCTTTAACAAAATGTTTCGGATAATGCAAACAAAGCACCCAGTTTAATGGAAAGCAAGAAAGAGTAAAATTTAGTGCCCATGGCAATTTAAAAATACATTTGAATAAAAAATGTTTATTTACAAAGGTTGTACATTTGTGTTAATAGAGTAGATTAAAACATCAGTATTCCGTAAATCCTTTTAAAACAAAGGAAATATCTGATGCATATAGCTAAAATGATACCCTCTATTTGACCTTCTATAGTCTCCCAAACTTTCATTAACATGAAATGATTTCTTACTTTATCTTTTCCATATATTCTGGAGTGTTCTGGTTTGTCATGTTGGAAGGACTAATATGCAGTTTGAAGTCTGGTCCAAAATACTCAAAGTAATCATTATATGGCAACTCTATTAAAAACAATGAAAAACAAGTCACACACTGAGAGCTCAGTTTCCATAGAAGCTAACAAATGCAATCCAGATCCAGACAGAGAACTAGTCCCCAAGGAAAGCTTGGAAATGAACACAGAGGGAATGCGCTCTCTCTCACGGATTTGCAATCTAACCATTCAGTCACAGATGAGACTGCACATTCCAGGGGCAAGGCTGTAGACTCTCCCACTCATCTATCTCTACGTATCGGATGTTCTAGCAGACACTACAACTTCAACACTTACCATTAGGAATTTCACAGTCAAGGGCAACTGCAGTCTCATACGTCCAACATCGAGCAACATTGCGGATTGTGTAGCCACCTCCGCCCAGCATCAGCAATGGCAAGTTAAAAGTTTTTACTACTTCTACACATTTAGCATGACCTAAGACAAAGAAGATTTATATATAACAACAAAATATGTATTTTGTAGCAACTTTAAAAAGGACCTTAAAAATGATCAAAACAAAATTTTACTCAACCCAAATAAAGTTTCTTGACAGCCAGGCACAGTGCCACATGTCAGTAATAACATCTCTAGAAGGTGAGGTAGGTGGATCAGAATTTGGAGGCCAGTCTGACAATATTGCTTGACTTTGTCTCCAGGCCACCCCACCTCGCAGGGGGATGATGATAGGACTCTATATAACAAATAAGTATAAAATATGCACAAACATATTTTATTAACATAGAAAGCATTCATGTGAGATCACATAAGGGGGAGAAGAAAAATCAGAGCAATGAAACATACAAATTTTAACTTGTTTCCATCTCCCACATAGACACGTGTGGCTTAATTGTGTGATTACAGACTGTCTTTAGGTGCTGGTATTATGGATCACTTTCTTAACTTACCTAAGATCACAAACCTAACATAGGAACAAGTTATGAGTTACTAGTAACTTCTGGGGCCATTATCATTCAGGCACATAATTCAATCATTAAAGAAAGAAACCCCCTTAACGATGACAAGAGAAATTCATGCTTCTTTTCCACTCTTAATTGGTTTTAGCCTTAATTAAAAAAAAAAAAAAATCCCTTTGAGTGACTTTTGCCTGGTACTGAGATGGTGGCACTCTAAGCATAGACATCAGTGAGTTATATTCTTTGGGTCTGGTTAATTTCAGTGTGTGGTGGTTTGTTTTTGCAACTTTTTCTACAATAAAGTTTAAAATATTTGGAAAAAATTAAAATGGCAGAAAGAAAAAAATCCCCATTACCTAAAAGAAGTCTATTTTTAATGTTTAATTGTCTGTTTTCTTCATGTAATTGTAAACCAGGCACCTCCTGCCGCAATGACAAGTGTTTCATACAGAACCATGAGGACATTTGTAAGGACAGAAGTTACTCTGCAGAAGACAGGAAAGAGCAGGTAATAACCAGCGTCCCTTCTTACCACCCAGCCCAGGCCAAGTGACTCTAAAGGGATTTTATAAAAATGAAGGCTAGAACCCCTAAGAGGAGGCATGGAAAAGAACAAGAAGAACATAACTAAGGTGGGCTGAGTTGGTCCTCAGGTGCTGACCAACTTCACTAGGCCTGAGAGAATGGAGTTGAAGCCAGTCTCAGAAAAGTGTATCATAAATCTGAAAATGGAATTACAAATATCCTTATGTGCTTTACACTAATGAACGTCTACCTGCTGAATACAATACAGATGTACTATATGGGTCAGATGCAGTTTATAAGGAAAGTTACTACTGTTAAATACGAACAGCGAAAACTCTCAGTCACATCAGAAAACACTGACAGGATACACTAGAATTGCGGTTATTACTCATTGGTAGAGTGTGAGTCCCTAGCACCAAGAAAGAAGGGTACATTAGACTGGTCACTTCAGGCACTTTGCTTCGACACTAGGTGGCTATTAACACTTCAGAGGCAACAACGTGACAGTGCTGTTAACTGCCGACCTACCAAGAGAGTGGGCAACTAATTATGTGTGGCCAACTTAATACAAAGTAGAGTAACAGACTATACCACAGGCCTAAGGCTGCTCTGCAGAGTGCAATCATAAGTTGTTGCTAATGTCTATATCAGTTATTTGAAAAGTTCTGTTTTAGAATTCTTTATAAGAGAATTCCAAGCAAGATGCCTTTGTTCAAAGCTACTTGCTACCTCAAGGTTCACACGCAAAGAAAGACTCTACATTAATACATGCCATATGCACAAGTCATTTCTGATCCAAGCATTAATTTTACTATGAAGCCTTATTTTTTAAAAAGATTTATTCTAAGCCAGGCAGTGGTGGCTCACAACTTTAATCCCAGCACTTGGGAGGTAGAGTTTGGGGAAATCTTTGAGTTCAAGGCCAGCCTATAGGTCTACAAATAGAGTTCCAGGACAGCCAGAACTACACAAAGAAACCCTGACTCGAAAAACAAACACAAAATACAAAGTGTCCCATCATAATGTGAGGTAACAACCGAGAGGAAAGGGGGGCACCCTGGTCCGAAAGATGTAATAAAACAGAAGCAGGGAGCTCCATGTCCCACTAGATCCATGAGGACGCTTAGTCCAAACAGGAGATCGGAGGACCAATCTCAGGTCGGTGACAGCGCCCGATAGAGCTGAGCAGACTATATTTAGAAATTCAGTTCAGTAATGAGGAAAGAGAAAACTAAGCAAACAAAAACTCAGCAAGAGAGACCTGTGCAAGTGGGGGAGAGGGCTAAGCTAAAGAAGGCTGCTGCTGGTGAGCAGTGACCACCACTGCCCAGATCCTCACACCTCAGAACGGAAGTGAGAAGGGCGCGTGCGGAGCAGAACAAATCCTCATCTCTGTAACAGCAAACCCAAAGTTTCATCAGACAACAAAGCACCGGGTTTCTGGAAAAACCGATAAAACTGATAAGAACAGACAACTCCTGCCCCAGCTAATATGGCAACAAAGTAGTCATGGACAAATGTATGAACATAAATATGGACTTGCTGGGAAACAAGATTAACTAGTCAGCCACATACCAAACCAAACCAAACCACAACAAAAAAAAAAAAGGGAAAAAAGATAAAAATCCATTGAAAATACAAGTACAAAGTTTGTCATCAAGTTGGCAAGCAAAAGATAACAATGAGAACTTAACTTTTTTTCTCAAAATACTTTTTTTAAATGTGTATGTTGTGCACCATGTGCAATGCCTGGTGCCTGTGGAAACCAGAAGAGGGTGCTGGATCCCCTGGAACCAGAATTACATTTGGTTTTAAGCCACCATGTGGGAGCTGGAGTGGAACCCAGGTCCTCTGCAAAAGGAGCGATGTCCTTAAGCATCATCTGTCTCCAGCACTCAGCGGTGAACTTCCCCGGGAGGCGGTGCTCACCTTTGACAGTGAGGTTGAAGCAGCCAAGCCTATCCCCGGACAGAGAGTCGGCACCACACTGCAGCACCACAGCGCTCGGCTGGTACATCTCCATCACTTTTGAGATGATCTAGTCAAGAATAAAAGACATTAGTATTTAATGATAGTTTACAACCCCATTTAATTTCTGAAAGCAGTACTTACAGGCTTAAAAATCTGTCCATATGACTCATCATCTATACCATCTCTCATGGGAAAATTGACAGCATAGTATTTTCCTTTTCCAGCACCAATATCCTGTAACGCAAAAATAGATCTTAAGAGACATGAACAAAAAAGCTTGACATATTTTGAAATGATTAGAAGACCAAGTAACATCCAGTTTTGAAAAAGGAAATAATAAAAAAAAATTAACAAGTGCATGTTCCAGTATGTGTAGAAGTACTTCCTAAGCTCTGAGGCAAGTTTTAGAGAAGAAACTTAGCAGCACATAGTTAATATACAAACAAAACACAAGTCTTGTAGCTTGGGCTGGTGAGAGGGCTGAACAGGTAAAGCTCAATGAGTTACATGCCCTGAGTTTGATCCCTGGGACCCACCCACGTGGCAGGAGAGAACTGATTCTTGTATGGTATCCTCATGCCCCTTTTATTAAAAATAAAAATAAAAAGTTCTGACAAATCTCAATCTGATTACTAATCATGAAATCATTTTCTAAGATGTAAAGGTAGACCCAGAACCACAGGTGGGGATCTCCAGAGCCAGCACCTCCAACTGTCTTGCAGCCACCACACCCACTGCGCCCACTCTGGAACCACAGCCCCAGACAGGGACCCCCAAATCATTCCCCCGTACCATTTCCAAGACACCCTGGGATGTGGTCCTCCATGTCCTTGATCTGGGATAAAGACCCTGTCTTGTCTCCACTAACCCATTACTCCTCGAAGACAGTGTGATGTCCTGCCCCCACTGTGACAGCCGTACCTGCCATCCAAGGACAACCTACAGAACCTGGAGAGACGACTGAACTTTTTTTATGCCTAGCTGACGTGAAACCATTTCCTACTCCCTATTCCTACATAAACAGAATGGTCAAAACTGAACACCAAGCACCATTCAGCTGGCCCACAACCTGACAAATCATACAGTGAAAAAGGATCCAAATAATTTGCTCAACTAGGGCAAGGACATAATATCCACACCAAGAAACCCCAGATGTCTAGGTCCCACCATAAATAAACAAAATGAACAAGCAAACCAGGGCAAGGCCACATATGTGTACCAAGAAACACACATAGCCAACCACCTAATTCCAGATGCCTAGGTCCCATCATAAATGCACAAAAAACAACAACAAAAACAAGACAACATGCCTCCTCCAGAAATCAGCAACCTCCCAAATTCATTTCATATGCTCACAGATGTGGTCTTACCCTCAAGTCTCCTGTTCCAGGAAAGTACTCCCCATACTTATGGAACGACACCGTCATCACACGATCTGTTGTATAAAAAGCTTCCTCAACACCATCACCATGATGGATGTCTATGTCAATATACAAGACTCTCTGGTGATACCTGAAAGGAAAGCAGAAGTAAGCCAGGACTCAGGAACTTGAGCTTCCAGCCTTTGGGCAACCTAAAAAAATCTAGAACTCTCTGGGCCTACCCTCCTCCATACACTTCAAAGACAAGCATACATTTCTATGTGGTCACACCCAAAGATTATGCCGATTGCTACATTAGAAAGTTCAGCATTCCTGGGCGTGGTGGTGCACACCTTTAATCTCAGCACTCAGGAGGCAGAGGCAGGTGGATCTCTGTGAGTTCAAGGCCAGCCTGGTCTACAGAGTGAGTTCCAGGACAGCAGGGATACACAGAAAAACCCTGTCTTGAAGGAACAAAAAAAAAAAAAAAAAAAACCAAGAAAAGGGGGGATCGGGGACTGCAGACGGCTCCCTGGTTGGGAGCACTGGCTGCTCTTCCAGAGGATCCAGGTTCAGTTCTCGGCAACCACATGGCAGCCCACAACTGTCGGTAACTCTAGTTCCTGGGGATCTATTGGCCTCTTCTAGCCTCTGTGGGTACTGACATACATGCAGGCAAGACATCAATAAACATAAAATAAAAATAAATCTCAATTTTTAAAAAATTCACTGTAAAGTAGTAAAATGATTGTCTTGTCACTGCAGCTGATTTAAAATATTTTATTTATTATCCAAAGATGCCACGGCTGTGCTAATATACTATGTTAGCTGACGTTATCACATAACCAGGCACCCATTATGTTCTCAAGGAACAGAAAAACAACACTGAAAAAAAAAATCTATGAAATTGCAAACAGTAGGTCTCATCATAGCAGAAATTCTTCACAAAGTTAAAAAATAACGAAACATGTTCAAAGTTTTTAAGTGGCCAATGTGTTAGATGAGCAAGGAAAGCTGCTTAAGCCAATCAATTAAATCATGTTCAATTTTACCAGGTGAAGGGATGCACAGACAAGACAAAGAGAGCTTGCCGAGATCCTGAGCTTTGAAAAGAAAAGAGCAGCAAACTGCTCAGAGTGGACGAGAGTGGAAAAAACTTCAAGTCAATTAAAAATGATTTCAGATGTTTGTCGGTTCTAGGCAAGTCCAAGACATGTTACCCGGACAAAGAAGGCTTACTTAGCTGCTCTTTATTTAAAGTGTCAGCACCAAGTTTTAACTGCTGGAGAGTTCATGTGGAACAAAAACATTTTCAAAGATCATAAAGCACAAGCTTAGTAAAATCTCAAATATAATCTACTAAAATATTACAGCTAACAGTGAAAAATAATCTAGCTTTATAAATCTTCAAATTCCCATATTCTCTAGAACAGCAGTTAAGGACAAATCCCAAAACTCCTCCAGCAATCAGGCCTAACTGTGTGTCTATGAGAGCACAAAGCCTTACTGGACGAGGGAGCTGGGGTCAGCTAGGCTCATTAAATGGGTAGACAGCGGCCTTGCACACAGAAAGAATTTCCAGACAGTAAGTTCTACACATTGAGAAAAACAGTCTCAAATAAAATAAAATATAGAAGAGGCCTGATTTGGGGCTGGAGAGATGGCCTAGTGGTTCAGAGCACTGACTCCTCTTCCAGAAGACCCGGGTTCAATCCCCAGCACCCACATGGCAGCTCACAACTGTCTGTAACTCCAGTTCCAGGGGACCCTCACACAGACATACGCACAGGCAAAACACCAATGCACATAAAATAAGAATACATCAATTACTTAAAAAAAAAAAATGAGGCCTGAATGGCATGGACATGAAGGTGCCTGGAACCCAGGGCTTACCCCTTCCCTCATAAATCAGATCAGATCCCCAGCATTTCTGTCCTGTCCATTGCTTTTGTCTGATCCCAGGTGAAGTCTATTTGTGTTTATGTCCATTTATTTAATTTAAACTTTCGTTTTTGTTTTTTCGAGACAGTGCTTGTCTGTGTAACAGTTCTCTCTCTCTCTTGCTGTCCTGGAACTAGCTCTGTAGGCCAGGCTGGCCTCCAACTTCTATAGACCAGACTGCCTATTATAAGCACACATCACCACAGTCTGGCTAATTTTACTTTTCTTGTGTGTGTGAGTGTGTGTGTGTGTGTACACAGGTGTATGATTTCCAAAGCTGAGTTCAGTGATCATGAAAGATAGAGACAGGACACTGAGGACAAACAAAAAGAACAAACCAAAAACCAAATACCAGGGGTTGGGGACTTAGCTCAGTGGCAGAGTGCTTGCCTAGCAAGTGCAAGGCCCTGGGTTCGATCCTCAGCTCAAAACAAACAAACAAAAAGTAAACAAAACAAACAAACAAACAAACAAAAAAAGGGTAGACAGACATCCCCCTTAACACAGGTTTCAAAGTTTTGTCATCAAGTTACTGTCAGCATTCACACTTCCAGAGTCCTAGCAATCATTTTTATTAGCTAAAAAAAGAATGCAAACCTAAATTCACAAACTACATCTAACGATTTTTAAAAGGCCATTTAGTGATAGTTTTAGGTATCTGTGCTTATTTCTTACTCTAGCCAGGGCAGTGGACTACTGTACCATACCTCTGCAATGGCTTGTAATGAGTCCATACAAGATTCAGCATCAATCTATTATGATTTACTTGATATTCTTTAAAATCATTTTTTATTTCAGTTAAGAGATCTGATCATGAGAACATGAGTTTGACTGAACTCACTTTAGTAATTCGAGGATGGCGAGCACGATATCATTAACATAGCAGAATCCTGACGCTTCCGACTTTTTGGCGTGATGCAGTCCTCCAGCCCAGTTGACAGCCATGTCAGTTTGCTGCCGATTTAACTTCACAGCCCCAGCTAAGTGGTAGAATGGTATTTATAAAGTAATTAAAATTTAAAAATCAGTTCACACAAAATCCTTTTAAGTGAAGCCCTATTAAATATGCAATGTGTAAGCAAAAAGCGTTTTGACATTGAAAAGCTAAGGATTATTTATAATTTAGGACCCTAAGTTTTCCTTAGATAACTATTTTCCTATAGTTTACCTAATTTAATGGCAGTATACATGGAAAGTTGTAGTAAAAAGGACAGAAAAAGTCTCTGATCTAATAAAAAGTTGAATGGCCAATAGCAAGAGGAGGTATAGGCAGGATGGAGGGCAGGGAGGGTAAGGAGAAGGAGGAATTTAGGGTCGAGGGAGAAAAAGAGGAGATGACCGGGAGTCGCGGGGGGGGGGGGGGGGGGGGGGTGTCAGTCAGCCAGACACGGAGGAAGCTGGAAAGTAGGACACGCAGAATGAAAGAAAGGTAAAAAGCCCCAAGGCAAAATATAAATGTACACAAACAGGTTAAATTAAAAGAGCTAGTGGGACAAGCCTAAGCTAAGACTGAGCACTGATAATATTAAGTCTCCATGTCTTTATTTAGGAGCTGGCTAGCAGCCCCCCCAAATTTGAACCCTGTGAAACATTTAGTCACCACTGTGGTACCCACTGTAGGAGATGGAAGAGTTGAGGTCTGATTTTAGTTTACTGGAGGCCTGACCTTGAAAAGGTCCCCCAATTCAGCAACCTTGAGGTAAATGGGCTACCCCCCCAATAAAAATGTACACCCCATAGTATGCTACCACAGTCCCAAAGCAACAGGGCCAGTCATGGTTTAAATCCCCAAACTGTGAACCAAAATAAACCATTTTTTTGAAAGGTGTCTCCGGTTTTACTATACTAATGGAAGTAGTCAACACGCCTGTAATCCCAGGGCATGAGAGGCTAAGGCAGGAGGATTGCCACAAATTCAAGGCCAGCCTGGGCACTGTAGTGAGCTACAGGCCAGCCAGGGCTACTGAGTGAGACTGTCTTAAAAACAAATCTATCACCATTAAGTTGGCATGACAGCACAGGTCTGTAACCCCAGCATTCAGGAGGCAGCCCCATGTGGACTATGAGCTTGAGGCTTCCTGAGTGACACAGTGTAGCAAAAGCAAAATAGAACAAACCAAAGAAAATCTTACTAGCATTAAAACATCTGCTTTAGACAAAAACTCCAAAGACACCACAGCCCCCTTCAGATCTCGTTAAACCTCAGGGACTCAGGACACTCACCGACTGAACCCCCGGTTGAGAGCTGACAGAACTCAAAGAGCCCGTCAAATACTGGACAATCTTCTCCAACGTTAACTGTGGAAGACAAGTGCGTGAAAGTCAACCCATTATGCAAATGACTGAAAGCTCCTCTTAAAAAACTATCATAGACATTTTTGTTTCAAGCAATCATAGAGTATACCCTTTATGGTACTAATATAAAATTTGTAATTTTAAAATATGACTCATATTTTAGAAAAGATAATTAAATTGTTATCTGTGGAATGCCATTACCAAATCTTATCAGGATACTTGTGAAGTACCTCTCCCCAACCAACAACAACAAAATCAAAAGCCTATAATAAAGTAAAACAGGCATAAATCTGGTTTTCTCCTTTAATTAAAGACAGCAAATTAGGCACAATTTTAAAAACTAAGAGGCTCCAACTCCTTTCTAATTCATCTTTAGAACACACACTATCCCTACCTTTGAAGTGCATTTTAGTAAAAAAAAAAAATATTAACAGGGTCAAGCAGTGGTGGCATACGCCTTTAGTCCCAGCACTCAGGAGGCAGAGACAGGAAGATCTCAGTGAGTTCAAGGCCAGCCTGGTTTATAGAGAGAGTTCCAGGACAGCCAGGACTGTTACACAGAGAAACCCTGTCTCGAAAAACCAAACAAAAACAACAACAGATATTTCCCCTCCTGCAGTTAACACTGACTTTAGAAGATGCTAAGAAATAAAGAGTTTCATGGAACAAAGGTACAGAAGAATGGGTACTTAAAACAAGAACTCATAGATAGACATGTCACATTATTACGACATGCTTGGTTATTCATGCTGAAAGAAAACATTATTGAAGTTGTGTATAACCCATTCTTAGTCACTCTTCATACTCCAAATGACAGCCCCTTTAGGAAGAGGACAACTATTTCACAGACCTACAAATTACAGGTACTAGAAAGAAATCACTCTGTTTTTTGTTGCTCAAATATGATTTAATATAAATCAGCATTATATAGGTTTTAAAAATTCCTGTCATATATGCAAGGGCTATTCATAACTGTGTAATTCCCAAATGAAAACAACAAAAACCTGTAGATAAGTAGTATCTGTCCTATCATAGCCTTGCATTATCAAATGGGCTAGTCACAGAGAAACATATGAAGTTCTATGAACTTAGGAAATTCTTATCAACTACACTAAAACTAAAATATAATCATCAGGGAATTACATCATAAAAAGTCCATCTCAGAGCTGGGCGGTGGTGGTGCACACCTTTAATCCCAGCACCCGGGAGGCAGAGGCAGGCGGATCTCTGTGAGTTCAAGGCTAGCCTGGTCTACAGAGCGAGATTCAGGAAAGGCTCCAAAGCTACACAGAGAAACCCTGTCTCAAAAAACAAAAAAACAAAACAAACAAACAAAAAGCCATCTCTCCCTGAGGAAATTGACTCCAGTATTCAAAAGACAGCATTCCCAATGTTTTAGGATATTCTGCAGTATTTCTTCAATTTACTACCAGTCCCTAATAACAAAAATCTTTAACTTATAAAAGAAAACACGTAGGGGACTAAGGAACACTTCACCATCGTCCCACCAAAGGGGAAATGGTCTTCATATTACAGTGCAATGTAAATGAAGCATGGAAACAGCAAACTTCAGGCGGATCTCTGAGTACGAGGCCAGCCTACATTAGCAAGCTTCAGTACGGTCAGAGTTATAAAGTCTCAAAAACCTTAAAGCAAACAACAACAACAACAACAGAATGAAGTATATTTTTCGTTTTTGTAAAACAGTGTGACCTCCTGACCAATCCCAAAGTTATC